>NW_024097939.1:0-473046 GCF_016545835.1 Crotalus tigris
ATGGAGTTTGGCTTTGACAAATGTGCCACACTTACTATCAAACAAGAAAAAGTAGTGAAAACTGAAGGAATCAAGATGCCCCACAAAATTAATACATTAAGAGTCTGGATGGGGAAGATTACTACAAATACTTGGATATCCTTCAAGCTGACAACATCAAGCACATTGAAGTCAAGAAAAAGATTAGAGGTGAATACATCAAGAGAGTGAAGAAGATCTTAAAGTCCAAACTCAATGGAGGAAATACCATAAAGGCAATCAACACCTGGGCAATCCCAGTCATTAGGTAAACAGCTGGAATAGTGGACTGGACTCAAGCAGAACTAAAAGCAATGGATAGGCAGACCAGAAAAATACTGACAATGAATCATGCCCTTCATCCACGCAGTGACATTGATAGACTTTATCTACCAAGGCAAATAGGTGGGCGTGGAATGCTACAAGTACATCAGATGGTTGAAGAAGAAAAAATGGCTTGGAAGAATATCTGAAGAACAATGATGAAGATGCACTGAAATTAGTATATCAGGAAGGCTTACTGACTACTGGATAGACCAAACTGGCCTACAAGAAAGACAAAATGAAGAACAGAATAGAGGCATGGGAAGACAAAGCACTACATGGCCAATACATTAAAAAAATAGCTGGGAAAGAAGATAATAACAAGACCTGGCAATGGCTAAGAGCAGGAAAATTGAAGAAAGAGACCGAGGGACTAATTCTGGCTGCACAAGACCAAGCCTTAAGGACAAATGCATATAAAGTCAAAATTGAGAAGACAGCAACAGACAGTAAGTGCCGCCTATGCAAAGAAGCTGAAGAAACAGTGGACCACCTGGTAAGCTGTTGCAAGAAGATTGCCCAGACTGACTACAAGCAGCGGCATGACAAAGTAGCAGCAATGGTGCATTGGAAGATCTGCAAAAAATATCATTTGCCTGTAAGCAAAAACTGGTGAGATCATAAAATAGAGAAAGTCATAGAAAATGATAAAATTAAACTGCTCTGGGACTTCAGAATTCAAACAGACAAGCACCTGCAACATAACACCCCAGACTTAACAATTGCCGATAAGAAAGACAAAAAAGTCTGGATAGTGGACGTGGCAGTGCCTGGAGACAGCAGAATAGAAGAGACAGAACTGGAGAAGATAACAAAATACAAAGACCTACAACTAGACGTAGAAGACTGTGGCAAAAGCAAGCAAGGGTAGTACCAAGAGTAATAGGCTCCTTGGGTGCAATCCCAAAACAACTGGAGCACCACTTGAACACCATTGGCCTTGACAAATTCGCTATTAGTCAATTGCAAAAGGCGGCCTTACTAGGAACTGCTTCCATCCTGTGACGATACCTGTAATACCATCAAACATCCACATCTTCCTATCCCAGGTCCTGGGTAAGGACTCAATAGGTAGACAAAATGCCAAATCCAGTCTGAACATCTGGCTGACTGTGCGATGATCCATAATAATAAAGTTGGAAGGGACCTTGGAGGTCATCTAGTCCAACACCCTGCTCAGGCAGGAAACCCTATACCATTTCAGACAAATGGCTGTCCAGTCTCTTCTTAAAAACTTCCAGTGTTGGAGCATTCACCGCTTCTGGAGGCAGGTTGTTCCACTGGTTAATTGTTCCAACTGTCAGGAAGTTTCTCCTTAGTTCTAGGTTGCTTCTCTCTTTGGTTAGTTTCCATCCGTTGCTTCTTGTCCTGCCTTCAGGTGCTTTGGAAAATAGCTTGACTCCCTCTTCTTTGTGGCAGCCCCTGAGATATTGGAACACAGCTATCATGTCCCCCCTCGTCCTTCTTTCCATTAAACTAGACATACCCAATTCCAGCAACCATTCCTTATATGTTTTAGCCTCCAGTCCCCTAATCATCTTTATTGCTCTTCTCTGTACTCTTTCTAGAGTTGCAATATCTTTTTTACATCGTGGTGACCAAAACTGGATGCAGTATTCCAAGTGTGCCCTTACCAAGGCATTGTAAAGTGGTATTAATACTTCACGTGATCTTGATTCTATCCCTCTGTTAATGCAGCCTAGCACTGTGTTGACTTTTTTGGCACTGCAGCACACTGCTGGCTCATATTTAAATGATTGTCCACTAGGACTCCGAGATCCCTCTCACAGTTACTACTATTGAGCAAGATACCCCCTATACTATACCTGTGCATTTGGTTTTTCTTGCCTAAATGTAGAATCTTACTTTTTTCACCATTGAATTTCATTTTGTTAGATAGTGCCCAGTGTTCAAGTCTGTCCAGATCCTCCTGTATCCTAAGCCTGTCTTCTGGAGTGTTGGCTATTCCTGCCAGCTTGGTGTCGTCTGCAAATTTGATGATTTCCCCATCTATCCCCTCGTCCAGATCATTGATGAAGATGTTGAAGAGCACTGGGCCCAGAACAGAGCCTTGGGGCACCCCACTACACACTTCCCTCCATGTAGATGCGGTTCCATTGAGGACCACACGCTGAGTACGGCCGGTCAGCCAGCTACGGATCCATCTGGTGGTGATGCTGTCTAACCCGCATTTTTCTATCTTATCAAGTATTAGGTTGTGGTCTACTTTGTCAAATGCCTTACTGAAGGCTAAGTAAATTATATCTACAGCATTCCTCTGGTCCACTAATTTTGTCACTTGATCAAAGAATGCACTAAGATTTGTCTGGCATGATCTGTTTTTAACAAACCCATGTTGGCTTTTAGTAGTGACTTTGTTTGCCTGTAGGTGTTCGCTGATTCATTGTTTGATTATCTTTTCCAGAATCTTCCCAGGTATTGAGGTCAGGCTGATAGGGTCCTTTTTTCCTGGGTCCCTTTTTTTTTCATTTTTGAAGATGGGAACTATATCAGCTCTTTTCCAGTCCTCTGGTAGTTCCCCAGTGCTCCAGGATCTTTGAAAAATATAGTTCAGTGGTTCTGCGATCACATCTGCCAGTTCCTTAAGAATCTTGGGGTGTAATCCATCTGGTCCTGGTGATTTGAACTCATCTAGGCTGGACAGGTGTTCACTTACCATTTTCTTGCCTATCTTAACTTGTATTTTTATTTTGTTTTTTTATGGCACTATTTTTGATAGGTTGGTCTGTTTTTTTACAATACAAATGCAATACAGTACAAATACAAAAATAGTAGGACACAGTGGGAGGAAGAAGGGGAAAAAAGTGAGGGGGACAAGGGGAAAAGAAAAAGCATTGACTTCTAACTTCTTCTGTTTCAGTAGAATGAAGCATTTAACATCGAACCTCAACTTTTTACTTTTCCATAATACTATAAATTAACACTTTGTATAATAACAAATGAATCTCACCAGTAAAACCCAAAATCCCACCCTCTTCTTTTTCAGTTATCAAGTTTTTGTAAGCACGGGTGGTACTCAAATATTGTCATGTCCTAAAAGTGGTACAATCTGTGAAAAGGTTGAAAAGCCCTGCATTATAGGGCCACAAGTTAATTTTTAAAAACCGTTCTTACTGAAAACAAGGAGTATTTATCACTTAACTTACCCAACCATCGATTCCATTACATTAATTAGCAGCAGAGGGAAAAGTAAAACATATGATTATTCTAGGAGTATTCTAGAGTAATATACTTTGGATATATTCTTAAAAATAACCCAAGGATTTTTCCTCTTATTGGAGAGATGAACTGATTTTCTTTTGTTCTGAAATGATAAGAGGACCTTAGTTTGTCAGGCGGCAGACAGCTCTATGATATCCGACAAGGAAGCATGCTGTTCTTATGATTAATTTATAAAAGAAAACAGGTCATTCTGACATGACCCCAGGGCTTGCAAAAAAATGAACCAGATGGAACCAATAGAAGGTGTGCCTGTCTTTAATTCCCATTGACATACCAACCTTGGTTATGAATAATATCAACCGTTTATAGAATATATCTTGAACAGTGGAACCTTAAGCTGCTTTATAGGTTGGCTTACTCTGCATCACTCAGAAATGTTCATGTATTCTTGATTTAATACTGTAGTATCTAATTTTTAGTTTATATTCAAGTATTATACAATTCCCTATCTGGTCAGCTTGTTGAAATAAATTGCTGAGTATGTTTCCAGAGCAATATTATCAATGCAAAATGCATCACTGCCAATTCAAAAAGAATGCAATTGAAATCTTTATTTTTAAAATTATGTCTATATTTATTTTTCTAAAAGTTCTAATTCTTCTTATGTTTTAGAGGAAAATATCTATAAATGGGTGAGGGAATCTTCAGATCCTTCAGTAATTGTATTTTCTACAAGTATGCATTCATGAATACATTCAGATTTGAAAATCCATACTTCAGGTTTTGCCATAAAAAATTATTTTCAATTGTTTACTTTCTGTATATACAGTATATTGGTGGATGAGTTCATCCATTACATTGCTTAGCTTTTTTAAAATGCTGATTATAAACATAACACTTTCTGCAACACTTTACTAAATTGTAACAGCTCCATTGCTTCTTTTGCTCCAATTTCTTTTATATATTTTTTGCCTTTTTTGCCAGATTGGTTTTCAGATATTATATTGTCAGCTATGAAAGTGTAAATGAGGTTACTTTTAACAAAAATAGAGAGCTTTCATGGTGTGACAACAGACCACATTGCTGCTATACTCCTTAATTTTTTTTTTTTTTTTGTTACGTAGTTATTTCTTTATCCTATTTCTCATTATACTTTTGCCAGGATTTAGTCAGCTAACTGCATAAGATCTAGGCAATTGCTTCTTTTAATCCATTTTATCTCTTCTCTGAAAGCAATTCTGATATATGTATAAGAGGGCAACTGCTCTGGTGATTTTCAATTACTTGGTAAATGCATAGTAGTTAATTATGGCTTCTAGAATTCCCTGTAGATTATTACATTACACATTCCCCCACCCAATCTGCGCAAACGCTTAATCTCTTTAAAAGTCTCAATTTTAATTAACTCATCATGGGATGGAATAAGTGATTGTAACTAAAGATGTTTATGTATTTCTCTGCATTTTTAGTATGAGCTGGAATACTCTAGAAATATTGTTTTACAGGGAGATACATTTTTGAAAAGTGGAAGTAGAGAAGTAGAGTTTGAAGTGAAATGCAAGTCTGACGTGACAAGATTACTGTTTTATATTTTCATGTTAATAATAAACTTTATCTCTAGCAAATAGTTGAGTTAAAAACAAGAGGTTTGTGAAAGAATTGTGAAATATAATATCACAGATTGCTATGCCAAAATGTGAATTGGTATTTCTTTTTTCCACCTTATTTAACTGAAGGAACTTAAAACAATGATGTAGACTAGGACTAAAGACAATGAGGTACTAGTCCACCTTCAGCCAAAGAAACTCTGGAAGGTCTCACTCCTTCTTAGCTTAATCTCACAGTATTGTTATTATGGGGGAAAATTGGGGAGAAGTGCTACTTATTCAAGCTTGAGCTCCTGGAGTAAAAAATAGAAGTTGGATAAATCAGCGGTGCAAATGGAGTAAAATACAGAATAATGTATAATGGAAATAATATAAAACCAAATAAAATGTGGTGAGAAAGCAACTGCTTAAGTCAATATGAATACAATTACAACTCAGTTTATTAATGAAGCACTTGTAAAGGAATTATAAAATATGGGGAGAATATTAAGAGAGTCCTGTCTTTGAGTTTGCACCAGATTGATTCAGCTTGCCCAAAATTTTAAAACCCAAATGAAAATTATACAGGATAATAGAATCTTTCGGTTAACTGAAGTCCTAAAACCTACTGAGCATTGCAGATTATAGAGAGGCCTCCAAATTCAGTCTAGAAACAATAGTTCTCCAGCACTGGAGATGGATAATCCACGCAGTGGGTTGAGACTGTATTCCTGGCCAATCAGATCAGTCAGCCAAAGTTGCCACGCCCCGTCTTGGACCATGATCCTTTAGTCTTGACTGATCTGGCCATGAGACATCTACAACTTTTGGCTCCTGGGCAGGTATAGTTCCTTTCCATTAGGGGGGATTTTTTTTTTTCTAGTAGCTGAAATTGCTTAGTTTAAAAGCTAATTAGAGATAATTTAATTCAATTTAATTGATCACTCAAAAATTTCCTTGATAAATTGTAAGACTCAGGAAGTCAGATTCCTACAGGGGAAACCACCCCCACTTAAAAGGGGGAAATCCCTAATTCCCCTCCCTAACCCAAAAACCCCAGCCACCTTCCAGCAGCCGGCAGCCGCCTTAAACAAACGGGGAGGCTCGGGCAACCCCTCGCGTTTAAAACAAACAAACAAACAAACAAAAAAAAAGACAGAAAGGCAGGCAGTTAGCAAGGGAAGTGGAGGACAAAGGGGACGCATGCTGGGAGGGAGATTGATTAAGGGAAACAGCTGGCGTGCGAAGGAGCAGTCTTTTCACTCCAGGCTGCTCAGGATTTTTTAAACGAGGCGCCATTGTCTGCACAGCTGGAAGCACGCGCAGCTCTTTGTTACAACCGCACGTGGCATAGGCAGCCTTGTTAACACATGCGCAGTAGTCTCCTGGCAGCGGCGGCCATATTTTTTGTCCAAACAGGGGAGTTAAAGTTCCTTGAGAAAGCTAGGTTCAGCCGCTGGAGTGAATTAATAGGCAAGCAGTACTGGGGTACTAAAGCATCTATTATTCATCCAGAGACATTCAAATCAGACACATAGCTACTGGTTCCAGGACTTGGTGTCTTCTACCTAAAGTAAATAAGAACCTTTCATAACTAACTGTGTTTAGTTGCCTTTGGCTCCTTCCAGACTTCGGGTCCCCCATTAGTGGCCCGTACGCCTCTGGATTTAGTGGTGGGTTCCAGGCATCCCCAGTTGCGTGCCTGTCCTTACCCACCATAGTCAAGCCGGGTTCCAGGCATTCCCATTAGCGTGCCTGTTCTTATCCGTGCACAGTGACTAACTCTGACAATTTTGCAGAGTCTGCTCCTGAGTTCCAGACGCCCCCAGTAGTGCGCCTGTCCTTACTCAAAGTTGGAGCTCTCCTACTACCTGGGTCCCCCCTATCGCGGCCCAGCGTTAGTGGAGAATGGAGGAAGCAATCATTCCCTCCACTGGAGCCCCGCCTTCATCCTCTGGAGCACCTGCTTCAGAGGATTCGGAATCCTCTGCAGCCCCTAGAAAGGCTGCAAGGAAGTCATCAAAGAAGGCTGACAAACAGGCAATCAGAAGACACCAAGCCCTAGAAAAAGAGTTCGACAGAGCCCAGAAAAGGGCCAGAATTGAAAATAGGCAGAATGGGGGAATAGGTCCTGATCTACCGCTGGGTCTCCCTTCATCCCCACGGGCCATTTGGTCATTAGGGAGCTCATCACAGTCCCAAACAGAGGGTGGGATAGGCGAATTCTCATCGCTCTCCCGATCCCCCTCCCCACGGAGGTTACAGGAAACCCCGAGGACCATGCTAACCACAGCACCTGCAGGGTCGCAGGCAATGGTCACTCCTCCTGCATTGACGGGGGATCTGCTAGCTACCCTAATAGCACAGGCAGTGGACTGTGCATTTGAGGCCAGGGCTCAAACTTCAAAAGCCAAGCCTCTAGGACTTAGAACGAGGCATCGGGAGGAAACGGAGGACCATCAGGACCTCTCCTCCGTCTCAGACTCGTCGGTCTCTGAGGAAGCTTACCTGGACCAGCCAGGTACGTCACAAGGGATTCAAATGTCTGAGGAGGAAAAGGACACCTCACCTCAAGGGCCGTCCTTCAGCGGCCTGTTTAACCCTTCTCTTTTTGTTACTATTCTGCGCAAGGCTGAGGCCACAGCCCATTTGGGGCATGGGACACCAGCGGAGCCTGTCACAGTTGACACGGAGGCTGAGCCGACGTTCGCCGAAAAGGTAACCACCCAACACCGCATACCTTGCCCGACCATGTTCCTAAACACAATAAGGAAACAGTGGGCAGCGCCAACCTCCCTACCGCTTCCTAGCAATGCGGAGAGGAAGCTATTTAACGTAGCAAGGGAGCTAGAGGGAACATTGGAGGTGCCGGTGGTGGACGAACCCATAGGTCCCCTGATATCGGACACGGCCATATCAGGAGATTTTGCTGAGGCTCTTAAAGCCGAGGACCGAAAGAGTGAGTCCAACTACAGGAGAACGCACCAGGCAATAGCTTGGGCTACCAGGGCGTCTACCTCCGCGTCCTTTTTCACCAGAGCCACACTTTGTTGGCTCCGTGAGTTACAGGGCCGGGTTCCCATGGAAGATATACGCACTCACCAGGAACTGAGCAAAATGGTAGCGGCCACGGAATATGCGTCGGACGCAACACTTTTAGCGACCAAGTTTTCAGCCAAGGCAATGGCGGCAAACAACACGAGCAGGCGCATCCTCTGGCTAAAGAACTGGCAGGCGGATACCAAATCCAAGTGGAAATTGGCTTCGGCTCCGTACCAAGGGGCAAAGCTGTTTGGTGAGGCACTAACGCCATACCTGACAGAGAACAAGGACAAGCGCAAGGTCCTTAAACACATGCTTAAAAGGCAGGACAAGAGACCCGGCTCCTGGGGAAGGAAACAATCCTTTCGTACAGAAGCCAGGGTCAACTACTTTCAAAATTCCCAACCCTTCCAAGCTAGACAGGATAGGGAAAGACAGGGGGACAGACAGAACACAAGACATAGGCAAACACAGGGAAGACGGCCCTTTCGGGGGAACAACCGCCCCTTCCGCCGTACCAGATGACTCCCGCCCAGACCTTCCCATAGGGGGCAGACTAGCAGGGTTTGCTCCCCAGTGGGAAGAGACCACCACGGACGTATGGGTCAGGAACACCATACGTCATGGTCTATCTCTAGAATTTCTCTCAAAGCCCCCGAACCGCTTCCGCCCGTGCCCCTGTCCCACAAACCCAACAAAGAGAAGGCTCATGAACGAGGCCGTTCAGCACCTTCTAAACATACGGGCCGTAGAGCCGGTGCCTATGAACCAGAGAGACCAGGGGTTTTATTCTATCCTCTTCGTGGTCCCAAAACCCTCGGGGGTTGGAGAGCCGTTTTGGATTTGAAAAGGCTAAATTTCTACATAAAATACCGCAAATTCAAAATGCAGACACTACGCTCCATCCTTGGAAGCGTAAGGAAAGGGGATTTTCTGGCATCGATCGACCTCACGGAGGCATACTTGCACATCCCTATCTCTCTGGCTCACCGCCGCTTTCTACGGTTTGCCTACAGGGGGCACCATTTTCAATACAGGGCACTTCCATTCGGCCTGTCATCAGCGCCCAGGGTGTTCACCAAGATTCTGGCGGTTCTGGCAGCACAACTAAGAAACGTACCAGTCAGAGTCCAGTGCTACCTGGACGATATTCTAATCCAGTCATCGTCCGCCCAGCAGTCTCGGGCGGACCTAAAGTTAGTGATAAAAATGCTGCAGGACCACGGCTTCTCGGTGAACTTTCCAAAGAGCCATCTAACCCCAACTACGAGAATACTCCATCTGGGAGCGGTCATAGACACAAAGGAATGCAAGGTGTACCTATCACAGGAACGCCTCAGCAGCATAAAGAAAGCCGTAAAACAGGTAAGCCGCGGTCAGTCAGTGACGCTGGTCTGCCTTTCCCAGCTGCTAGGGAAGATGATATCGACCATAGCAATAGTTCCTTGGGCAAGGCTGCACTCAAGAGAACTGCAATGGTTCATGCTCCCGTTTCAGAGACAACAAATCAGTGCATCACGGAAGAGGGTAGGCATACCTCTGAGAGTACGACACTTCCTCAGGTGGTGGCTATCTCCAGCTCTCCTCAGGGGGTCCCCCTTCAGGGAACCAGACAGAGTAGTAGTCACAACAGATGCGAGCTTATTCGGCTGGGGAGGCCACTTGGGGACCAAGTGGACACAGGGCCGCTGGTCAGCGGTGGATCTCCGACACAACATAAACTGGCTCGAGCTGCGGGCTATTCACCTAGCGTTAAGGCATTTTCACAGCAGCATAAAAGGCAGGCACGTACTGGTCCTGACGGACAACGTGACAGCCAAGGCCCACATAAACCGTCAGGGGGGCACACACTCTCGCTCGCTCTCGGCCGAGGCCCTCCTACTGGGGGCCTGGGCGGAACAAAATCTGGCCTCCATAAAGGCCGACCACATATCGGGGGAGGCAAACATCCAAGCAGATCTGTTGAGCAGATCAACAATAGATCACTCGGAGTGGCAACTACACCCGAGGATCTTCAGGGAGGTCTGTCACCGCTTCGGGCTTCCCCAGGTGGACCTTTTTGCCTCTCCTTCCAATGCCCACCTAACTCGCTTCTTCTCCCGATTCCCATCCAAGGGAGCAGAGCAGACGGACGCGTTACGGAGCCCATGGCCAAGGGGGCTCCTGTACGCGTTTCCACCCTTACCTCTCCTTCCGGCGGTAGTACGCAAGATTCTGCGGGAAAGGGCCGAGGTAATCCTTGTGGCCCCTTATTGGCCAAGGAGACCTTGGTTCGCAGACTTGAGGAGTCTCTCCCGCACGAATCCATGGCGGATTCCTCCGGAGAGGATCTCCCTCAAGCAGGGGGAGATCTCCCACCCAGAGCCACAATGGCTACAACTAGCCGTCTGGCTCTTGAACGGTCAATTTTAGCCAAGGGGGCTTGCTCACAGGGTGTAATTAGGGTCATACAGGCATCAAGGCGCCCCTCCACGAACCGTATCTACGAGGCCACGTGGAGAAGCTTCCAATCATGGTGCTCTAAACAGGAATTGTTACTCGAAGGGATCACAATTCCCAAGATCCTAGAATTTTTTCTAGATGGCCTAGAGAGGGACCTCTCGCCAAACACACTGCGCAGGCAAATTGCCGCCCTCTCAACTATACTTTCTGCCAGCCCCGGTGAATCCTTGGGCAAGCATCCCTTAATACGATCCTTCCTCAAGGGGGCTGCAAACATCAGACCGCCAACCGTGCACAGGTATCCATCGTGGGAACTACCACGAGTACTACAAGCTCTTACCAGAGCGCCCTTCGAACCACTCAAAACATGTGACATTCGCTATCTGACCCATAAGGTAGCATTCTTGGTAGCCATCACGTCAGCTCGGCGGATATCCGAGTTAGCTTCTCTCTCAATGAGGAAGGACCTGTGCCATTTTCACAGGGACAAGGTAGTCCTAAGAATAGACCCTTCATTCATTCCAAAGGTCAACTCCCTTTTTCACAGATCACAGGAAATAGTCCTACCAGACTTCTGTCCAAACCCAGCTCATCCCCTGGAACAACAATGGCACACCTTGGACGTACGCAGGGCACTAAGACATTACATTTCACGCACAGCGGAATTCCGACGCTCGGAAGCGCTTTTCATATCCTTCCACCCTGCTACTAGGGGCCGGAAGGTCTCGTCCTCTACCATCGGTAGGTGGATTAGGGCATGCATCACGGGGGCATACCAGGCGGAGTCCTTGCAAGTCCCCAAGCATATCACAGCCCATTCCACAAGGAGTGCTGCCACCTCAGCAGCATGGGCCATGCAGGCTTCTATTGAAGAGGTATGCAGGGCAGCCACTTGGGCCTCGCCCTCTCCATTCATTCGTCATTACAAAATTGACAGGTACTCCTCTGCAGAGGCCTCCTTCGGTAGGAGGGTTCTCCAGCAGGTGCTAGACCAAAGTTGCACACGGGACCAGTCTATTCCCCAACCCAAGGGACAATAGGCTTTGGTATGTCCCACTGCGTGGATTATCCATCTCCAGTGCTGGAGAAGGGGCGTTGACTTACCTGAACGCCTTTTCTCAGCACGGAGATGGATAATCCACACCCACCCTTATAGGCTAGAATAATAGGGTATATTTAGTGGAGCCAAAACGTCTTACTGTCAGTCAATGGCTGCGCTCGAGTCAAGACTAAAGGATCATGGTCCAAGACGGGGCGTGGCAACTTTGGCTGACTGATCTGATTGGCCAGGAATACAGTCTCAACCCACTGCGTGGATTATCCATCTCCGTGCTGAGAAAAGGCGTTCAGGTAAGTCAACGCCCCATTTCCTATATAATAATAAAATCCACCTATTCTTTTATAGCAAGATTCATCTATTTCTTTTAATTGATAGAATCATACAGAATTTTGAGACCATGCCATATATTACTGACACAAAATAGTTGCCGTGGGACAGGCACCAAATGGCTATTTTAAATTTATTGTGTTTATTTTATAACATAGTATATTATGATGGGATCTAAATCTCATCTTATCTAATTACTGCTTCTGGGCCCATAGATTTATACTCTGATAGCACAACCATTTCATAGAAGAACTCTCTTTCTGTTAAACAGTGTGCCTTTCCTTCTCTTCTCCATTTCTTCAGCTCAGTAAAAAATCTGGATAACTATTCCATCCACAGCTATCTTTCCAATCGGCCTATGCCTCATATTTATCATGTAATCTTCCTGGTCAATTTTCCAGCTTGTACTCCTTGTTTTTCAGAAAGCAGTAGTCACAAGGATTGTCACGTCATACTGGAGAAAAGACTGCTGTCTAACTTATACAGGTAGTCCTCAACTTTACAGCCATTCATTTAGTGACCATTTGAAGTTATAACAGAACTGAAAACAGTGACTTATGACCAGTTTTCACACTTACAACCATTGCAGCATCCCTGTGATCATGTGATCAAAATTCAAATGCTTGGCAACTGGCATGTATTTATGATGGTTGCAGTGCCCTGGAGTCATGTGATCATCTTTTGTGACCTTCTGACAAGCAAAGTCAATGGGGAAGCCAGATTCATTTAACAACCATGTTATTAACAACTGTCATGATTCACTTAACAGTGGTAAGAAAGATTGTAAAATGGAGCAAAATTCAATTAACAACAATCTTGCTTAGCAATTGAAATTTTGGGTTCAATTGTGGTCATAAGTTGAGGACTACCTACACCTTTATTTTCTAAAGATGATTATGGTAAATGCAAACCTAGCATTTTGAAGAAGTAAAGGTGATACCTACATTTCATTTTGCAGAATGCATGGCATTGGGATAAAATTCATTTCAAAGAATTCAAAATTGGTTGAAGAAGGGAGTTTTGGTACATTTCAGGAAGAGGATTTACAGGTAGCATGGTGGAAATCTCCCATTTTTATACAACAGATATGTGAAGTAGAAGTTTCAATAACCTCATAAACCTTTTTTTGTGAATACTTACGTTGGAGGATCTGATTGGGCAGGCAGTCCAAAGATTTTAAAACAGATATACATGTTAATAACTAGGGTTTTAGAAAAAAATCATAAGGCAAAGGGAAGAGAATAAATTATTTACTCGGTTGTCTGATTTATCATGCTTTTTATTTCAATTTTTATTGGTGTAGTTCAGCCAAGTAAAAAACTTTAAGGGTAATCAGTATGTGATGACTATATATTGGCAGCCTGCAAAATTTAAGGTTTATGTTCTTGTAACATTACTTAGATTTACAGCCATGTCAATCATGGTAAGTACAAAACTCTGCTCCCGTAATGTACTGAGAGGATGCAAACACTGAAATCTGGAGAAGCACAACATACATCATTTCACTTATAAATTACAGGTAGTAGCTTACACTGATCCTTGACATGTTCATCTTCTTATTACTTTGGTTATTAAACATTTTAGTGATTTTTTAATATCCATATTTGGCTGATAAAGGCTTTGTAATACTATACATATTAGGGGAACTGAATCTAAAAGATGAAATAAATTTAAGAAGTCAACATGGATTGAACATCCTTCTACTATTGATACCATTATTTATTGAAATTAAAAATTAAAAATTACAGATAATATCCATCCAGTAATTTCTATTATATTAAATTGCTGATCTTTTAGAAAATACATAATATGTCCTTGAGTTGGCTGCTGTATCAGAAAATTTGGAAATGTATCAGAAGATTTGGTAATGGAGTTCTTTTTTTCTATTCAGAGGAACTCCATTAAGGAGCAAAAGATAGAATTGCTGTGAACTGCCTTTTGATTACCAGCCTTAAAAATCCTAAGGAAATATCCTCAATGATAGTTGAATGTTGTCTATTGACTGTGTTTTCTCTTCTAGTACCAACCATACACAGCTCAGGGCATTGGTTAAGATAGACATCAATCGCTTAGAATAAATCAAAGGCAACCAAATAGAATTTGTTTAAGTCAAGTAACAAAATGAGCCAAAAGATTTATATAAAAAAGATGGTCTCCAAAAGCCTTGGATGTCATTCCCAAACAATTCTAAAGGTTATCCCTGAATTATTTTTAATACCAGGTTTTTGCCCTGGTGCTATCTTTTATTTGGATTGCAATTCCCTGCATGCACTCCTATGATAATCCTTGGTTTAAAATGTTGTATTTTGAAATGTGTTAGAACCAATTTAAAAGCCTACAGAATTCATATCGAATGGCTGAAAGAGGCTTTCAGTGAAGGCATCAACCACAATTGCCAGATAGTTTTAAAGACAGTCCCAGTTTCAAGGCAATGAAGGTAAGACTTTGGTTGCCAGGGTATCTTGCTCCAGAGAGGGCCCCAACAGCCATATTTGCTGCGGCTGGGCAAAGGCCCCATGAACATGGCCTCTACGTGCTGATCAAGCATTAGCTGTGATTCCAGCAAAATTTGCAAGTTCATTAAGAAGGAGAACCCAGCGCTAACAAAGAAGCAAACATTATCTTCACTGAGATATACGAAACCTAACTAGGCATGATTGCAGTTGAGTTCACTATCCAAAGTGATTCTGGGCAGCTACAGATTAAACCAACAGATTAAACACTTTGCTTTTAATGAATTAAAGAAAATAACCTTAGTGCATTATCTGACAAAGTGTTGCCATAGCTATTCTATTACCCTGTGTTCCACTGTTTCTAGTTTCTACAAGTTAAAAAAAAAAAAATTAGGAATGAAGGCAAATATACGTGTCCCAAGATAATGTTGCAGGATCCAAACTGGGTCTGTCACCGGGACCAGATGACCAATCCAGATTGTATATTGCAAAAAAATAATAATAATAAACCACGGGTTAAACTGTGGTTCATGTAAACATAGCTCGTATTTTTATCTTTAAACTGTTGTCTAAGAATGAAAAGAGTGTTCAGTTACTGAAATGCAGATGTTTTTATTGATTTGGAGATGCTTGAACCTAGCAATATGAGTTAAATAGTTTAAATCTATTTAAAAACACAATTAACTTAATTTACCCAGACCGTAAAAATTTGCTTATTAAAAGGCATGTTCTTTCCTAATTGGAAAAATGTAACTTCCCTCATCTTATGCTTCAGTAAATTTTGTCAGGATGCCAAAGTTAGCTGTATAAGCAACATACACATCATAGCATACATATACAATCTTATTTACAGTCACAGATAAAATTAATTGCTAATCATTGCTGTGAAATACTGTATACTTGGGCAGAATTTCTGCTTACTTTCTTAAATAACGAAACAATGATGCTTGTTTAAAGGAAGTTAATTAACTGTGCCCTCCAGTGAACATTCAAGAACCAGACAGTTTTTTCTTAACATACATTCCTTTGATTATAGTATCTGTTTGAATGCTCAGACTAGTCATTCTGCAGTGTTACACTTCTTAACTCGCAAATATAAATTATTGTGAATACTTAATTTGATGTAGCTGACATATTGGAACATGTTCTGTAGTGATTGTGCAGTCTCAAGACGATAAACAAGACGATAAACAAATGTATTACAAAATAGCAGCTGTTTTACAGTGGCCCTGCCTCTTTCTGTCCTATATTGTAACTCTGAGCGATTAGAAGGAAGTTCTGTGCAACTCTCTCTGATGCAATAATGCAGTACAGAATTGACTAATAAAGGTCGCTTTTATGGGAATATCTGCATTCCCCATAAAATATGGGATTTAACATATTCCCATTTCAGAAGATTCATAAATGAACATTAATCAATACCATCTATGTATTTTCATATTTCTGTGACAGGTATAAATATATTCCATTTTATTTACAGTTAACTGCTCCACCCTCACTCCGACACAGTTGTGTGTGTATTAGAAGAGGTGAATCTAGCTAAACGTCTCTTTCTTTAGTATTCCCCAAAGCAGCTTCATCTTGGAATTAATCTCAGTTCATTCCAACCAGCTAATTTCTGCTGAAGATGAAGAGAAAGGCAAATTGTGTATATATAATTACTTCTGAATGACTTCATTCCAAATTATCAGTTACAGTTTTTAAAAAGAAACAAAATGCCCCTAAATTACTTAGAATTCCATCTCAGGCACTTTTGCTTTGTATTGGTAGTCTTTTGTGAAGGTACAAACCAGTTAGGTTTTAACAATACTGAAGACACGGAACTAATTTCCTGCTCAGAAATGTTAGGAGTTTGAGTATGGTATATTTCTACAACTTCAATTTTGTTTGAATGGCTTTTCCATTCGTTGGTTGATCTAAGCTTGAAAACCTGTTTGGTGAGAAAAAATACATTAGCACATCTGTGTTTCTACCCAGTCATCACTGAGCTGTTCTAACTGGGTGGGGTACAGCCTTGCTCAAGGTTAGGAGCCAGAAGGTTGGCTGTTCAGACAGTCTTTGAGGCAGAATTACTATCTTCGGAACTCTGATATTCTTCTCAGGTTAGTGTGAATATTCATAAATAGAAATGTTTTAGGAAGAGAATGAAGTTTTTAATGTTTAGTGAACAGAATGGAAAATCTCTGAAAGGGATCCATTAATTTCATTGCAAATCAGGGGTATATTTTTCAGAAATTTACAGGTCCCCTTTGTTTTACTAAGTTATTTTTTTTAAAAAAAAAAAAAAGGCTATTATACATGGTTTTTGTCCTAGAGCAAGTTTGTTCTGGGCTCAAAAATTATTTAAGAGGGTTTTTTTTTCACTGAAAGCATAAGAGCTATATAAGATTTATGACTGTATGTAGGATTTATAAATACATGTTATTGATCTGATCCTTAGTTCGCTTTTTTAATACTGGGTGTTATAAAGAGTATATACTGTGTATTTCTTCCTAAGATTTTCTATTGATAGGTTTTTCTTAACTGGTTTCATAAAAAGTTTAGTTTCTCAGTAAAGTTTACCACATAGGTCTGCAATAAGATTGATGACAGTGAAGCAAATTATATTGTATCTGTCAACAAATGTACAGTTGCAAATGAGGATTATAACAGGTTGCCACAATATTGGTAATACTGCTATGTGTGCACAAAATTTAATTTGAATTTTGCCATTTTCTAGTTCTTTGCATGTTTTTTATTTAACAAAAAAAGCCTCTAGGTGTCCTGAATGCTATTTAATCTATTTAATTAAAGAAGGAAAAAATAAGAGCCCAAATCCTCATATTTATACACATACTCATATATACAGTTATGTGAAAAAGAAAGTACAATTCTATGGTTTTACGTATCAGGACATAGTAAAAAAAAAATCATCTGGTCCTTGGCAGTTCTTAAAAGTAAATAAATACAGCCTCAGATGAATAAAAATATATTACATCATGTCATTTATTTTACAAAAGAAAAGACAAAGTGGAAAAAAACTGAAAAATGTGAAAAACTAAGTACACCTTATGATTCTATAGCTTTAGCTGCAATAACTTGAAATAATCATTGTCTGTATGACATTATCAGTCTCTCACATGGTTGTGGAGGAATTTTGACCCATTCTTTACAACATTACTTCAGTTCATTACATTTGTGGGCATTTATTTATGCACAACTCTCTTAACATCCCACCACAGCATTTCAATCAGGTTGTAGTCTGGACTTTGACTATACCATTGCAACACCTTGATTCTTTTTTTTTCATCCACTGTGTTCTATATTTGCTGGTGAGCTTGGGATCATTGTCCTGTTGCATGACCCAATGTTGGCCACAGTTTAGCTGTTGGACAGATGGCCTCACATTTGACTCTAAAATACTTTGGTATACATAAGAGTTCATGATTTTCAAGGTGCTCAAGTCCTGTGGTTGCAAAACAAGCCCAAATCATCACCCTTAAACTACCACAATTAATGGTTTGTATGAGATGTTGTGCTGATATGCTGTGTATAGTTTTTGCCAAACATGCCACTGTGTCTTATCCACTTTGGTCCCATTTGTCCAAAGGACAATGTTCCAGCAGTCTGCTAGAGAGAAGTTCCCTGAAGACGGGCTCCAACACGAGTCCAGAAAGTTTGGAAGACAAAACCTCTGGTCCCAGTGACCAATCCAGATTGGATCCTGAGCTATGGTCAATATTTGAGGTGCGGAAGGTCACAACTCTTGATGTTCTAAGTTGCCACAAGAAGTCGTCTGAGGATCTGACAATATCATTCAAAGGGACAAGACCAAAACAATTTAGATTCTTTTGGCTGTGTTTCTCTCTTCTCTCTTCCTCATATACTAATGAGAAGAATGGAAAGAGAAACCGTTCTTATTAACATCATTAAGTTAAGCCCACTCCATCCCCACATTATCATCAAATAGCAATTTAGATTGGATTTGAAAGGATTTCAAAGAGATATGAGATGGACAGATATAATTTTACTTCTGCATCTACTACAGGCTAGGCATTTTTTTAATTTAGCCATCGCTCTCTTTCCAATTCTGTGGTTTAGAACCTTAAGGAAAATCTCTAGTTTCATGTACAATGAAACTTGCTCCAGGCACCGGTAACTTCTATAGACACAGCATTTCTCCTGCTTCCACATTGAACAGGTGCAGGCCTCTTAGCTCTCTGTAGGACACAACATACTTTAAAAATAAACAACAAAGAAAAGAAGAATTTTTAATCTGCGCTTTGTTTGTTTCTCTCAGAGTTTTTCTTTGTATTTGTGATGTTCATGAATTCATGAATCATTCCAATTCAGTATACAAAAAAATTTTTGTTGAGAAAAGATTATTATAGTTTCCATTTGCCTAGTCTTTCTCTGCCAAATGTATTGGACTTCAGTGCCCTTCATCTCAGATGCCATGATGGCTGTCATTGAAGGGAGTTATAGTCAAGACATCTGGAAAACTGCCTATGAGAAGGATTTATTAAACGTATTATTTTTTTTAATTTATGTGTTTATTGCTAAACATTTGAAATACAAAAATAGTAGCAAAAAAGCAAAATAACACAAAAAAGCTGCTAACTTTGAATTTAAAAAATGTAATTGGAAAAATGTAATTGGAAAAGGTGAAAAGTACACTATTTTTAGTGATATATTCTCTGCTTCCTGATCATTTGCATCCCAAACCAAAAGCCACAGTTTATATAGTTAAACTTTGTACTAGAAATTATTACTAGTTTCTAATTTGACTCCTAAAAACCATATTCCTGTTATCTAAATCTGTCTTGCTGTGAGATTCAAAAGTTCCTTCTTGAGGATATTAGATCTTCTGTGTGTGATGTTGCTACATATGACTGGGAGAAGAGAGCTGCCTAGGAATGATTAAATTGATCAAATGAAAGATTGCAAAGCCCTATTCAACAGCTTCTGTCCAATGAACAAAAAAAGCAATACAAAGTTGTATGTACATTGAAGTTGCAAATTACAGACCTTTTATATTAAAGACTATAGCTATATTAGTACATATTTTTAAAAAAATTACACTTCCTTAATGACATTAGGAAAATAAGCTATTAATCCGCTTCATCTTATTTTACAGATGTTTTTAGCTATGACTGTTAAAATGACATTGCTACAGTTTAAGCAACAAAGTTTTAAAGATGACTAGACAATCCATATTCATTGGATCATTTTTTTAAAGAATATTTCCTCATCTAAGCAGAATTACAACAAGTGGGCAAAAATCAGTGGGAGTGGGACCACTTCCAACTTCTGATTGGCTTTCCCATTGAGTTTTTTTGTGGGAAGCTAGCAGTAAGTGGTGGAAATTTTCCTTCCTTCCTTCCTTCCTCCCTCCCTCCCTCCCTCCTTCTCCGCACCTCCTTTCCTTCCTTCCTTTCGCAGTTTGGATAAGGTGCGTCAATTTATTGTGGAAAAATGCATCAAAGGACTCTTTCAGTTACTCTACTTTCACTTTTATTTCTGCTAAATCAGTGGTTCTCAACCTTTTTAATGCCGCAACCCCCCACTGGTCGTAAGTCGAGGACTATTCAACCAGTCATAAGTCGCAGACTACTCAACTGGTGCAGCACCGTTTGCAGAATGGGACTTTTGGCGGGCTCAGCAGGGCAGAGACAGCCTGGACAATTCCCATTGGCTTTTGAAAGCCAATAGAATTAGACTCTATTCAAGAGAGTCTATTCTATTGGCTTTCAAAAGCCAATAGAATAAAAGGGAGTAGCACAGCTAAGGAAAAGGGGGGGGGGGGGAAATGGTGGACTGCATTGTTTGGCGACCCCCGTGAAATGGTCGTTTGACCCCAAATGGGGTCCCGACCCACAGGTTGAGAACCACTGTGCTAAATAGTCAAATATTGTTAAGCTGCTCAGGAGAGAAGATTAGTATATCTAAAATGTCTAAGGAATTTGGTTCCTCACTGTTGTAAATAGAATGCCTCTGGACTATCATCTTAGGAGTTCCAGTTCAGCAAATCCTATCTATTTAAAATATGTGCAGGGTTTGGTTTAGTAATAATGTTAACATTCGTGCAGTCATTACTTAAGTTTTCATTTCACATGCTTTTTAAAAAATTCATCTATTTTTTGTTTCTTAGATGGTTTGAGGAATATCTGTATGCCAAAATTCATTTTTTGTCATTTCTTCCTCTTTTCCATGTATAATCTCATCCTTATGCACATGATCCAGTAATTTAAAAAGATTAAAAAGATAGTATAAGATAAAAATAGAAATTTACCAGTGGACCCTGATCGCTAGGTGCTTTCACTTCGCCATTTTGGTTCCCTCCAGTTTCTTCAAGGTGTATATACAGTATAAGTCTATCTCTCTGCTGTCAGTTTACTATGTAAAGAAAAAATGCTGGAACTAGCATAAATCTTCAGTATCTATTTTGTACCAATGCTTGGTACAAAATTATCTTTATTCAATTTCAGGAAAGGGTAAAAAAAAATAGATCATTTTTTTCCAGTAAAAAGATAAAAAGGGTTTCTTTTCCTTAAAGCCTTGCGACATTTGCTCTTATGTTATTAAGTTATACTCCAATTCCAGGTAATTAAATTGTGTTTAGTTCTGAGAAAACGTACACTATTAAAGTATTTGTTTTTCTCAGACTCCTTATGAAAACATCACATTTCTAATAATCATATTGAAAATGTGCGTGTGGAGTGGGTGGGAGGATACCCCTTCACATCAGTTTTTGACTTCTGGAGCTGCCCTGGACAGGTTCCTGCAGTTGTCTGGACAAGATTTTTCTGAAGTAGTTTGCCATTGCCTCTCCTTCCTAGGGTTGAGAGAATGTGACTGGCTCAAGGTCACCCAGATAGTTTTATGGCTAAGATAAAATTAGAACTCACAGTCTCCCAGTTTCTAGCATGGTGCCTTAACCACTAAGCCAAACTGGCTGTTTTTGAATATGTATGTTCATTAAATTCCTTAATTAATGTATTGTTGAGAAAGACAACCATTTTATAATGAAATTGTTGTGTTCATTTTATACTGAATAATAATAATTAAGCTGAGCTGCTGTGGATACGTTAGGATTCTGTGTTTCATCAGAATTGTTTCTTAATGGGCAAATCCTCTCCTTGGATGTAACCTGCCCAAAATAATCTGGAAATCAATTAACTCCCAAATCTAATTAAATAAATAAATAATGAAATAACCATTTTTAAAAGAGCATAATGTAGTGTACTTCTAAGAAAATAATAATAAGGATTTGTAAATGCTAGTTCAATGACAGTTCAGCAATAACCTAGGCAATAAAAATACAAAACCACAAAAAATCATTCCATCTTGCCATTTTAACTAATTCTCAAACTTATAATTTGAGTATTTAAGGAGCTGGTATCAACTGGATTTCATATTCTTTTCCATTTGGATTGTTTTGTTTTCACTTTGAGATTGGGACTGAACTAATCTTTATTACCTTGGCAGATGATTTCTGCTAGACATTATACAAGAGGAGCATATTCCCACTGATTTTACTGGATTTTGTTAGGAAGATTGTTGAACTGGTGGTAGTGGATCAATTTCACAGCATTTTAGAAAAAGTAGATTTTCTGACTAAGTCCAGGTTTGGAGACTTGTATGGGTGTGGTGAACTCTTTCTGGACTAAACCTTTCAGTGGCTTTTGATGGCATCAATCATGCTATCCTGTTGGACTGTATGCAGAGGTTGAAGATAACAGACAATGGCCTATAATGGTCCTGCTCCTTTCTTCAGTGGTTAGTTCCAATCTGTCACACTGAGGAAGTAATGATTGGCTAAATGGACCCTGAATGGGTGTTACTGCTTGAGGTCATTCAATGGGGTGCAGTATCATTAGTATACTGATGATACCCAATTGTACATCACTGTTGTTGATGTTCTTTTCTGGTGCCTGAAAGCCACCTGGATCTGGCTGGAAAAAAACAGCTGAAGGTGAGGCCTAGTAAATCTGAGCTGTTGTGGATATATTGGGGTTCTCTGTTACATCACAGTTATTCCTAGATAGACAAATACTCTCATATTTGTTCCAGTTGATTTCCGAGTACAGTTTAAGGTATTGGTTTTAACCTTTCAAGCCCTTTATGATTTGCTGCCTAGGTGCAATACAATCTACTTCAGCCAGTACTGTCCCCATCGTTAGATTAAGCAGAGAGACGTATTACTAATCCCGCATTTTTGGGAGGTCCAGGAGACTATAAAGTTAGAAGTGCTATTTTTCTGGAGTGGAGCCAATTCTGTGGATTGGCCTCCTAGTTTTAATTAGACTACCCTGCTCATTGATGTTATAGAAGCTTTTAAAGATGGAGTTACTCAAGAGAAAGTCCTAATTTTATTATGCCATATTTACTTTTTTATTTTTATTGTGTTGGTTTTGTGTTTGGGTGGTGTTGCGTTTACATTTTTATCACTGTTATGATGTGAATGTTTTACTTGTTTTTTGTAACCAATGTCAGCTTTAAAAAGTCCCTAAATTGTGGCAGAGTAGAATTTTGGTTAATAAATGAATTATAAATTTTTAAAAAGAAAAAGTATTAAATATTAGTGCTGGAGGTACACAAAGTAGAACTTTGAATAATGTGAAATTGTTCTATTTATCCATTTGAAATTCCAAAGTATGAAATTTTATACATGAATTATACCACTTGCATTGTCTCAACTAGGACATGTTTTATTGATTGTATTTAACTTTAGCTCTGTTTTGTTTATATGTCACAGTTCCACTTAGCAGCACTGGCATCTTTGAAAGGCGACATCGTTGATCTTAATAAGCGCTTACAGCAAACAGAACGAGAGAGAGATTTGTTGGAAAAGAAATTGGCAAAAGCCCAGGTTAGTCATTGTTCAACTTACTAAAATGGCCTTGGCTCAATATCTCAAGCATATAAACCAATCAAAAGAATTGTTGTTATATCAAAGGCATCAAATGTGACTTTTCACAGATTAACATATCAAAGTCTACCAAAGTAGTTTCTTTATATTAAGGTCATTGAACAAAATTGTGTAAAACAAAGTTACTTTAGTAATACATAATCCAGTTATTGCCCTGTTCAAAGAGTTTGTACAGTTCATGCAAAACAAAATTCTGCAAATATGATCAATAATTTTTATATCGATGGAAGTGGTGCATTTAGTCCAAAATAGCATGCATATTTATTGAGCTTCTCACCAATTGAAGCAAAATTCCTGTTTGTAGAGAAATTAATTAAAACAATTTTAAGGAGTCAGTATGGATTTCTCAAGAAATCCAAAAGTCTTCTGCAGAGTCTTGCTAGACTACCTATGTTTTACTTTCTGGTATTAAGCTTTCTTAATAAACTGTGGCAATATACAAATAAACTATACCTTTATTTTAGCAAAACATTTGATAAAAGGACAGATAATATTTGATTAGCAGACTGGATAAGGCTGGATGAGATGATATGACAAGTTGATACCTACAGCAACAGTCTCAAAATTGCACTTGAAGAATATTCACTAATGACATTTCATCATATTGGAGTGATATTGGGTGTGATGCCACAAGACTGAATCCTGAGTCCTAGACTCTTAAAACAGTTTTGTAATGACTTAGATCAGTGGTTCTCAACCTGTGGGTCGGGACCCCATTTGGGGTCGAACGACCATTTCACGGGGGTCGCCAAACAAGGCTGTCCGCCATTTTTTCCCCCTTTTCTTTGGCCACGCCCCTGGTACTCGGTGATGTATAAGTGGTTGGGGGTCACCACAACATAGGGAACTGTATTATGGGGTTGCGGCATTAGAAAGGTTGAGAACCACTGACTTAGATGAATAGGTAGAAGGAAACAAATTTAAGCTGATACAAAGTAGAGTAGGATAGTTACTAACAAAGAAGACAGAAGTAAAATTCAAAACAATTGTGAGAGATTAGAGGAATGGGCTGAAAGATAACATAATGAATTCAGTAAAGATAAATACAAAATTCTTCACTTAGGAAATTAAATGAAGCACACAAGTAAAGGATGGGGATACCTGGCTTGGTAATAACAGTTGTGAAAAAAAAGGTAAGTAGCAATGTGATGCATTGTTAAAAAAAAGGCAAATGCAAAATTAGGCTCTATTGATAAGAGTATAGAATAATTATTTCCTGTTATAGATTTGGGATGGTACAAAATACTCAGGAGATATTTAGATTGGTTGTTAGTGAATGCTATAATGCTATAAAAATGTGAAGAAAACAAATTTAACTTTCAGTTTCTTTTTGGAATGGTTCAACCACTACCTATTTATCTCTGAATTGATAATGCCAGGGGCAAACAATCAGATCCATACATAAAAGTTCCAGTTTACTGTTTTATTGCTCATGCCTCTACACAGGAATCTTCTCAAACTAACAATTTGCCCCTGGGTAGAACTTAGATAGAGTTCAACAGCATTTGGGGGGGGGCGATTCGACTCTTTTGACTCCATAAAGACTCTAAACTAATTCCCTGATTGACTCCTCTTCCTGGGTCTGGCAATCTGTCTTCTACAGATTCAGCTTTGACTGCTTTCCCAGACTACGTTAAAGAAGCTAAACTTGACTAGAATACTTTGTCAACTTGTTAATTTGAGAAATTAAATTTGGCTCCACCTTTTTTATACCTTTCCTTGTTTTCTCATCATTGTATATTTGGGGCTAGCTTGCCATTTTTAATTCTTTTTGTCCATGAACCTCTTTTTTTCCCTCTAACTTTTTTTTATATCTTGTAAATGGTTTTTATGTCACTGCCACTTGATTTAGAGCTATCTTGTTTTCCTCCATTCCTCAGCACTAAAACCTGAGCTGCCAACTTTGACTAGGTTTCTCTCTTGCCATCTGTGGGGATGATTTATTGTCCTCCAATTGAAACGTCTCACTGTTGTTAGTTGGAATTTTATGTTGCAATTTCAATTTTTCTTCCAGTGACAGTATTTTTGTTGCTGGAGGCCATACTCTGTTAGTCTAATACCTAGAAAACTGCAATTGTAATGTCTTAGACTTAGCTCTTCCTGACTTGACAAACTTGCTCACAAAATTAAAGAACCATTTTTTTTTCATGAGCTTCATTCTTTGCCAACCAGTTTATTGGCCAAAATCTACATGAAATGTTGTTATGGACAAAGCTTGACTGCTGGGTTGAGTAATCCACTGTACACTGCAACTTTTTCCTACTTAAGTACATACTTAATACTCCTTCCTGTTCATCTTTTCCCCATAACAACAACCTGGTAAAATGAGTTGGGCTGAGAGAGAGTGACTGGCCAAAGTCACCCAGATAGCTTTCATACCTAAGGTGGGACTAGAACTCAACAGTCTCCTGGTTTGTAACCTAGGGCTTTGTTTCAAATTATTGAAGACTATCTGCTAACAATAATAGCAGAAACATCGAAAAAGAAATCCTTGTTCAGTTGGACAGGAGTTAATACATATACCGGAATTGTGTATTCTTTGATTAGTATTAATATAATTTAATAACCACAAATTATTACATTCATGACATTTCCATTGTAGTTTGTTAGTCTGTCTTGAATTTTCTCAGTAGTTTCCTATTGTGCAGTATACCTAGAACAAGACATTATCTCATTCATTATCTCAAGTGATTATCTCACTCCTTTCAATATGAAATCTCAGATTTTTTACTATGAGGAAACTACAGTATCAAGCAGGCAAGTGTATAGTAAGATCATTACATCACCAGATAATTATTCTTTGGAAATCACATGCTAACTATAATTTCTAATTCTAAGGTGGATTATAATATACCTACATTACGAGCAGTTTTATTTTGAGACTGAAGGAAAGTTTCAAATAAGTTTTTAATCCGGAAGGAAGAGCACTAGAGGCATATTCTGTCGCCTTTCTTTTTCAGTGCCTATACTGAAAAATATTTGATGAACTAAGAACTTCACCATGATTATCAATAAATAATTTATAATTTAAGCTATACAGATGGCACTATTTATTTATTTATATATGAGACTTATATACCGCTTTAAGTGCAAGCACTCTCTAAGCGGTGTACACCGGTAAGCAATGTATATCTATTTTACATTGCCCCCAACAATCTGGGTCCTCATTTTACCTACCTCAGAAGGATGGAAGGCTGAGTCAACCTTGAGCCGGTGAGATTTGAACCGCTGACCTGCTGAACACAGTCAGCTAAAGTGGCCTGCAGTACTGCACTCTAGCTGCTGCGCCACCTCGGCTCACTATGCTCCTGATGGAACTGGAAGAAGAACTAAAGAGCCTGAGAATAGTAAAAAATGTAGGTTACATTTTAATACAAAAAGTGAAGATCCAGAATAAAAACAATAATCAATTATACCTTTCTTTAGCAAGACAACATTTTGTTGATTTTGAAAATTTAAACTTAGAAGATGAGAAAAAAAACTGGTGATATAAAGAAGCAAATAAAAATTGCCTGGAATGCTGTTTTAGAAATTAAAAATATTCTAATCTCAAGGAAAATAGATTTAAAATAAAGAATTGGAATGATGAGATGCTGTATTTGGTCAATTGTGAAACCTGAAGAACGTCCAAAGAGACTAAACAGTCTAAAAGCCTTTGAAGTATGGTCTTAAGGAGAATCTTGAGAATTTTGTGGAGTAACAAAAGATCAAACCTTGAGAATCCTAGAAATGGCAGAGGGGGAAAAAAAAGCTTCATAATGACCATCAATTAAATATTTGGGTCATTGATGCATCTCTATATAATGTACTTGGTTAGAAGAAACAATAGAAGAAAAAAGAAGCAATATATGACAAAGCAGCATCTACAATAATTATGAAGAATTGCAAGAGTAGCATAGAGGGGATTTGGTCATCAACATCCTGGAAGGAGAAGACACGCGAACTATATTAAACATATTAATACACAGATACTCTTCTATAAAAACAGATTATTAATTAAAGAAAAAATATTTAATAAGCTTCGGTATACTAATATTATGCAATTCAATATTTTTAATGATTTGTTGTACTATATTTGTGGCTGTGAATATTTTAATATACAAGATAACTAATATCAGTTTTCTAAATTCTGATGATTTCCAAGTATTAAAAATAATTGTTCAATTAATTAAAATGTTATACTGTGAAATTTGTGTCTGAAATAGTTGCTGCTGTGATAAAAGAGAGAAATAGCATGAAGTAACTTCCTTAAATGATTTTGGTTGACAGTTCCATAAAAAACATGAATAATTTTCCAGCGAAGCAAATGGGGTAGTTACAGTATGTCATGGATTGCACAGTTATCTAGCATAAATTTCTGGTCTAGTTTTCAGGCAGTGGCTGTTTTACCGTAAAATAATGGAATATGTATTTTGCATCCAGTTAAACCAATAGATATGTGAAATTATCCCCATATCAGAATTATTAATCATTCTCATCCACCCACTATCATTCAAGCATTACTCTAGCTACTCTAAAGAAGAAAAAAATTTGCATCCCGTTTTGCTCCTACTTTCTGCTTTGTGCCTACTCTAAATGAGTTAAATGGAAAACTAGCCTCCCCCTTACTTCAGACATGACACACCTTATAAATTATTATGAATAATTTGATTGATATATTGAGTAATATAATGATCCTGTCTTCATATGGAACTTTCATCACTTAAAATTTAAATTTAGTCTCAGAGCTGAGTCTATAGAGATACGGTCTTTCATTACAATTAAGCTACAGTATGTTATCATAAAGTTTTATATCTAAAATGAGAGGACCCATTAAATTGTTGTATCAATATCTTAAAACTAACAGGGTTTTCATTCTGATTTCTGTGATTCATATATATTTTTGCATAAGTTGCCATCAGGAATGTTCCAGATCAATGTTTTTGGTAGGAGTCTTCCTCTTCTTTAATATTAGGTTTGGGACTAGTACATAGCCAAAAATAATTTCAATGTGATCCATCTCACCAGATGGGATGCTTCTTTAGCAAACACACTGAGCAGATTGGCCTCTTTTCTTTGTAGTGGGAATGACATCCAGATGTCATTGCCACCTTTTTTAGAAGATCCAAACCATCCAGAAGTCAATCTTTTTACTATTTACTGGAACAGGAAATGCATATGATATTACAGCAGGATGTAGACTAAAGAATATAAACTAAAGAGTAAAGAATGTGTGATCCAAAAGTTCTGTAAATTATAGTTTAAGGTTTATAGTTTCAGTTACCGACTATAAACTATATTGTAGTGATGAGAATACATTATTCCTGTGCTGTGACTGTGCATAACGGATTAACTTTGTTTTATTTAGTATATTTGTATGGGAAGCCAACTCAAACTATATCATTCTGAGTGATATACAATAAAAAATAGAAAATAAAAATACTAAAGGTACCATTATAAAGCAAACTAAAACAAGTAAATGGCAATCAGAAATATAATATACTATATTTCACCAGTTGGGAATTTCCTCATTTTGACCCAAGAGTCTGGGGTCAGAGCAAGGTTATTTTCCTAAACTTCATTGGGTGCTTTTTTTAAAAAAAAAAAAGATAAATAATTTCATCAAAAATTATATTTACACAAAAAGGAGTATTGTTATGGCTTATATTAAACCTTGAAGGAAATTTTTCATTAACCAGTCTAACTAATCTAAACCTGTTACAAGTTTTTATATGTTTGGTAAGATGACAGGTTGTAAAATACCATCTTGCATCATATTCCATATTGCCTCCGTATGACCTCAAAATTTCTTTTTACACTACTTAGTGTGAGCAATCTCACCTAATGAGAGAGCATGAAGATGTACAAGAGCGTACAACGCTTCGTTATGAGGAACGGATCACAGAGCTTCATAGCATTATTGCAGAGCTAAATAAGAAAATAGATCGACTGCAAGGAACTACTATAAGGTACAATGACAACTGTATTTATTAACAAGTATGTGGACATACTTCTTGCGTTTGGTGAAAACAATTTCTCTTTCTAAATATACATTCTTTCAGACCATAGATTAGTGACTGAATTCTGTGTTTTGCTTTCCTTATTCATATCCTGGACATTTCATAAACTCTCTTGCCACTGAAGTATATCTTAAATATAACAACAAGTCACCTATAGCTGTTGGACATTCTTTCCAAGTCCTTAGCATTTAATACCTATCCAAATAACACAGAATTAAAAGTTCATTTTAAAAAACCCTTAAGCTTAACTATTTATAATAGGAATGAGCAACCTGAGGCCTTGACAGTCTGTCAACAATCTTCTGGTCACTGGAGAAAATTATATTATTGATAACAGGAGCAGAACAAGTTTTATTTGCAATAACCAGGGAGATTGAGAAGCTGTAACACTCATTTCAGTAATTTCCAGGCCAGTACTGGAAAAGAAGTTGCATGAGGGTTCATAGATAAAACTCTGCTCCATTATAGATCAGGAGCCCTATAATGATAAAGAAAAAAGGTGTTTTAGTCTCTAACAAGATTGCATTTCCAAAAATCCACCCAAAAGTTGTTGAAAAAGTGGCAGTGCCCTGATTTTGCCAGGGAACATGATACTGTGCTTTGCTGACCATTTATGCCATTAGATGATTCTTAATACCTTTCTTTAGTTTCTTACATCTTCCAGAGCTGTCTATCCTTGAAAAATTAAGGCATCACACAGACTATAAATGAGTATTATTTATGAGTAGTCCATATTAATTCTACCAACTACTCTGATCCATTGGTTTTATACAAGAAAAATCTTTAATGTTACATAGATTTGTTGTCCAAATCACAAGTTTTTATCAATAGATGGTAAAATTACATGTACAAAGTATGCAAAATATATGGAGAGTAACATTTTAGTAATGAAGACCAATAGTTTTTATCTAGTATCATCTATGTATGTAAGACTTTGCAAACAAAGTAAGATCCATACTAAATTATAATAAGTTCTTAATGCAATTCCATTTGTTATTCTTTCTTATTCATTCAGTGGACTTATATGACTGTCCATCTCATATTCATGACTCTGGCAGCTAACAAAATAAAAATCCTGATTAAAAACATATGCAAAAAATATAAAACCCATAGCACCCAAAAAATTTTTAAAGTCCCAATTGAACAGTCAATATAACCAAACTGGGGCCTATCTCTAGGGCTTCGAGTTTCAAGCAAATGCCACATCTTCAAGGCCTTATGGAAGGCCAACAGGGAAGAAACCAACCTGGTGCCTGAAGGAATGACATTCCAGAGAGTGGAGTACCAGGACTTCAAAGGTTTTCTTCCTGGGCCCTGCCAGTTTCCATTTACTCCTACTGGACTGAATGGCACAGGTAGAAATGACTTAATGACTTCAAAAATAAATGTAAGCAGAGAGTGTTCAATGCAGTGCAATATTATATATTTCTTCTCTAAGTAGTCTGACTTTCTTTAATGACAGGGTTGATTTGGTTTTTAGTATTGTAAAAAATTTTTCAAATTTTTTCAACAAAGCATACATGAAGCCATACCGCAATATGAGTTGGATAAGGCATTAACACTTTCAAATGCATCTGATGGAGGTGACATAATAATTAAAAAGACAAGCCAATTATCATTCTGAATTATCTTACAACAATGCAATTGTTTACACTCCAGCTGCATGGAAAACATATTTTTAAAGAGATGCAGTTATATACAGTTTAATATGAGATTTGAAAGATAAACTATCTGAAATAGTGCTAGTTAGTTTTTAAAAACACTTGTTACCAAAAGTTTGTAAAAAAAAAAAAAAAGGCTGTAGCATTGTAAATTATGTGTTCATAAATTGTTATAGCAAAAATCAGCATTCTTGCTCTGAGTTATTGCAGCAGAGTGGCTTCGAAGTTGTAATTACTGTAATGAAGTCAAATATACTCTCTTCTGCTTGGTATGCAACAAAATAGATTGACTAAATTCCTGTGTTTTGGAATTTGAATACCTTTGGAAGAAACAATCAACCACAGCAGATCCAGAATGCTATGACCAGGCTTCTATTGGGTAGGGTCCAGCCTCAGCTTCACGGGTTACCATGATTGGTAAACATCATTGTTTCCATGTCAAATTTAAAATGCATGGTTTTACATAAAAATCTCTTTAAAACTTGGGAACTGCCTACCCCATTAGTATATCACTTCGCTCATCATTTGTGAAGTGCTGCCCAAGTAGAAGCCTAGCTGGAATCAACCATGGCCATTGGTATACAGTATCTTTGCCCCAAGGATCATATTAAAACATAGAGTATAATCAAAACTGAGTGTTTTCTGAATTGTAATATAGCTGACCAGACAAAGAATTAACAGATAAACTATGACTAGTTAGAATATGTCTATAGGTTGCCAGAGAAGAGAAGGTTGATCTAAGATTTTTCAGGGGGCATTATAAAAATTAGTTCTATAAAATAGACCTTGGTTAACAAATGTTAAAAGATAAATTTGCAAATTACACCATTAATAAAAATACTAATATTCTTACATATTTGATAGTTCGATGTTTTAAAATGTAATTGTTAACAAAAAAATTTAATAACAAGTATACAGAAAACTATAATCTTGACTTCTAGTAAGAAAAAAATTAAATGACGATTGTTGTGATAGATCAGGTTAACTTTCTGCTTATATGGCAAATAAAACTATAATGTTACCAAGGCAATAAAGGAAATAACAGAAATAATTAAGTTTTATTATCTCTTTTTAAGTGATATGATTCTGAAATTAGAATCGCCTACTGGATAAGTGAACTAGTTATAGCTCAATGTATTTTCATTGTATTTTTTTAAAAGGGCATCGTATTGAAATTCTTTCAAAATATTATAATAGTGGAAAAATACTTTAAATTACAATTCCCTTTTTAATGTTACGATTATTAACTTTTAAAAAATGATTTGAAAAACATTTTCAGTTATATAGTCACTAGAAAGTTTTATTGTTATTTAATAAATATTTTAAGGCTCTGCTCAGTATCAGATGATAAGCTTCAGCTTTTATTATAGGGTATTCATTTTGTATTTTTCTGCCAGAATAAGGTCAACATTAAGAATATCTCATGTGGCTGACTTAGGAAATTGAAAACTAACACTGATGCTTTAATAATGATATATCATGTGATTAATAATAACATTATACATTGTCACAAACTGTCCTTGCTTACAATTTATTTTCTATGCATGCATAATCCTTAACCTTATCAGCTCAAATATAGACAAGGAAATTAAAATCTCTTGGGTCATTAAGGATTCCCTATATAGTCATGGCCTTATGAACTTTTTGAGCTTTGCTGCATTGCTAAAGAAATTTGCCTGTGATTAGACCCAGGTCCCTATGGAGATTAAAACAGGGAAAGGGAGCAGAGTAGCTAAATGTTAGGAAGGATAGTTGGGAAAGCAGCAAGGATGAGAAGAATAGTCTGCTAATAACTTAAAGTGTGATTTTCATGTCTAATATTTTCTATTAGATTATGATTTAGTCTACTGGCAATTAAAAATATCAAAGTAAATTTGCAAATAATTCAACTTTTTATAAGTTTTTAAGACTTAGTAGTGGAAGGATTTTTTAAAAACACATGGAGTGATGAAAGTTATAATGATAACTCTAGAGTATCTTAGAGGTGTAAATACAGTAGTGGCCAAAATTGTGGAAATCTTTTGGGAAAAGTGTATTTTTGAGGTTTGATGGCTAATAGCACCACTTTTGGGGGGAGTAGTGCCATAAAATTATATATCAATGGAAAGATAATTTAATCAAGAATGTAATGCAACAAAATTTGTTCAATTATCTGTACTGTGTTCTATGAAAAGTTGCAGCCAAATAGCCAGAAAAGGAAGCACAACTTGCTTAGGTTAATATCAGGTAGCTTTCTTTCATCTGATTGTAGCCAATGAGCATGAGTATTTAGAGAGCCAATCAGGTGTCATCTTGTTTTGGCAATGAGCCAATCAGATCACAGTAGGATTCAGTTATTGATGTCATCTATTGAAGCTGAGAGGAAGATATTTGTCAGTGTGTTATGTGATTGCTATCAAGTTGGTTGAGTTTTTTTTGTGTTCTTTCATTTAGTGAGCTTGTAAAACGTAATAAAATTAAAGTAATGGTGCAAAGAGTTAACTGGTTTTCCAGAAAGCAATGTAAAATAGTATTATTAAATGAACAAGGCTACAATTATAAAGAAATTAGAAGAAAAATTGGTGGAAACTTAACTAAAGGTGGCATTTCTATTGTACACTTTTCCCAAAAAGTTTCCACAATTTTGGCCTCTACTGTAAGACATAGAATTAAATTGAGTCCTATTGTTTGCATCCATACTAGATTTTTTTTGCCAGGGTTATGAAAATAACTTACCACTTTTTCTTCTAGGATTTTTTTTACATTATAATGTACCTATGAATAATTAAAAAAAGATAGCTAAGCACTGTATCGTTGAATCTTTAATATGCTATAAAGTTTGCCTCAAAAGGTCTAATTCTTCTATTAAAATAGAGGCATTGGTCTAAAATTCATTAATGCAAGCAAAAGAGTACTGACAATATTCACCATTTGAAATCATTTTCCTATTGAAAAAAATAGCTAAAAGGATAAATATCATTGCTGTTTGCTATTTTTTCTTTATTCTGTGTAAAGAGTTGTATGTGTTTGTATAATTCATCAAATAGATGTTAGTTCAAAATATATGATTTTTATAAGCTTTTGAGGGTGAAGACTTGTTTCTCATTTAGCTTAATTAAAATAACATTTCTAACGTCCATTTATTATGTTGTGGATTATTTAATAAATTTAGATCAGTTTATCCTTGTCACTTTTGGAAGTATCTGAAATAATGACTTGAAACAAGCAAACTGTATTTGATTAACTCTTAATTTTAGGAATGCTTATCTAGCGAATATAGAGGTGTTTAGCTTCTGTTTAGATCTTCACTGGTGTATGACATATTCTATACACCAGTGATAGCGAACCTTTTAGAGACCCAGTGCCCAAACTGCAACCCAAAACCCACTTATCACCGGGTGCCGTGTGGCCGTGGTGGTCATGGCAGACTGGGTGGGCAGGGCCAGGGTGGCAGGGGCCAGTCCCTCACCATCTCCAGGGCACGACATGCATGCCCAGAGAGAGGGCTCTGAGTGCCGCTTCTGGCACGCGTGCCATAGGTTCGCCACCACTGCTATACACTGTCATTTAGTATGCTGTGAAAACTTATCTTGATAGCAAATTATTCTTTGCTTTGATGCTGTATATTTATTTTAACTATAAGTTTGCTATGTGAGGGAAATTGCTTATTTTTCTTAACCCTAACCCTAATGAAAAAATAAAATTCAATTTCTTTTTTTTCCCTTTACACTCAAAAAGGATTTTCCTTTTTCCATATTCCTTAGACTATAAATCTTTTAACTTCACAAAATTGATTTGTTGCACAAGGGAACAAAGTCACCCATTCAGATTACCCAAAGGTCAGAAAAAAATGGAGGATTGTTAATCAGTATTCATATGAGAGAACTAACAGTGAGAAGATGTAATACAAATATTAACATAAGTTGAATTATAACAACACTTTTATTCACACAGGATTTCAAACTATAGATATCAAGGTATTGTGGCAGCACTGATTAAAACAGAATGAAAGTTGGAAAAGAGCCAATTTTTAGTTTGTGTGTGAAACCATGAGAGAATTACTGTGCACACACCCTGTCAGCATCCCAAATTAATTCCTTAGCGGAGGAGTGTGTGGGGAGTAAAAGTTTGTGTAATTTATATAATTTCTTGTGTTTTGTTTAATGAGAAAAGCAAATATATATGATCTGTTATTAGAAGGATAAGTGATAACAATCAACGATTAGTAACTAGAAAACTAGGTTTTTGTAGAGAGCTTTCATCAACTCAGCATATTTCAAAATAGTTCTGTTATTATGTATATTAATAATTCTCAAAAATAAATTTAAATAGCATAGCAATTAGCTGTATCCAGGATATCATATATATGATATTTCTTTTTTTATGTATATATTTATTATATATACAAAAAACATACATCCAACAGTAACAACAAAAAAGAAAAAAGTGTATATAAAAGGAAAAAAAGAGAAAAAATGACCCAAACATCCATCATTAAACATATAAAAAAATCCAGTCTGATTGGATGCTGAAAAGAAAAATTAAAAAACCCTAATAAATACATGATATTTTTGAAGCATTAGTAGTTATGCAGACTTTAATATGCTCTCATTAGGACCATGTATTAGATCATTGAAAATTTTATATAATATCTTCTGAAAAGATGAATTATCATTGAAGATGGTATTTGTGATTTGAAAGAATTAGTCTTCCTTCTCTAATTCTTCTGGAAGGAAGACTGCTAAAGTCTTTAGTAATTATTTTAATTATCAATTACATTTTCAATTAAAACAACACTAACACATGCCTAAGGTAAACAACTTTATTGAAGTATCAAAATTAAACAGCAATAGTATTGAAATATTAAAATGCAAAATTTAAAAACTCTGAGAAAAAATATGATAGTCTTCTTAAAAAGAGGCTGATTCCAAAAATGTGTATTAAGAAAACTGTATCCTCAGCTAGGTAATAGTTTGAAAGAAAATGAGCTGTTATAATTTCTGTAACAGCTTGAAATGTTTACATATGCCATACACTTATTAAATAGCCATACACAAATAACTTTCAGTCTGGAGTCATACTGTGTTTGCTGTAATACAATTTCCCATAGCCTAGAGCAGTGGTTCTCAATCTTTTTAATGCCGTGACCACCAACCGGTCGTAAGTCAAGGACTACCCAACCGGTCATAAGTTGAGGACTTTCCCTGCCTGGGAGCGCCGTGCATGCGTGGTGCCGCCCCCTGCGCCGGCCGAGGCGTAGCTGGAAAGTGGCAGAGACGCCGCAGGCCGACCACCGGCTGGGCCACCAGCTGGCCCAGCCCAAGGGAGGTAAGGCACCCGCCAGGCCCCACGCGCCAGCAACCCTCCCTGCGCCCGCCGGCCTCCCACCCCTGGCCCACTTTTACTTACATTTTTAGTAGTTGCTCAGCAGGGAGGGGTGGAAACTTCCAGACAGCTCGCCTTCGCTGCAGAAAACTTGCAGCCCCATTTGCAGAATGGGACTTTTGGCAGGCTCAGCAGGGCAGAGACAGCCTGGACAATTCCTATTGGCTTTTGAAAGCCAATATAATTAGACTCTATTCAAGACAGTCTATTCTGTTGGCTTTCAAAAGCCAATAGAATAAAAGGGAGTAGCACAGTTAAGGAAAAGGGGAAAAAATGGCGGACTGCGTTGTTTGGCGACCCCCTTGAAATGGTCATTCGAAACCAAATGGGGTCCCAACCCACAGGTTGAGAACCACTGGCCTAGAGTCTTCCCGATGTGTTGAACTTCACAATTTTCAGTCAGTATGACCAATACATCTAGAACAGGGCCCCCAACCCCGTTAGGAGCTGGGCCTCACAAATGGTGGGCAAATGAGCAAAGCTTCATCTGTGCATGTACGGGATCTAGGTTGCGCAAACAAACACCACCATCCTGGTCCATGGAAAAATTGTCTTCCACAAAACCAGTCCCTAGTGCCAGAAAAGTTAGGATTAGGGATGTAGAATACCAAGAAATCAAAAGCTGTGATACCTCAAATAAAAGAGATGGTACAACACATTTTTGAAGAAAGTACTTACTGGATTCATATAATTATATTTAATTTTGTATATTTTTAATATATGTGATATCTAGGTGAGATGGAAGCACTTATGTACTAAAATATGCAAGAAAAAAATGCACGGCATAAAGAGGCATGTGGGAAACACAACTGTGCAATGAAATCATACTTAAGTTAACTCAGAAATACTAATATTAACATGAGGCAGATTATTAGCCTGCATATGTTTTAAATAAAGGGAGCATGCTAAACTGAAATATGTTAGACAGATTTCTTTCAAAACTAAATTAATTTTGAAAAAGATATTCCTTAAATGGATTCTATAAAATGAAAACTAGAGAAGAAGACTGATCAGTCTTTCCTTTAAAATAAGGAAATTGCATGTGTAAGGGATGCTCTCCAGATTGTTGCACTGTGTTCAGCTATAACAAGTATGCAATGTTTGTTTTCACAAAGAAAAAGCTAACATTACCTCCTAGTTTGAATTTAACCCAATTTGGCTAAATAGAGCAAATTTGAGATTCATTGCATCTTGTGTGTTCAGTTTTAATATGGTGATAAGCTCTTTCATTAGGAAAGAAGTAATTCAAGTTTTGAAATGAATGACTAATTGCAGAGAGTTGACTAAGCATGCAAACAAATAATCCTTCTAACCAAAAAAAAGACATATCTTCAACATCATGGTAATTGTTTTTTTGCCTAAAGCTAATTATTATTGGAGTGTAATGTTCCTAGCAATTAAGTATTCATAGAGCATTAACCAATATTTCATTATCGTGTATTTTGATTTGTGTGCCAGTTACTGTGCTATTTAGAATTTAGTTCTCTTATTTAATAAATATATAGCTTTGATCTCAATTTTAAACAAACTTCTGACATGTTTTGAATATTTTTGGTTCTCCTAATAAACTTCTAATTTGAATTTAATTTTGATAATTTGAATAGTTATGCACTTACACAAAGAGCAAATAATAATTTTATGTTTTCCTTTTATCAGAAACAGCTAGCATTTGATCATAAATAATTGCTATCCTTTTAAAGGAAAGTCTTCAGCCAATTGAATATAGGCATCTTTGAAGGAATTTTGTGGGCATCCGGAGTATTCCATTACTGCCTTCAATTGTAGTTGAATAGTTGCACTTAATATTTTCTTAGGAAGGAGAAAACCCTTGAACTATATATTTAAATAAAATCTATTTCTATTGGAATGTGTTATTGAAATATTTGTAAATAGTTTGCTGTACAATGTGTCAACACAGTAAGATAAATTTCCTTTTAAGGTATGAAATAATGACTTCTGTAGTTCTTAAAGTATTAATTTTAGCATGCCTGAAGAAATGTGCTACTGAAGATAATTCCTAGCTATAGCCTTCTGTGAAAGAAAGTGACTGATTTTTCCAACTTGATATATTTTCTGTTCATTTATATACTGCTAATTAATATTGTGAAATAATGAATTTCTTAAAAGTGAAACACCCCACCCACTAGCAAAAGAATAATGCAAGAAAAATATGAGAGATCCCTGAGAGTAGATTAGATAGACCTGGGTTGAAAGTGGAATTGTATAAGCTATGTATTTCTGACCATTTCTGTGCTGTTCTGAAAACCTGGAAGTTACAAATGGTAAATAAATAAAATAACAATTTGGAAGCAGAGTTTAAATAACTGAATACTAGTACAAAGCACTGAATGTACTGTAGCTTTATTTTCTGTACCTTCTGGGATCAATTTTATGCTTTATGTTCCCTTCATTGACCATTGTATTAATGTTCTAGATCTTAGAAACAGATATTACTGAATGTAATATAGAATATCTATAAAAAGCATCTTTGATCATTTGAAATTATTAAACTACATTTGTTCAGTTTCTGTTTATTTATTCCAAATATTTTATGTTTCATTCCTCAGAGAAGAAGATGAATATTCTGAACTGCGATCAGAACTCAGTCAGAGTCAGCATGAGGTCAATGATGATTCACATAGCATGGACCAAGATCAGATCTCTGCTTCCCTTCCAGAGAACCAGTCAACTATGGTCACAGCTGACATTGGTATATTGAATATATTTATAGTTGTAAAAGATTGATTAATTTTTTAATAAAGCTTATAGTGCCATATTTCAATAGATTTAAATAACTAGCAAACCTTCCTAATCTTTTAAAATGTGAGGTAAACAGCTGCATTTAATAATTTTTTCTAGCCTCTTTGAAGGAAAAAATGACATCCAAAAAATGACGTTGAAAGGAAAGTAAAAATATCAAACATTATTTTTTAATAATACAAGTATTTAAAATACACATAAATATCAATACCCAGAAATAAGTATAGAATATTAATTTCAGCAAAGGTTGCAGTGAGAATGTTTGTATTTGAGAATTCAAATGCAGTAAAAAATATCAAAAATAACATAGGAGGTAATCCTTTTTAAAAATATTTGCAAAGTGCTGAAGTAAATCATTCTCATTTGTCCTTTTACTTTTTTAAAATATTCTGAAATAATTTACTTTAAATATAGCATTTTATTCAATAGTACATTAAATTATTAGTTTTTGAAGATTTCTTCTTATGCAATTAACTGTATAAATTCATAGATTGCTAGTACTATTAGATCAGTAACAAAGGAAATGAAAAGCAGTGTTCTTCCAAGACTTGTTGCTTTCCGAAAGCTGTATAATTTTTATACAGATGGCAGGTTTCAGATAACATTTGGCTGAGCTGGGAAGTGTTAGGGACATTTGTTTGTGTCAGAATGACTCTAGTAATCATGGTTTTTGTCAAGCTCCAGCAGATTTTGTGGTTCCATTGTCTGGGCCTATAGCCAATGTGCTATGTAGAAATAACTTGTGACAGAAAGAGTCAGTATATCAAGTCACATTTTAAAGATTCTGGATTCTGATGTTTAGTTCAGAGAGATAAGATGTCTTCTAAACCTACCAATAATTTATTGGTAAGAGTATGTTGTATAGTGTGTGTCTCAAATTTTCCTGAATATACATGTGGAAATCTTTGTTTCTTATGGCATATAAATTGGTTCAGCTAAGAAATTGATTAAATTACTGTTGCCCTAGCTATTGCAAAATATTTGAAAAGTAAATGTTTGATTGGATCTGTAAAATGTACAAAATTGCTATAACTAAAAAAAAGTCAGCATATAAAGGAACATTGAAACACTGCAATTGAAGATAATTTTATTCAAATCTACTCACCATTTTCAGACTATAAACAATAATTTTCCAATAGATCTATATAGTGCTTTTTTTGTTTAAAAAAAAAAAGGTGCCGGAACTCACGCACTGCTCCAGCTCCAGTCGAAAGCCATTACGGAGCCGGGGGGGGAGAAGAAACTGCTTTAGGGAGCTTCCGAGGTGCAGATCACTCACCTGGAAAAGGTCTGTCTCCTCTCTGCCGTGGTTCTTGCTGCCGCTCCGATCTGAAGCCAGGGGATGCGTCCACAGCCCCCCGTGGCCCGATACGGGCTCCAGAGGCGTGGAAAAGACCTCTGCCTCCTGGATCTATGGCCATGGAGCTATTTTGCAGGGGGGGGGAGCAGCCCTATCTGGGCTCCGGAGACCTTTTCCAGGTCTCTGGAGCCTAGATCGGGCTGCTGGGAACATATAAATTCATCCAGAGTAAAATCTTTTAGAAAAACTAAGATTTATCAGTACTTAGCAAATAGTTTCCTATACAACTAGGCTTTACATTCAAGAAGCTTCTTCTGTTTAGTTCATATATGTGAAAGTAAAATTTTAATTTCAGTGTTCAGATTAGGCAATATTCATTTACAGTATATCAGGGCTTTTCAACCGGTGGTATGCGTACCACTTGTGGTGCATTAATGAGTGGCAGGTGGTACGCAGCCCTGCCTAGCTAAGTGTAGTGGGGGAGAGAAAGAGACAGCACAGGCAAGGACTTACTATGAGAGAATTCTCTGGAGCTGCAAAGGCCCCAGGCTCACTTCTGGCTCACCCTCCCCCATGAGAAAGGAGGAGGAGGAGGGGGGCAGAGACAGGAGAGGCTATAAAAGGAGGCAGTTTGGGCAGGAGAGGGGGAGAGAGAAAAAGAAGCAGGAGGAGGAGGAGTCAGCTCTAGCTGCACCGAAGGGAAAGAAGGAGGAGGAGGAGGAAGAGGGTGGGGGGAGAGGAGATCAAGCAGGCCGGCCATGAGCCAGTCTACAACTGCTGTGGCAGCCACCTGTGCTGGCAGCAGCAAACAGGCAAGAAATGCAGTGGGGGAGGGGTCACCCTCTAAGAGGAATGAAAAAAGGCAGCAATGGCTGGAGGTGAGGTGGGGGGAGGGAGATGGAGAGTGGAAGGATTCTTATGTGCTTTTGTGACTTTGAAGTTCTGGTATTTGTGCAATGTGGGCTTTGTGTTCTGAAGGAGTGTTTGGCAATTTCTATTTGGCTGATGTCCGGTGTTAGCTTTTATTGCTCTGCTATTGTTAGCTGTAAGTTTTGCTGCAAGGGATTTTGAAGTATTTTTCTCCTGAATGGATTTTGCCTGTAGCATTCCTTTACTTACAAATGGAGCCAGTTGGGCAGGCTGCCTTAGCCGGCAGCCAAAACTTACTACATTTTTTTTCTTCCTTAAGTGCCGGCTGCACTCAACTTTCCTTTCTAGTCAGTAGCTAATTCTTAATGGGGAATGTGCCTTTTTAAGTTTGTCTTTTCTGTCTCTGGAGGCTTTTCCTTGTTTGATGAATATATGGAAGAGAGAAAATATGGGGGGGGGGGTGTTGTTCAAATTCTTCCTTCAGAAGAAGGTGGGCATGAGAAAGAGGAAGGCAGGGAAGGAAGTCCCACCTTAGCACTTAGCCACCAGTAGCCCTACCATTGACTTTGCTTGTCAAAAGGTTGCAAAAGGGGATCACATGACCCTGGGACACTATGGCCATCATAAATATGAATCAGTTGCCAAGTATCCAAATATAAATCACATGATGTTGGGCATGCTGCAATGGTCATAAGTGTGAAAAAATAGTCATAAGTCATTTCAGTGCAATTGCAACTTTGAACAGGTTTTGTTTTGTTTTTTTTGGTCATCAAGTTTTTGACACCTTGCTAGGTGGTACTCAAATATTGCCATATCCTAAAAGTGGTACAATCGGTGAAAAGGTTGAAAAGCCCTGATTTATATTGTCATTTTCTTCCAGACTCAGGTTACTTTTCAACAAAATTATAGCAACATATTACTTTGATGAAACAAATTGATTTATTTTTTTAAAAATGGCTTTCTTTACTAAATAATAAATATGGTCAGAGAAACAATGGTATCCCATTGAATAGACCAAGATTTTTACATATCTTGGAATTCATTTTGAATCTACAGCTGCTTAGAATTAACAAATGGCTTGAAAAGCTGTTGTTGTATGCCCAGAATCTTCCAAAACTATAATTAATTTTCCTAGTTCTAATGCTAGTTAGAAATATCAGCCAAATCTAATTTTCCAGGGTGGGTCATTTGTTCATTTAGTCCTTGCTGACAAGTTTATTTCTTCTTAAGAAAAATGCATGGCCTTGGAATTGTCTGACTGCAGCCTCATAGCCCAGTCCCAATGGTAGAAGTCAGACTTCTTGATTTGGATCTGTAAAAGGACAGATATTCTGCAAAGGTTCAAATAATTTTTATGGGAAATTTTCCAAAGACCACCTCTGTCTCTGTTCTACCGGGGGGGGGGTGGCATTTACATTGCAAGATTCAATGTTTTACCTTGACCTGAAATGGAACTTCTGCAATTTTTACAAATGGATCAATTTATTGACATATTAAAGTTGTTAAATTCTGCTGGTTTTCTTGTTAGAATTCTTATAGAAAATACTTCTAATATATTCTTCAATGACACAGAGGTTTGAGTGATACTATAAATTTATCTTATACTATATAGAAAGTTGCCAACATTTAATATTTCTCATTAACTTTTGTTCCTTTTGTATGTTAATTCTCCATTATGTTTTATTAGTTCATAACTATATTTTGCTTTCATTTTGATTCATGATCATAAATAAAATAAGTGAAAATACTTTGGATTCTATAAACATTACCCAATAAATTCAGTAGGAATATATATTGCTTGCCTGACACTTTTGTTATTGTCACCTATGAAAGATAAGTATATTATTGAATGCATTTAGTTTATTCCTCACTACCAACATTATGTGGGTGGACTATACCAATTCATCTTATGACAATCCAGAATAATAAATGTAATCAGAGATTCATTGCAGGCAGAAACAGAGATCATCTCACTTTTTTGAAAAAAATTGTAATGAGAATATAGTGCTCTGATATTACAGACACTTATAAGGTGTAATAAAATATAAGTGAACCATGCTAAAGATTGCTTAGAACAGACATGTCAAATTTGTGACGTCATGTGACGTCGTGCAACGTATAGGAGCTTTTTTGCCATTGCCGGCAATGGGGTGGGCGTGGCTCTGGTATGATGAAACTGGCCCACGGGCCAGCAGTTTGACACCCCTGGCTTAGAAGAATATAATTACATTACACTGAAGATTTCTGGTTTGCCTTATTTGTTGACTTTAGTGATATTGTGTAGATGTTTCACATTTTTTGCAAGGTCACCTTACCATTGAGGTCCTCAAGTTAATGTTTTGTCATGTTGTTGAAAATCAGGCTCCCAACTTTTAGGCTGATTGGCTGGTCTCAAAAAATCTAAACAAAGCCAGACCTGATTAATACTTGGATAGAAGATTATCAGGAAATCCGGGGGGGGGGGTGGGAGCCAAAAGATAATGGCAACCAACATCCATTTGTATTGTTCTGAAAAAACAACAACCTTGATTTCCCTTACATAGAAATCGAGCAATAGGAACTTTAAGGCTGAATTAAAGAAGATAGTATTTGAACTAATCTTTTACTTAGTTGTCAGGTGACCATTGGTAGGTTGCAAGATTAGGATATTAGTACTGTATTTTCAAGGAAAATTTGAATCTGCACCCTTCTTCTCTAATCCTATTAGAAAGATGAAGAGGTAGTCTCTTCTGCAATGCTCATCTGACACATTCTGTTTATTTCAGATACCTGTAGTGACTTAAACTCGGAATTGCAGAGAGTGCTGACAGGACTGGAGAATGTTGTCTGCGGGAGAAAGAAGAGCAGCTGTAACTTGTCTGTGGCAGATGTCGACCGGCATATTGAACAGCTCACAACTGCCAGTGAACACTGTGACTTAGCCATTAAGGTGTGGTAATGTTAATTGTAACTATTTATAGAATGTAATGCAATTGGTCCAAATGTATGATTGTTTATTTAATAAAGAAGCATTTATTTATTTATTAAATAAATTTCTGTAGCTGCCATTTCACACATGGGCGACTTCAGGCAGCTTGTATTATTTAAAGATCTACCAGATAAAACCTATAAACTACACAAACATACATGATACACTATTCCATGGCAACAACCACATAATCAAATTAGTCACTTGATTGGCTTCATCTCCATTTATGGCCCTATGCCTGCTGACAAAACAATGTTTTTAGGGCAACATGATAGGGAGTCTTGTTTATGATTATGCACTGAATTGGTCTGGGGTAGTCTGGGATAGTGCAACCTCACCCATGTCCAAAGATGTTAATTCTCCAAGAGCCAAAGAGGCCTAACCCAGAATCACTTCATCTTTTAGTCTGTTCCTCCTCATCCAGACCTCAATACCCTTCAGGCACTAAGAGAGAGTAATTGTAACGTTGGTTAACTCACCATAGGCAGAGATGTACGGCCAAACATCATCAGCATATTGATGATATCTTATGCCAATGTGATGGATGATCTCTCCCAGAACTTTCATGTAGATGTTAAACAGGAACAGAGAAAGTACTGACCCTTGATGGACCTCGCAAAGCAAGGGTTCAGACCTCTTGCCCCAATCAGCTTCAACTAAGAATGGTTCCAGAGACAGGAAATAAACCAGTACAATGCAGTGCCCCCCACCCCAACCCCTGGAACCATGGTCAATTTATAAGGTCAAGTAGAGCAAGAATGGACCAATACCCCAGTCACATTCCCACTAGAGATCATCAAAGTGAGCGACCAGTGCTGTTTCTGTTGCATATCCAGGCCTGATATGCACTGTGTATATCATTTTATAGACTTTCAAAATTTGTACACTTTGTAAAGCATTTTAAGACATAATAAACAAGTTAGACTTCCTATTTGAATGAGTATTATACTTATTAATAATAAGGAAATTTTCTATGTGCTGCATTTCTTGTTCAAAAAGGAAAATGCTATTATTTTTTTAAAAAAAATATGTATTCCAAAGGGATTTTGTTTTATTCCTTTTTTTATACTCCAGAAATGAAGTTCATTCATGCATCCAGAATCTGAAAAGCTGAGGGAAGGATCCTGAATTTTGATTTAAAGATGATCTATGTAGGTCATCTTTAAATCTGTGCTGTTTCATAAAACACCAGGTTAAAAATGAGAATTTGTGGATAGTAATAGAAATTAGAATTATAATGATACATCAGGAGATGATTAAGAGGGAAGAGGGTCTGCTTTGGTCAAAACATTTAAAAAATATTAAAATGAGAAATTTTAAAAATGAGCACACCATTAGGCTAATACAGAAACATGTCTTCCTAGAAACAATTATTAGTTAATCAATGTTCCTGCCACCTTTACACACCTATTCAGAATTGAACGATCATAGCTCAGCCTTAATGTAGTGTAGTGTACACTTGCAATAAGAAATAATAGTATTGCAAGCATGTATGTTTTAACTAGAATAGTTATTAAAGTGTATTATAATTGCACAAATTTTACCTGAATTTATACATCTTGATTCATGCTAATTTTTAAATGCTAATCACATGCAAGCATGAGTTTCATAAGTGACTAAAGTTATTGATACTATATAGCACTTTTGTATATGCAGGTAAGTTTTACAGGTAGTCCTTAACTTATGACCTCAATTGGGACCAGTACTTCCATTGCTAAGCATGTGAATGGAAAGATTTCATTTTGGTTACATATTCAACTTTTCTCAAAAGTACTAAATCCTTCTTCTGCCACTTCATGTAAATGGGACTTATGAATACCTTATGGCATAACATAAGCATGATTTTCTTTATAGAAATCAGTTTTGCTATGACTGTAGCAAATGTAATATTGCCCATATCCTTGGGGAGTTTTAGAATTCTCTATCTTGGAAAACTTTGACAACAGATCTATGTCTCGTGCTCAGTTATTCCTATGTCCCATCTTTCTTTTTTTATTAATTCTTGAGCCGGCAAAAAACTAAAGCAACATAACATTTTCTGCCTCAATTGCTGATCCTTAGAGTCCCTATTCTGGCTTGCTGCCAACTAAGATGTCCTCACCTGACAAAATGTAGGGATGGACTAGGATTTGATATCTGGACAACACACCTGCTGCCAACTTCTGTCCCAAAGTGTATAAATATACAGGCAAAGAACATTGAAAATTGTCTAGACATGTCTTCTTTTCAATTCTACATGAATTATTTCCTTTATTCCTACACATTGAGAAGAAAAAGAAAAAGGCAAGAAGCGAGTGGTTTTTGCTTAATCCATAGCTGGAATACTTTAGGTTAATTGAACTAGGAATAATAATTATCCCTTTATTGCTTCATAGCCAACTGTAGCTTTGAAGTCAGACTAAAGAAGAAATATACTTGCATAGCCACAGACAACATATTTGGCCAAGTGTAAAGGGAGAGGACAGATTGCAAGTTCTATCATCTTTAGAGAAGACCAAGGAAAATGCTCCCTGTCCTCTCATACTGATGGTTTCCCCACTCCAGTTCATTTGGGGAGGGGATAAAAAGAGATTTATATGGCACGGTTTATTGCCTTATTATTCAACTCCTCCAGGTATGATTATCTGCTGAGAGATAGCAGATTTAGTGCTCTTCAGAACTTCAAAGTTTTTACAGTAACATCTCTTGTCAAAAGAAACCAGCTGTCATTTCTTTGGTTACAAAATAGTAAAATGGAAGAGCCATTTCTTTTAAAATTTGGGTTTTGCAAAAAACAGGTCTCCAACATTTTACGTGCTGCTGTCTCAGACATTGATAAGCTGTCTGGCTACATGCATGCAGCTTCCTAAGAGAGCTGAGATGAGCAGCTCTATCCTGGTTTTCTTCCTGGAAAGAGATGAAAAAGAATGGTAAACTAAGGAGAGTCCCCTGAACTCCAGATTGAAATTGCAATTGGCTGTTCCCAGTCTCTTTGGGTCAGACTCTATTGCATAGCAGACAAAATAGTCAGTAAAACACTTCAAATTTATGCAGATTGAAACTGCCATAGGTTACTGTTATCTGAATAGTTGTACAGAACATCTTTTAGACTGTGTGTATTCCAGATAAGGAGCCTATAGTGTTTGCATTAGTAAGTGGTAGTTCATTCAGTTAACAGTAACTTTTTTCTCAATTAGTTAATGAAAGCAGCAGTAAGTCCACTTAATATATTGACTGATTAACCGGAATGCACTTTGCTATCCATTTTAGAGCTTAATTAGAATGTTTCATGTACTTCATTGCCTACTGAGCAAATATGCTGTACAAATGTCAATGGTTTAGTATTGCTTACATTAGCATAACAAGATGTGAATGAAATAGCCTTTTTTATCTTTAAAAACTACAATTTTCTCTTGACTGAGTCTTAAACATAGCTGTATGTATTTGGTTTGGAGGCAAGCGCAGCCCAAGAAAGTAAAATAGAAAAGAGTTGAGAATATCACAATTACAAATTTTAAACAAATTTGAGTTGTGTTTTCTTTTCAAATAAATCACTGTTATTTCAAAGAAGTGAATACATGACAATATAAAATACATAGCACTTAACAACAATAGCATATGAATTCCAGCTGCTGTTATGAATCTATTACTGTAAATAAGTTGTAACAAGTATTGTCTTGCAAACATAGTTGTTAGTAATCTATGTCAATAAATCTCATAGAAATACTCATAATTTCTTTACCTCTAAAGAAACACCTACCTATTTGCATAGTATCCTTTATCTTATACTTCAGAATTTTTAAAGTTATTTTTAGTTTTTCAACCAATAGCTGGCCTTTTACTGTTCAGATTGACTTGGTAAAAAGATATATATGAGGGAAACGCTTCAACATAAACCAAGAAAGTGTTCATATCTTTGGGGTGGGGGGATATTGTCTGCATATATTTTGGATTCCTTATTTCTTTCCTTTGCCAGGCTTAAATCAATTTTTGTCCATTTCCGAGTTAATTAATTTTATAAATATCCACAAAAATGTTTGGGGGGAGAAGAGAGAGAGAGGAAAAAAAAGTATTCTCTGTGCTGGTAGCAAACAACACCGTTTTCACACAACCTTTATTGTTTGCCAAGTGATTTCCAAGTCCAATGTAAAGTGCTTCTATTCTATAAAACTCTTCCTAGTTTGGCAGCTGCTTACCTGCAGTACTGCCTTCTTTTGTCAGTTTCACCCAAACCAACATTTTTTTTCCCAAGGAGAAGCTGCTGCAGATCCTACATTTTGAGGAGGTGTGAGGGACTGAGGCAAGGAGGTGATATTTTTCTGTCAATAGAATGCCAACGTTCTGAAACAGACTCCCCGTGGAGATCTGGTTGGCTCCATCTTTTCTGTTTTTTTTAAAGCTCTTAAGACTAAGCTGTTTTGGATACCCTAAATTGCAATTTAATGTTGTCAATTTCTTTATTCTTTTTTTATATTGAGGCATTGCTGTTGTGTTTTTATTTTTTGTATTGGGTATGTTTTATATTGTATTTTTTTTTCCATCTAAGTTGACATGTTTATGAAAACAAAAGGTTTAAGGAATTCCGGTTTAGAAAATATTTTTTATTTTCTGTTTTACTTTGTTTTTTTATTCTGGCTGTATATAGTAGATGTAGCCAGAATAACACATATATTCTGTGTGTGTGTGTGTGTGTGTGTGTGTGTGTGTGTGTGTGTATACCTACACACATATATACATACACAAACACACCTTTTCTTTCAGTCCTCCCAATAAAATATGTATGGGATCTAAAAGTCATAAGAATAAAAACACTGATTTTCATAAAAGATTAGGAAAGATTATATGAAATGTTGTATTCTAATTCAAATCCGGCATGGATCCAAATAAATTGGAGCAAGGATGTGGAATAGCAACAGTATCTTTTAGTATATTTTTCCAATTATGTTGGAACTAATCTATGGATAAAGGACTAAAATGGTAGTATAAATTCTCAAAAATGATCAAAATGATCTACTAAACAGCAGTGAACTAATATGAATGTGTATAATCAGAGATTCCTCATGATACACTTCTCTAAAATTTTAATTTATTATGTTTTTCAGACAGTTGAGGAGATTGAAGGTGTGCTTGGGCGGGATTTGTACCCAAATTTGGCTGAAGAAAGGTCCCGATGGGAGAAGGAACTGGCAGGTTTGAGGGAAGAGAATGAAAGCTTAACAGCAATGTTGTGCAGCAAGGAAGAAGAATTAAACAGAACTAAGGCCACCATGAATGCTATCCGTGAAGAACGAGACAGATTACGCAGAAGGGTGAGATTTCTTGATTGACATCTAATTTTGTGAGAAAAATGAAGTTGCTACAATAAAGAGCTGTTTCATCTCTCTCTCTCTCTTTCTCACTCTATCTTCTAAATTGGAGGGGGTTAATAATTTGGCTGATTCTTCTTTTCCCTACTGCTGCTAGGGTTGCCAGTAAAAGGTAATACATAAAGTAATCCCAACCTGTCCAAATGTAGAATCCTTAGCACTTCCATATTGACTTTCACCTCAGCTCCAAGAAATATAAACGAAGGTACTTTATATCTTCCTTACCAAAATCAAAAAATATAGAATTTAGCAAAATCTTGTGAGCCTCCTAGAAACACAATGAATAGTAGTGCAGTCTGGTGCCTGGGAAACTTTTAATCAGATATTCCACTTTTAAACAAATGAAGCCAAAACTCTAGATATAAAGAAGACAACAGGAAGGCAACAATCACATATAGTATTCCAGATAAAAATAATTCAGAGTATCGAACTAAATTGTATGTATTATTATTTGAAAAAAATCTTGGCTTTCCAAATAAGTTCAGAGTTAATTGCAGAGAGGATGGCTTGGAACAGAACATCTGATCTGCCTCAGGACCTTCAAGTTTAATAGAATATACAAAATAACAAAACACTAGTATCTTTTGGGTGACTGGTGCTTTCCCCAATTAAGCAAACAGTTCTGCCTTTAATGATCTAGTAAACAAATTGAAAAAAATTATCTGCCAGCTGAAGTTATAGTCCTAGAAATCTGATACTGCTGACTAGTTTTTTACAGTTATGCCATTGTATATAAAGGATTTTATGGAAGAGACTTCTGAGAATGCAAAAGATTAATTCTGTCTTCCTAGTGTTGGGGTAGGGCTGAATCAGACTTCATTGATATTTTGAAGAGTGCACTTCAATCATATGTGGGGCAGAAACGTTTTGGAAGCAGGATATTTAATATCTGTGGTGTATGTTGAGTGCATATATATATATATATATACACACACACACACACATATATATATGGTACATATATATATATGGTACACACACATATATATATGGTACATATATATATATAGTATACACACACACACACACACATATATATGTGTGTGTGTGTGTGTGTGTACCATATATATATATATATATATATATATATATATATATATATATATATATATATATATATATATATGGTACAAATAAAATACGAACACCAGGAGAGTATAAATATAAAAATATACTTTACTAAAAGCTGCCAAGCTTTCGTTTGGAAACTCCAAACATCATCAGGGCTAAGGGATACCTGGCCTCCATCCTGAACAGATAGATGGAACTTTGGCCAACCCTCTACACTCCAGGGACACCCCCGTTTCGCCCGATCAACACCAATACCACTCTAATGAACGTCTGAGGAGGCTACCACTGTCAAACACACGTAATCATCCACCGATGGAAGACCTCCCCCTCCCCCAATATCATCATGATAGACCCCCACTCCCAGAACTTAACAACAACTGTGGAGAGTGTGGAAGATCCAGCATGAGGAGCCTGCAGCCTGACGCTGTGGGTAGAGGGGAGAAGAAGAATGAAAGCATGGCTCGATTGCCTAGGCATACGGTGAAAGGGAGAGACACGGAATTCTGCCTGGATTCCCTGCAGACAAGGAATACCCCCACCAACAATACAGCCCCCTCCCGGGACGAACACTTTGAAGTCCCCCCAAAGACGAGCACAGAAGAGGGGAGTGAGAACGCATGGAATCAGAATGCAGAGATCTGGAGACCTGGTGTCCGCCTGAATACCGTTCCTATCAGCAATGGGGAAGAGCGTGCGATAGGGAGGAGGGATGAATTGAGAGACGGGGTAAGCACCCGATCACGCAGCAAACAAATGGAACGGTGGAGAACTGTTGACACGAAGATTGCCAGGACAGAGGAGGAGGGCATAGACCCCCAAATATGTAACACCCGTATGAAAGTTATTCATGACAGTGGAAGAGTGAGAAGAAAGGGTGTGGAGCAGGGATTGGGAAAAGCGTGTGTGTGGGGGAGCGTCGGTGAGCCCAGGGAAGCTTGTAACACTGATAGAGGAGAAACAGATGCCCCCAGGGTGGAGAATGAAAACAAAAAGGGGAGGAGGGTCAGTGCTATGGAAGGAAATAAGGATAAAGGGGTGGTGGAGGAGATGAATACCAGTAATGAGATAGTGGAAGGAATGATCCGGAAGAACCATAGAAGGAAGCGTAAGGAGAGTAATAAAGAAACATCTGGAACACTAATTAACCGGCCGGGACCGGTGACGCGGTCCATGAGCCGGGTGCAGATGCCGGCAAAACCCATTTAAGTCATCATTGTTTACTGGCTCCTTAGCCCTGATGATGTTTGGAGTTTCCAAACGAAAGCTTGGCAGCTTTTAGTAAAGTATATTTTTATATTTATACTCTCCTGGTGTTCGTATTTTATTTGTACCATAGACATGCCCAGGAGTCGTATCTTTATGCAAATTTTCCAGCATATATATATATATATATATATATATATATATATATATATATATATATATATATATATATATATGCTGGAAAATATATATATATATATATTCTATAAATAAATATATTTATTTATTTATTTCCCCCTTTATGGATTATTGCCTTGTCGTGGCGAAGGGGCTTGTGTAACTCAATGAAGCTATAAACTATGCCGTGCAGGGCCACCCAAGACAGACAGGTCATAGCAGAGAGTTCTGACAAAATGTGATCCACTGGAGAAGGAAATGGCAAACCACTCCAGTATCTTTGCCATGAAAACCCCATGGACAGTACTAAAAGGCAAAAAGATATGACGCTGGAAGATGAGCCCCTCAGGTCGGAAGGTGTCCAATATGCTACTGGGGAAGAGCAGAGGGCTAGTACTAGTAGCGCCAGAAAGAATGAAGCGACTGGGCCAAAGCCGAAAGGACGCTCAGCTGTGGATATATCTGGTGGTGAAAGGAAAGTCCGATGCTGTAAAGATTTTTTCTCCATAGGAACCTGGAATGTAAGATCCATGAATCAAGGCAAGCTAGACGTAGTCAAAAAAGAGATGACAAGAATGAACATCGACATCTTAGGAATCAGCGAACTAAAATGGACAGGAATGGGTGAATTTAACTCAGATGACCATCAGGTATACTACTGTGGGCAAGAATCCCTCAGAAGAAATGGAGTAGCCTTCATAGTCAATAAAAGAATAGGAAAAGCAATACTTGGATACAATCCCCAAAATGACAGAATGATCTCAATTCGAATCCAAGGCAAACCATTCAATATCACAATAATCCAAATCTATGCCCCAACCACTAGTGCTGAAGAGGATGAAATAGACCGGTTCTATGAAGCCCTGCAGCACCTTATAGAATTAATACCAAAAAATGATGTCCTTATCATCATGGGGGATTGGAATGCTAAGGTAGGAAGCCAAAAGATAACTGGAATAACAGGCAAGTTTGGCCTTGGAGTACAAAATGAAGCAGGGCACAGGCTGATAGAATTTTGTCAAGAGAATAGGATGGTCATAACAAACACTCTTTTCCAACAACCCAAGAGACGGCTCTACACATGGACATCACCAGACGGTCAACATAGAAATCAGATTGACTATGTGCTCTGCAGCCAAAGATGGAGAAGCTCTATACAGACAGTAAAAACAAGACCAGGAGCTGACTGTGGCTCAGATCATGAGCTTCTCGTTGCAAAATTTAGGCTTAAATTGAAAAAAGTAGGGAAAAGCACTAGGCCACTCAGGTATGAACTAAATCATATTCCTGATGAATATACAGTAGAGGTGACAAATAGATTTAAGGAATTAGATCTGATAGACAGAGTGCCTGAAGAACTATGGATGGAAGTTCGCAACATTGTACAAGAGGTAGCAACTAAAACCATCCCAAAGAAAAAGAAATGCAAGAAAGCAAAATGGCTGTCTGAGGAAGCTTTGCAAATAGCTGAGGAAAGAAGGGAAGCGAAAGGCAAAGGAGAAAGAGAAAGATACACCCAATTGAATGCAGAATTCCAGAGAATAGCTAGAAGAGATAAGAATGCCTTCTTAAATGAACAGTGCAAAGAAATAGAAGAAAACAACAGAATAGGGAGGACCAGAGATCTCTTCAAGAAAATTGGAGATATGAAGGGAAAGTTTCATGCAAAGATGGGCATGATAAAGGACCAAAACGGCAGGGACCTAACAGAGGCAGAAGAGATTAAGAAGAGATGGCAAAACTACACAGAAGAACTATACAATAATGAGCTTAACGTCCCAGATAACCACAATGAGATGGTCACTGACCTCGAACCAGACATCCTAGAATGTGAAGTGAAATGGGCCTTAGAAAATCTGAGCAACAACAAAGCTAGTGGAGGTGACAGTATTCCAGCTGAGCTATTCAAAATCTTAAAAGACGATGCAGTAAAAGTGCTACACTCAATTTGCCAGCAAATTTGGAAAACTCAACAGTGGCCACAGGATTGGAAAAGGTCAGTTTACATTCCAATTCCAAAGAAAGGCAATGCCAAAGAATGTTCAAACTATCGCACCATTGCACTCATTTCACATGCTAGTAAAGTTATGCTTAAAATCCTACAAGCTAGACTCCAGCAGTATGTGGATCGAGAACTACCAGAAGTACAGGCAGGATTTCGAAGAGGCAGAGGAACTAGAGATCAAATTGCCAACATACGCTGGATCATGGAGAAAGCTAGGGAGTTCCAGAAAAACATCTACTTCTGCTTCATTGACTATGCTAAAGCCTTTGATTGTGTGGATCACAACAAATTGTGGCAAGTTCTTAAAGAGATGGGAATACCAGACCATCTTATCTGTCTCTTGAGAAACCTATATGCGGGTCAAGAAGCAACAGTGAGAACTGGACATGGAACCACTGATTGGTTCAAAATTGGAAAAGGAGTCCGGCAAGGCTGTATACTGTCACCCTGCCTATTTAACTTATATGCAGAGCACATCATGAGAAAGGCAGGGCTAGATGAATCAAAAGTTGGAATTAAGATTGCCGGGAGAAATATCAACAACCTAAGATATGCAGATGATACCACTCTAATGGCAGAAAGTGAAGAGGAACTAAAGAGCCTCTTGATGCGGGTGAAGAAGGAGAGTGCAAAAGTTGGCTTGAAACTCAACATTAAGAAAACCAAAATCATGGCATCCGGCCCTCTCAATTCCTGGCAAATAGATGGGGAAGAAATGGAGGTAGTGACAGATTTTATTTTTCTGGGCTCCAAGATCACCTCAGATGGGGACTGCAGCCAAGAAATTAAAAGACGCTTGCTCCTGGGGAGGAAAGCTATGGCAAATCTAGACAGCATACTAAAAAGCAGAGACATCACCCTGCCAACAAAAGTGCGTATAGTCCAGGCCATGGTTTTCCCAGTTGCAATGTATGGCTGTGAAAGTTGGACCATAAGAAAGGCTGAGCGCCAAAGAATTGAGGCCTTTGAACTTATGGTGCTGGAGAAGACTCCTGCGAGTCCCTTGGACTGCAAGGCGTTCAAACCGGTCAGTCCTAGAAGAGATCAACCCCGACTGCTCTTTAGAAGGCCAGATCCTGAAGTTGAAACTCAAATACTTTGGCCACCTAATGAGAAGGAAGGACTCACTGGAGAAGGGCCTAATGCTGGGAAAGATTGAGGGCAATAGAAGAAGGGGACGACAGAGAATGAGATGGCTGGATGGAGTCACTGAAGCAGTAGGTGTGAACTTAAATGGACTCCAGAAGATGGTAGAGGATAGGAAGACCTGGAGGAACGCTGTTCATGGGGTCGCGATGGGTGGGACACGACTTCGCAATTAACAACAACAACAATATTTATTTCTCACTGAAGCTTCATTTTTCACATAATTTGGATTTGGGAATTTACATCAGCCTACTTTTATAATGTTCCTTCTCATCTGAGGAGCTTGCACTAAAAATAGTAATTTCTGAATGCATTTCTTATTCTCTGATTTGTTATTTTCACGGATCTGCTGTTCTGCTATACAAATAATCTCAATATCCAAACTTCTATTCAGCACAATTTAATGTGTCTTTCAGTCCTAGAAACATATTGTGTATCTAATCAAGTGTATGGTATAATTAGAGCAATAGAGCAGAAACCTTTTAAAAGTGCATAGATCAGGAGTATGTAATTGTTTGAAAGTTGTTCTCTTGTCAGTGTACTAAAGCACCAATTCTGAGCTGAAGGGACCCAATCAGTCCATCACACAAAAAAGCAGAAACTTAAGTTAGTCTTTGCATTTTAAAAAAATTACAAACAAGTTAAAGATAAGGTATCAAGCTAAAGTTTCCATTGTGTCCATGTTAAAAAAAGGGCTTATATCCAACCCATAGCTGTCAGCTTTCTCTGCTATCTGATAATGAGGGCTTTTTAAAACAGCTTTCCTTGCCTTCATGTCTTCCAGATCTATTAACCTAACATTGGTGCAGAATATTAAATTGTAGAAAATAAATTTAAAGTACCAGATGGCCTCAATTTTTCCTGGTCACTCTATTCCATTCTCCAGCTTTCAAATGTTGCTCATCTATTAATTCATCTTAAGAGTCAAATATTGTTTTTGGGTAAAACAATTGCTCCATTGCAAAATTCATTTTTATCTCTCTTGATTTTCTTACAGTGAGCCTTTTGAGGGTTTTTATCATTGAAAAGTAGATTATGGGGTTGTAGGGGTTTTTTTTTTAGTTTTAACTAAAACAAAAAGTTTAGTGATAATGGAATACATTTTATTTATCACACAGAAGAATTTTATTCAGATCTGTACTTCTGCTATTCAAGGACCTTAGATTATCTTCAAGATCCAGCCTAATGCTGATTTTTTATATATCAGTAGACATGATGTACAATATGTGATCTTAATTTATCCAGAAAAGGGGAGCTTGGCAAACTATCTCTTTTTATCTAGGTGTAAAGCAATCAAAAGGTGTTTTGTGCCAACAGTTGAGACAGTTAAATCTAATTGCAAGACTGGAAAATATGCATTTTTCCCTAAGACTCAGCATTTAAACCCCCTCCCCACTTTACACAAATTCCTTTCTTTCCCAGTGGCTCGTTGGGGTTCTTTTTTTGTCCTGAGCTGCAACAGCTGGTCTTAATAGGATAAATTGTCTTTCTTCTATTTACCAATGAAATTCAGTTGTTTTTTAACCATAAGTTTAGAGTAGCCGTCAGAAAGCAATAGAAGAAATGACCAGATTGAAATGAAAAAGAAATTAACCTTAATTTTGAACTATGACATGTTTTTAAATAAAATAACTTAATTTTAAATAATTCAGGCTCTGCTTTATATTTGAATCAGAGGGTCAAGTAGAAGAAGGAGCTTTGCAATTATTTCTCTGATACTGTATAAATGTCTAGGTACATGTCTATGTATAAAAACACATGCATTCCCATACACAACTTTTGGTATAAATGTTTAGTGGGTTGCGGAGAAATGCCGTTAGCTGGTGAAAAGACTGTGGGACAACCTGCACTAGGATAGTCTTCTATCACGCTAGTCCTAGTGTGATGGCACTTCCTTGAAGCCTACCAAAGAAATGGTCAACGAGATGCTGAGAAGTATTTCAGTAGTTGGGGAAAGTATTGGTAGGATCATAGGAAAAAGAAATTCCAGCGAGAGGTATTTGTAACAGGTCCTAAAGGAGCCTACCAAGATATGAATGTAGTCCATGAGCTATAAGGTTCTGTCCCTGGTCTGTCTAATCAAGTTATCCTACTTTCTATAGTGACTACCCATAAACAACTTTTTTTCAATACTCAATAACACGAATAGGAAAGTTATATTTATACTCCATGAATGCATTTAAATCCATTTCGAACCCAGGTCCTTATCACATTTTATGGGAATTAAATATATAAAATAACATTTTGATCCCTGTGCTTTTGTTCAGAATAGATCCTGCACTGCAATTATTGATCTCCATCCCTGAAAGAAATAGTCTCACTTGATGTAAAATCGAAAGTAATATGGTTCTTCCTTTTTCTTTTTTCTTTGCTATTGTTAATCTGTACATTTTGGGCCATAACATAAAAATTGAAACATAGGTTTCTGATCACCTAATGCAGAATTTGTATTCTTCATTTTCTCATTGCATATTGAAAATTAGGAAACCCTTGTACTCTAAACTAATGCTAATTTGCTTAACAGTAAGTTTATTTCTCCCTGGAGGAATCTGTCTGTAACAAATGTCCATGTCAGGCACATGATGTAATGGTGTGCACCAGGGAGCTTATTTGCATTTGTAATACAGACTATAGCTGCCACACAAATTAATGTTTTCTGTGACCTATTAAATATTTTATATATGCAACTCTAACCAAATGGGACTTTATATTACTTCCCTAGGGGATGCAAAAGAAACCTTTACTTTAAATTTAGTTTTTCTTCTGTACACATTAAATTGGGTACATAAAAGAAGTCAAAGCTTAAGAAATCAATAGGGCTGTTTGTTACTTTAGTCCAATATCTGTAATCAAACAAAGTGCTCTCAGTTGGGTTTTGGAGGCTTGTTAGAGGATTAATTAATTTAGATATTTAATGTATTCAGTTAACAGTTTGTTCTATTTTTGAGTATAATAACTAATGACATGTACCTCTTCAAGGTCATTAGTAAATGAAGTAATTACTTACTTTTTAAGGGTGCACATAATGTAGCTTCTTTGCAGAGTAGCCATATAAAAAAAGTGCATCAGATTATTAGATTTGTTTGCCATCTGTAAAAAACATTTGTACTGAAATATGCATATTGCTTAGTAATTCTGTTCACAAATTGACTTATATTAATACATTAATATGTAATATTGTATTATATATTGATACAATACAATACTATGCAAAATGTTTGCAAATTCATATATATTAATGGTATATATTTTAAAATGTGTACATCTTAGTTAAATAAAAAACCAGGCTGATATTGTATACCTATGTGGTTCCTATTTATCTATAACTCATGGAAATATGTGAGAAATTTCTAAACAGATCTGCCTTTGATCTGCAGTACTGCAAGTATATTTGTAAATACACAATATCTTCAGTTTAAAATAAACTTGGATAAATAAACATGTTGAACATCTGTTTTAGATCAAAGGTACAAATCATTCATCTCTATGTTACTAGTAAACATATTAGAGATAAAATCATTTATTTTATTTTTTTTAAAAAAAGAAAGCCCTGAAAACTATAAAAGTAAACAATCACGAAAGTAAACCTAATATGCTAGCTCCTTTCTCATCTGGGAAACTAGAAACAATGTTCAGCAATTCACTAATGTGTTACATATCTCTGTGTTACTTGACCATGATTCTGAAGTATTAGCAATTGATTAACAAGTTAACCACAACTTGTTCTTCAGTACATATCAAATTATATTATATTCTATGCTAGCATATGATTATTTACCATGTATCTTATACTCTTAAATGACGTCAAGTTACAGGAGGTTGTATGCCCCCTTTTTCTTAATTATTAACATTTAATGATAAGAGCATTCAGTTATTATTTTAAGTTGGGGAGATAGATAGATAGATAGATAGATAGATAGATAGATAGATAGATAGATAGATAGATAGATAGATAGATAGATACGTATGTATACAAAATATTGATTATGGAGCCATAGGATAGAAAAATATGACATATTGATATATGCCAGCAAACAAATATTTCTGAAAGGTTTCCAGGACACAAACAATTTATTTCCTGAAAATCAATTCAGGCAAAACCTCAATAGTATTGGATAAATAATAAAAATATCCAGTTAGTTAACAATGAAATGATCTCAATTGTCCCCATTCCCAACTGACATTTTATGTATTTTCAGTGTTTGGAGGAATATAAATGCCATATCCATGTTTGATTTCATAACATTAAATTTTAAAGTTGTTTGTCACTGGTTTCATTGATGGAGTTGAAACATAAAGATAAACCATTTCTACTTTAAAATATTTCTTGCTTTCAGATAGTTTGGTATTGTTCATCAGGTTTCTTTCAGTAGTTCAGTTAATGAAGTTTTAGTGGAACTAATTTCCTATTGTGTTTAAAATGGTTACTACTCTTCTTTTGGTTCTTTTCAGTGAAGTGCACTTAACAAAGCTTCCATGTTTCCAAAAGAAATCAGATGTGATACTCTGAATCTAACCTTCCATGACATCTATCTATTCAATTTAACTTTCTTTTTCTGGCAATATTGCCAAGCAAAATAAAGCCCCCGTTTATGTTTTTCCCCTCTGGTATTCTGGGAAATAAAACTAAAAATGGTGTTTAGAGCTGGCAATTTGTACTACATATAATGTTCCAATTAATTTGGTCATTTTTAAAGAAAATCTTCAAAAATTATGGTTTTACTAAGGCTATTTTCCTAAATATCTTTAATTATAAGTAAAGTGATCTCTCTTCTGCAATTACCTTTTTTTCTTATCAGATTTTTTTTAAGGTTTGAAATACAATTATTCACAATGTCCTCCCTCATTTCTGTTAAGTTGACATTAATAACTCACATTCATTATTGAAGTTTTTTACTCAACACACATTTCTGAAGTCTTATTTCAGAGTGATACTTCAGATGAAGAGTGCCAAGTTCTGTTCTTCTTATTAAGTATCTGCCTCAGGTCTTAAGATCAGAAGTTTTACATTACACTCTGTAACTATTTTGATATGCTTCAGAACTTGCAAAAACAAAGCATCTCTCTGCCTTTTAATAAAGCAGATTTTTTTTTTCAAATTTCTGAATGAGCCTGAAAAAAGATGTGGCTGCTTTAACAAATAGCAGAGTGTGTTGTGTGTATGTGTTCTAAAATGTTTCTTCCAAATTATTTTCAAAGTATTTATTTCTCAGGCATATGTTGAGACTCATAAATGAGACCATTTCTGACTGGGCTGTCTAAAACTTAAGAGAAATCCACAAAGCCCAAATGGAGAACTATGGAATGCCCTTCTTTGGAGATGGTCCTAACTTTTTATTCCTTTCACATTTAGGAAAGGCATCAAGACCATCTTCAGCCAAGTCCTTTGAGGGTAGACCATAGATTTTGTTTTCCTTTTACTCTGAGCTACCTTGACTGCTCAATAGTTAAAAACATATTTGGAATAGTCAGTACTATTTCAATTCTACCCAAATTAAAGGAGTAGAGGGTCATAAAAAGGGAATCAGTACAATATATATCCTAAGATAAGAATCCTCTCAAGCTGATTTTTAAAAACTTGATAAGGGGTCCTTTGTCTTGACAACAGATTAACTAAACATACTTGGATAATCTTTCTCAACTTCATAATCTAATAATCCAGGAAAAACCATGATGCAAACTTGCCTTTTCCAACCCTTTATTAATCTTCCCTTTTCCCATCTTGAGTGCTGGATTCCTGACTTCTTTAGTCAGAAATCAAAAATAGTATCTTAACAGGATTTTTTATGCAAACTTACTTAACACAATGATTAAAATCTATCTTATGTGAAAGGAACAAGAAAAGAGCACAACAGACTAATGGCTTATTTCCAAATTCATAAATCAAGTTCCATTAAGGACAATGAGAAAGCTCATAAAGAATACCAATTATTTTGGGTATTAATCTATCCTAGTAACTGCAATATATCTCCTAACAGTGAATTATATACAGTATTAAACTATTTAATCTTTGCTGCTTAAGTTTTGTTAGTTTAGGTCTAGATCTGACTTTTCCAGAACAAACAACTTTTCAAGAATTGCTTTTTGGGGAATCATCTATATCTATAGTTTGTTTCTAATTCATGTTCATCTTAAAAGTCCTTTAATTCTTTTGCATATTTTTGGTCACTCTGCTGCCACTGGCTGACTGCAGTTCAATTTTTCTCATTACTGAATTTTCACTATTCCCAATTCACTAGTGAAGTGAATTATTTATCTTTGCCAGGCAAAAATTGGCCTTTTTGTTTTATTTATTATTTCCTAGAGAGAAAACTAAAGCAACACGTAAGATTGAGATTTCTTATATACCTTTCTTTACATTTGGAGAAGAAAATCAGTAAAACATGTTGCATTGTCATTTTAAATAAATTTATCCTTCCAGTTACTTCATTGATTCTTTGGAATTTGGATTATGGGCAAACTAAAGAAGGAGAGTGTAAAAGTTGGCTTGAAACTCAACATTAAGAAAACCAAGATCATGGCATCCGGCCCTCTCAATTCTTGGCAAATAGATGGGGAAGAAATGGAGGTAGTGACAGATTTTATCTTCCTGGGCTCCAAGATCACCACAGATGGGGACTGCAGCCAAGAAATTAAAAGACGCTTGCTCCTGGGGAAGAAAGCTATGGCAAATTTAGACAGCATACTAAAAAGCAGAGACATCACCCTGCCAACAAAAGTATATATAGTCAAAGCCATGGTTTCCCAGTTGCAATGTATGGCTGTGAAAGTTGGACCATAAGAAAGGCTGAGCACCAAAGAATTGAGGCCTTTGAACTATGGTGCTGGAGAAGATTGGACTGCAACCCCTGGACTGCAAGGCGATCAAACCGGTCAGTCCTAGAGGAGATCAATCCTGACTTCTCTTTAGAAGGCCAGATCCTGAAGTTAAAACTCAAGTCCAGGAAGGACTCACTGGAGAAGAGCCTAATGCTGGGAAAGATTGAAGGCAATAGAAGAAGGGGACGACAGAGAATGAGGTGGCTGGATGGAGTCACTGAAGCAGTAGGCATGAGTTTAAATGGACTCCAGAAGATGGTAGAGGACAGGAAGGCCTGGAGGAACGTTGTCCATGGGGTCGTGATGGGTCAGACACGACTTCGCAACTAACAACGTTTTGATCATTTTGGAACTATATGTGTCCCTGTGGTTTTTGTCAGTTATGTTTCTAAAAAAATATTTGATTCTGTATAAAAGCTCTGTAACACTGTATCCGTACATCTTTTATGTTTCTTGCCAGAAATCCATTGATTGCATCTTCAATATATGCTTTCTCTACAGACAGAAAATGTTTTAAAACTATGATTATGTTAGGTAGAATGAGACAAAAATAAATATCCCTTTGTGATATCAAGAGTCCAGGGAAAGTTTTTGAGTCAAAAATATTGAAGGTTTGGTATTATCAATTATCCCAACTTGAAGCAGAATTGAGTATCTGTAACTCTTACATTACCAAAACAAGTTAAAGAGAATAAAGAAATAATATTGGCTTACATAATTATATTTTTGCAGGTTAGAGAACTACAGACCCGATTACAGAGTGTTCAGGCAACAGGCCCATCAAGTCCAGGTCGTCTCACTTCTGCAAACCGTCCCATTAATCCTAGCACTGGAGAACTAAGCACCAGCAGCAGTAGTAATGACATTCCCATTGCTAAGGTGAGTCCTAGGACATTACTGCTTACGTTTGATGCTCTGTGATGCTGCTATTCTACATTGATCCTGAACCAACAGGAGAGATGTTTTTCTAAGAAATGTCAGCCTTGTTTGGTCATAACACACATTCTGCTTTATATATGCATTTTAAGATTGAGTTTCTGAATATAGTACCCGAGTGAAATGAGGAGAATCTTAGAAGAGATTGTAAAGGTGTGTAACAGTTATGTGGGCCCCATAAAAACTCATTGATTTTTTTAAATACAATTTAAAAGTACTAATTCAATAAACGTGTTGTCTGAGTTTTTCATTTACTAATACAAATTGAATTCCTAATCTCTTATTCTTTTCTCCAGCCATTGATAAAATAAGTCCCAAATTTGAAAATATTCTGTTTCTTCTTTTTCTTTCAACCTTGTCCATTTCCGCACAATCTAGTATTTTTTAAATTATTTCTTCCTCTGGTGGTATTTCTTCATTTTTTCAAATATTGTGTGAATATGATACTTGCCACTGTTATCATATGCAAAATCAAGTATATACTTTTTTTGTCAAGCTTTTCTGTCATTATACCTACTAAGAAAAGTTCAGATTTAAAATCTACATGTTTTCCCAATATCTTTTCTAGCCAAGTATGTATTTTTGTCCAATATCTCTTTGCTTTAACACGATGTCCATCATACCTGGTAATAGGTACCTTACTTGTGATTACATTTCCAACATCTGTCTGACATATTTTTAAACATTTTTGCTAGTCTTACTAGTGTCAAGTACCATCTGTAAAACATTTTATATAAGTTTTCTTTGAAAGAGGTTGACATTGTCAATTTATAATTTCTTTCCCACAAGTTTTGCCATTTCTCTAAGTCTATATTGTATCCAAAGTTCTTTGCCCATGTTATCATTGTTTCCTTTACTTGTTCATTTTCCATTTTCAAATTCAATAAAAAGTTATACATTTTCTTAATTAGTTTCTCATCAGAGGTTAATAATATCTGATTAGACAAGGTCTGCTCTTTATAAAATCCATACAATTTAACATCTTTATCATATCTCACTTGTATTTGTAAATATGCCTACTATGATAGATCAATAACCTGATTTTCCATCTCTTGTTTAGATTTTAAATTCCCTTCAGAGTTTAGAATATCTTTATATATCCATATTTTCTCAAGACTGACTAAATTTGGATATACAAATACTTCCATTGTTGAAAGCCATCCTGGAATTTTCAAGTATATTTTACATTTGCTTTTTTCCCATGTTAGTAATAATGCATTTCTAATATAGTAGTTTTGAAAATGTTTATGAATTTTATTTTTCCCATACCATAGGAAGGTATGCCAACCAAGTTGTAGGTCACATCCCTCCAAATATGACAACCTTTTATTTCTAAGGGTTATCCATTCTTTTAGTACTGATGCTTGATAATATAAAACCCATTCTGGCAAGCCAAAACCTCATTTTCCTTAGCTTCTTGTAACATTTTCAATTTAATTCTAGCTTTCTTTCCTTGCCAAATAAAATTTAAAATTAGAGAATTTAAGTCCTCGAAGAATTTTTTCTCCAGTTTTATAGGTGTTGTTTGAAATAAAAACAATATTTTTGGTAATATATTCATTTTCACTGTAGCAATTCTTCCTAAGATCAACAGTTGCAAGTTTTTTCAATTTTTCCAAGTCAAGTTTTATTTGATTCAGTAATTTATATAGTTATCTTCTTTTATCATTGAACATCTTGCTGTCAGGCATATTCCCAGTATTTAACCTTTTTGACTATTTGTAATTCTATTTTTCCTGACATTTGGGTTTTTTTTTGTTTATAAGATTTTTAACTATCACTTTAGTTTTCTCTCTGTTAATCTTTAGTCCTGCTATCTCTCCAAACTGTTCTATCTTTTCCAATAATTTAGGAATAATCTCTAAAGATTCCTCTAGGATGAATACCAAGTCATCTGCAAATGCTTGCAATTTATAAGTTTCACCTTGTATTTCTAGTCCTTTAATTTCTGGATCTTGTCTAATATTTCTATTTAAAACTTCCAAAGTTAAAATAACTAACAATGGAGATAATGGACATCCTTGTTTTGTGCCTTTTCTTATATTGAAATTCTCTTTATAATCTCCATTTGTAATCACTTTTGCTGTTTGTTTGTGATATATTGTTTTAATCATATTTGTAAAATTTTGTCCAAAGTCCATTGTTTTTAGTTGTTGAGTCATATATTGCCAGGAAACATTATCAAATGCTTTTTGGGCATCTAGAAATACTAATGCCAATTGTTTCCCTGGATGCATTTCATAATATTCCAATATGTCCAATATAGCTCTTAAATTATTTTTTATTTGTCTTTTTGATAGAAATCCATTTTGATCTGGATGTATAAATTCAGTTAGAAATCTTTTCAGTCTCTCCACTATTATTGAAGTGAAGATTTTATAGTCCACATTAAGTAATGATATTGGTAATTTTTATCAGATGTGAGTCCTCTTTTGGTATCAAAGAAATATTTGCTTCTGTCCATGTGTTTGGGAGTTTAGCCTCCAATAAAAGTTCATTACACACATCTTTCAACGGTGCACTTTATGTATCTTGTAGACATTTGTACAACTTTGCCGGGAACCTATCTGGTCCCAATGTTTTTTCATTTATTTATTTATTTATTTATTTATTTTTGTCTTCTTATAGCTCTGTCAGTTCCATCATTGTTATTTTCTCATTTAACATGGCTTTAAAGTTTTCTGGAATTTTTGGTAAATTATTTTTTTCCATATATTGAATTGTTTTCTCCCATGAAATTTCTTCTATATCATAACAGTTTCTCATAATATTCTTTAATTATCTTTTTATTGCTTCATTTTTAAATTGTAAACAGCCTTTTTCATCTGCTAAGTTGTTTATCAATTTTTTCTCCTTCTGTTTTTTAAATTTGTAAACTAGCCATCTTCCTGGTTTATTTGCATTTTCGAAAAAAAAATTGTTTTGCTCTTTTAATTTGCTATTCCAATTTTTCTGATTCTGTTAAATTTAATTTATGTTTTATTATTTCCATTTGTCTTTTCAATATTTTCTTTTGTGGATTTATTTGTAGTTCTAATTCTAGTTTTTTACATTCTTTCCTTAACAGTATATATTGTTGTCTTTTTTCTTAGTTTTTTTTTTTCGCCATGTGTGTTATAGCTATACCTCTAAAGTATGCTTTGGCTGTATCCCATACATTTTGTAATGTTGTATCTTCTTTTTTATTTTCTTTTTTTAAAAAGCTCCATTTCTTTTGTTGCTAATTCTATAAATTCTTTCTCTTTTAATATGGATTGGTTCAATGTCCATCTTAATTTTTTTTTTATATTCCTTTCCATGTCATTTTTACAGGATTATGGTCTGCCCAAGTGTCTAATTCTATCTCAATCTCCTGCGTATTAGTTCTTAATTCAGGCATCATCCAGACCATGTCAATTCTGGACCATGATTTATGACTATTTGAGTAGAATATATATTGTAGTTTTTCTGGATTGGTTTCTCTCCAAATATCTTGTATGCCAATTTCCTCTATCATATTAAAAAAAATCTTAGATAATCTTTTTCTTCCTTGTTTTCCTGTTTTGCTACTTTTATAGTCTAATGTCCCATATTGCATTAAAATCTCCTACTAGGCAAATGTTTTGATATTCCATTTCTGCTATTTTTCTATGAAGACTTTGATAAAATTCTTCTTGTTTATTTGGTGCATATATTGCTACCAAAAGTACCTGTTTTTGATGTAAAAATATTTCTACCATCACAATTCTTCCTTCTTCATCTAAATAAATCATTTTAGAATCTATTGTCTCTTTAACGTATACAGCTACTCCTCTTTTTTTGTTGTTGTGCTGATGTATAATAAAGTTTCCCAATTTTGGGGTATTCCAAAAGTTTATACTATTTCTTATATATGTGTCTTTTGCAGACAAATTATATCAATATTTAATTTCTGCAATTTTTTAAAGATTCTGTTCCTTTTTGATGAGGAATTTAATCCATTTATATTCACTGAAAAAAATCTGTTTTCCTTCTCCATTTTATTTACTTATATTTAGATCTTGTTGATCTCATAGTCCTCTGCTCTCTTGCTATTTCCTCTTGATCTGGCTTCTCTTTATCTTCTTCTGTTTGTGTAATTGTTTCCTCTGTTGTTTGTTCTGTCTGTTTCTGGCCTTTTCTGTCCTCTTGTTGATGTTATACTCTTTCATCCAGGAACATTCTGTTTCTTTCGTCAAAATCTTCTGCCTTCCAAACTGAATTCAATCGATACCTTGTTTGTTCCAGTTATTAAGATCCCTTCTGGCATTAACCATCTAAAGTTAAACACCTTTTGCAATTAATTTTGTAGTGAAAAAGTGATATTGTTTTCAGGTGTCCCTTATTCTCTTAGGAATCTTCTTCAATGCCACAGTTTCTTTGTTTTTGTATTGTAATGTGTCATCCTTAACTCTTCTCAATATTTCATCTGCTATTGTTTTATTTACAAATCTTACATGAACTTCTCTAGGCAATTTGTGTATTTCGTCTATTTCCATTTATATCTCCCCTCTACCTGTTTTTAGAGCCTCCATCAGTAGATTAATAATCACTTCTGCTACATCTTCTTCCTTATCTTCAGGTATATTCTGAAATCTTAAATAGTGTACAGCTTTCTCCATTTCCAAGGCTGCAGCTTTTCCTTCTAAGCTTTGATTTGCTTGTTCTTGCCTTTCATTTTCTTCCATTAATGCCTCCATTTTTTATCCGTTTCTTCTGATTTATCTTCCATTTTTTGAATTTTTGTTCATTTTTGCCAATCATTTGTTGATGGGCATCAAATTGTGTCTTTATATCAAGCATTTGCACATTCTTGAATTAGCTCTAGTGTGGCTTATATCTCTTTTTGAAAACTATGTGTTTTTTCTCGTTGTAATAGATCCCTGACTTGCTGGGCTAGATGTTCCAGAAGAGGGTGCAAAAGAGGGTTTTTTGTGATTTTAGTGAGATTTGGTACACTCATTTTTCAATTGAGCAGGTTTAGTAAATCCACAAAGAGAAAAGGAAAAAAAAAGCCAACTGCCTTAGGCTATAATCCATCCATGAAACAAGCCAGCTGCTTTAGGCTAATCCAAATGTTCCAATTAGTTTAAAGATGTAAAAAGCCCTCTATTTCCAAATAGTTTCTATTATGGTTATATCCAGGGTCAAAAGATATGATTGTAGAAGGTCTTTTCTAGCATAGAGTCACATAAATTTCTTTTTGTTTACAGCAGCTGTTAATTCAAGGTCAGCAATTTCTCTAATTCTTTTGGTGTTATTGTAGCATCTTCTCTCACCACTAGATGTCCTTATTTACTGCATTGTCTATATCCAGGTTTTAAAAAGTTCTTTTTATAATGCTTTTACACAGAAAATAAATAAATAAATAAAATCCATGTTGTAAAGGTTAGCCAAATTTTCTTTAAATCAGTCCCAGTTTCATTTTTGTACATTCTTTTGTATTCCTTAATTTCGTTCCCCCATTTAAAATTTTTCACCGCTTTTAACTTCCTTCTTCCCAAGTCTTCCTGGGGTCTTTGCTTTGGAAATTTATCCATTTAGGGGATTTTTATTTCTAAGTCCACAGGGAAGAAAAATAAGAAACAATCTCACCCGGATCTCAACACGTTATTGACAATCAGCTGTTTGGCAGTACGCCGTGGCATGCCGCAGTTCTTTGCTTTTTCCCCAGTTGTTTATGACTTGGGCTGCCTGTGCATTTAAAGGCAGCCTTTCTTCCGTCTGTTTGAAGACGGTTCCTTGGTTCGTGAAATCGGGCTAGGAAACCAGAGCCCCAATTTCTTTTGCCTATCTCGTCATAACACCAAACCGGAAGTCATTGTTGTGATTGGTTCCCCATCCTATCTTGATTGTTTCTAGATTGCGGAGAGAGTGAAGCTTTCAAAGACGAGGTCAGAATCCTCAGCATCTGATCGTCCTGTCCTGGGATCAGAAATCAGCAGCATAGGAGTAAGTATAATATTTGCACAAAATACATACTTAGCTACTTTAGTTGACAGTCATGATCAAGATTGTTTGAAGTCACAGAAATAAAAGCAGTTCTCATCTTAAACTAAGTTAGTTCTCTTGGGCTTTAATTTTTTTTAATTTACGTATTCATGTTTTGGGTATTTCTCCTCCAAAGTATGAAAACAAATTTTCTTTTTATTCTTCAAGATAAAGACAGCCATTCTATAAATGTGTATAAAATGTACACAATCATGCATTTGGATTCTGCAGTAAACATCTACAGCCAGGTTTGCATTTCCTGCAGCTGTTTTTAGAGAGGGCAAGCATTCTAATGGAGCAGCTTTAAAATACATACTCAGGGGTTATGTTTTTTATGCAGCTCTGTTAAAAGACGAATATTAGAGAAAATTCAGACAATGTCACTATATGAACTAACTTTGGAATATTGATCATTCCTCTCCTCATCAACATTTCCTTTTCTTCGTATGTTGACAGAATATTTTGAAAATACTTCTTAACAATGTTCAGTTTCCTTAGACTCAGTTGAATAGAGTTGACAAAATTAGTATACAATTTTCATATAATCATCTTATCATTTCTTAAGAGGTGATAGAATTATTGGGAATGCACTTAATTACATAATTAGAGGAGCATGAGAAACGGCTATTTCTTCTGAGGTTATTTTTTCATGTACTTTGTACTTTATGTTTCTTATTCTTTTTTCATTATAGAAGTTGCAGGCTAATCTAGCCGTGATGTGAATATCTAAAGCAGATTCACACTGAAGTTTTGTTAACTTCTTTTGTTCATTGTTTAGCCTGAAGGCAAAAATGAAAAATATAATTTCTAGGAAAACTCTATTATGCTTATATTTCTTCCCTACTTCTTTGTTATTCCAACATGTGTAAATCTGAGCTGAGCAGTGGCTAAGTCCCCAGAACATAAAATTATTTTAATGACTATTCCTGTTATTTATACAAGGGACAAAGCAATATCCAAATAATAGATCCATTCATAAAGTTTTCTCAAAATCTGTGTACAGGTATCCAGTAGTGTGGCAGAACACCTGGCACATTCTCTTCAAGACTGTTCCAATATACAAGAGATTTTCCAAACACTCTACTCACATGGATCTGCTATCTCTGAAAGCAAAATTAGAGAATTTGAAGTAGAAACAGAACGGTTGAACAGGTAAGATGACATTTTTATGTGCAGAGCCACTTTGCAACAGAGTAGATTCCCCTTTTTAACTTTAATCCAAAGTGGGCACTGAAATGAGTGACATGAGAACAGGCCTTCTCCATTTTGAGGCCAAGTTATGGAAAAAAAATTCTGAGTTTTATCTGGCATTTACATCCTTTGTTTTCAAAATTAAGAGATTATAATTTAGGAACACACACATTCATCATTTTTACTACACATTTTCACTTATTGTTTCTCACTGTTAGGAACTTTTAAAAGAACAGCTCATAAATATATTGAGTAATTGGGCCATGAATTTATCTGCATAGGAAAATACATTATGAAATAAAATTGACCCTGTAGGATAACTTTATATGCAAACTCATTATCAGTGCACAAATGTTAGTAGGTTTTATATTTATAAAAAAAAATCTTTACATAAATGTAGAGAGGGAGAGAGCAAGAGTAATCTCTTTCAGTTAATTGATTTATTAACTTCTTCATTTTGACTTTTGTCAATTATGCTTATGTCAACTGAATAGCAATATGGAAATTTATGATAATGAAAAGAGGACAATCCTAATCATTATCTTTCTCTCAACAAGATAATGTAATCACTAGTATTATGTCATAAAGGAATCTGTTAGCCTTTCCATATTGTTCTGTAAGTCATAACAATAGCTGATGTTATCTCCAGAGAAATGTGGTATGAAATCTTTAACAGTGATTTGGGTAAATCAGAGTGAGAGAAATAATAATCAGGAATTGCCAAATCAGACCACCATGTGAGAGGATTACACTCCACAGCCTCATACAAATTCATAAAAGAACACACCAGTGGCTGATACTTTATCCAGTTAAGGGCCTTGATAGGTCCAAGGAAAGCATAGATGGTTTACATCACTTTTCCTCAACTTAAGGGTTGTCTGTAGAAGATGTAGAACTCCTAAGACAGTGTAGGGTGGCAGCAACCTCTACATGAAAACTAAGAGGATTTTCTTTTCCACAGTCGCATCGAGCACTTAAAATCTCAGAATGATTTATTGACAATAACTCTGGAAGAGTGTAAGAGCAATGCTGAAAGGATGAGCATGTTGGTTGGAAAATATGAATCCAATGCCACAGCCCTCAGGCTGGCATTGCAATACAGGTATAACAATGGAGAATATATGAGAAAAAAAAAATAAATGAACTGATACATGTTCTTACATTGTTTGATTTACAGGTAGTACTTGACTTACCATCAAAATTTCCATTGCTAAGCAAGGCAATTGTTAAGTGAGTTTTGCCCCATTTTATGACCTTTTTGCCACAGTGTTAAACAAATCATTGCATTTGTTAAGTGAATTATGGGGTTGTTAAGCTGGCTGGGAATATTACAAATTATGATCACGTGATCCTGGGACAGTGCATCTGTCATAAGTACATGCTACTTGCCAAGCACCTGAATTTTGATCATGTGACTAAGGGGATGCGGCAACGGTTGTAAGTCAAGGACTACTTGTATTATAAAAAGTTTAAGGACTGCACCAAAGCATTGTGTTTTCTCTTTATTTTACTTAATTTCTTGCCTGCTGGCATTACTGTTTCTACTTAGCAAGTGAATTTACAGAGATAACCATAAGTAGGCCATTTTCCATTTCAAGGCCACAGACTCCATTTTCTAGTCCAATCCCCGTCCCAGGGCAGGAATTCTCAGACCATTCCAGACAAATTGCTACTAGCCTTGGTTTGAATACTGTCAGTTTCTATTCCATAGGGCAACTTGCTCCACTGTTTAATAGCTCTCACAGTTGGTAAATTACTCTATTTCAAATTTGTATCTTTGCTTTGATGGATTGTCAGTTCATATGACAATATGGATATTAAAGGAAAGTGATGTATATTTGTATTTATCATTTATTTGGTTCATTTTTATACCTTAAAACTCCAAATTATTTCCACATCAAGGCTTAACAAAGTATCTAAATCTTATTTTTAAGAACAATTTAGCGAAACACATAATGTTATCAACCTGCTAATAAAAGCAATCCATGTTTGTTATTATTCATGATAAAAATCTAAAATATTTTTGGTACTAAAAATGTCTTCAAGGAAGTTCTTTATCAGCTATTCAGGCTATTCCTCATTCAAGCCAAAGCAAGATCTAATAGAAGAAATGCTTCAAGGAAAGAGTTTCTGCTCTTCTAATGCTTATTCACCTAATTCAATTGTCCCATATTTTGCTCTGGAATGCCTGGTATGTTGTAGGACATGTGGAGAGAAAAAACACCTGGCTTGGTTTCATCTAAACTGCTTGGTTCTATTCTAAAAAGTAGGTTTCTGGAACTGGTGTGGTTATGTGTTCTAGAAAAATAATAGGAAAGTTGTTCTATAATTTCATAATACCTAGAGTTAAAGGCTTCTATTCTACAATCAGAATTTTACTTTGAATTTTATTCATGCAGTTCTCCTTATATTATTTATATGAATTATTCAAGCTGTTATTTAGGAACATAGAGACCACCAATGATCACCACCATACTTGCCAGTTTCCCATTCAACAGAGTGGGGATTTAAATAGATTAATTTCCTCCACCAAATACACTGATTCAGTCTTTTTCTCTCCTCAGTGAACAGTGCATTGAAGCCTATGAGCTGTTGCTAGCATTGGCTGAAAGTGAACAGTCTCTCATTCTTGGACAATTCAGAGCTGCAGGTGTTGGGTCTGTTGGTAAGTGTTCACTTTCCTTCTAATAATCCAATTTGTACTTTATTGGCCATCCATCACCCTTACAGACAACATTACAATACCGGTATGTGCTTGTTAGGACAACCAAGTACAGTTATAACAAATGATTCAACTGGAAGCTAAATACAGAATGCAAGAAAAAGTGCTTTGAACACTTGATATAGGATTATTAAATGGAAATCCATAAACAGTCACATCAACAATGAGTGAGAAGGTTAAATATTTTATATGTGTGATTAGTAATTTAAAAATGCTATTTTTCATCCAGTTTGTTTCCCAAAATTAGGCATCTACTGGAGTATTTCAGAGCATGTAAACAACATGTTTAATGATTTAATTCATTACATCAGCATCTCAGCAGTCAACATATTATATAGAAGTTTTTAAAGATCAAATGATCATATGATTTCATTCTTAGAAGGCAAATGAATTTCAATCCTTTGTTTTAGCATATTGGAATTAATTATTCACAGTCACTATGGAGAGTTCCAGTATGAGTCTTTTCTTCTAAATTGAAAACAAGTTTATTTAAAAAACAACATATTTATTTATTTTAAAATCTATTTAGAACAATAGGTTTAAGAAGCCAAAGTTAATTGTATTCTTATTTTATATAAAATGCAAAATACTTTTGACAAAAGCTATTCAAAAGAAATAAATATAACTTTTGTGATTTAAGTAATTAAAAATGTACAAACTGTAACATGTCCAAATTAAAAATATTATTCCTGACTCATAGAAAATCAGAACTGAACAAAAGTTACCTGCTTCTAATCAAGGAGAAAACCAATCTAGAACTAAGGAGAAATTTCCTGACATTTAGAAAAATTAATCAGTTGAAGTCCACAAGTCTTAAGTTGCGGAAGTTTGGAGACCTCTGATCTAGAGCCATGTGGGATGAGAAAGCAGGGGATTAGGGCTCTCCACACTACCAAAAGCACTTATTAGAACTTATTGTCATAATGGGGTCTGTAAAAGCTGTTTCAAAACCTTTCGTCTTTCTTTTCTGTAAGCCTTTCTTAGTGGATTTGGAAGAAAGCTTCAGATTGTTGTCTTGTTGAAACATGCAAACATTCAACTTCAGGTTTTTCATATTCATCTTTGTAATGCAATGATTATATAAAATGTACATTTCACATGAAATAAAAGTGTCTGTCACTATTTCACCAATAAAATCCATGGATATTATTTTATTTTAAATTGTACAGTGAAATCCTTTTAAAACATAGTATAAACTTTTTAATACAAGGAATAAAAATGATTAACCAAAACAGTTCTCAGTAGCAGAATACAAAGTAATAATGATTGGAAGCTGTGAAACTATTTATATGAACAGATATTGTTTTATTTCAGGTAGTACAAAAAAGTTAGGAGAGGCTGGATTAGGTAGGGATCCTTTATGATTCGGTTCTTATAGAGTCCCATTCAATTCACCATGCAGCCTAAGTTTTTCTTCAGATTTCATTGTTCCTACAAAGAAGTCATATGAAGAGCTAGAACAGTTGAAAGACTCACTCGGTGTAGACTCTGCGTGGATAGTTTATACTTTTACCACTGCCTATGTCACCTCTTTCTAAGTCCAATTATTTTTGAAGTCCATTAAGTGCTAATGTCCTCCTGGGAACATAGATATTTGCTTAAAAGCCCATCGATTCACATTAATACTTCTGAACTGCTCCAGTATTATGTTGTTCTGATGATTTGCTTGTGAACAGGGGATCAAACAGGAGATGAAAGCATCACCCAGATGCTTAAAAGAGCCCATGACTGTAGGAAGACAGCTGAGAATGCAGCCAAAGCCCTGTTGATGAAATTGGATGGAAGCTGTGGGGGAGCCTATGCAGTTACTGGCTGTAGTGTACAGCCCTGGGAGAGTCTTTCTTCCAACAGTCATACCAGGTAATTATGGCTCATTGGCACGATTAATCTCCAGTCATTTGGGTTTTTTTGAAGGTTTTAGAGGTTATTTTGGGGTTGTTGTTTTTTTGCATTAGCTAGCCATCCATCCTTCAACAACCTGTTCCAATAATATTGATGTTCTTAATAAATGATTACAGGGTGATCTCAATCTGTTACTGGATTCTGTTCCGATTTGTGGAGATTTATTGTATTTGAAATCTAATCTATTTCATAAAAAATATCCTTTATTTTGGTAATTTCTCTGCTACTTTATTTCTCCATTTCTTCTCACTGAAACTTAAAGTACATATTACTGGTTCAGTGGTATTATATGAAGTCTTCGCAGATCTACAGTGAGTAAGAATCTGATTTCTCCAAGTTATCTGTTAATTCCGTAAGTGAAGTCATTTGATGTAATTCCATTTGATGTTAAAAAATGTAATGCAATATGTCAACTTGACATTTAGAACTGAATGTATATAACTTGTTTGCTAATCCTCTGCACCTAGAGAACATTTTATTGCAATGTGGATTGGTGAGCTTGGATATGTAAGAGGATTTAATCATCATATTTAGCTATTACATCTATGCACCTTCCTTGGGGATGTTTTGGCAACAACCGCAGGTTCCTCTGGATGATCGCTTACTAAAACACAGTACAATTATAGGGGTTGAATTGGGCAACCACAGAACTGTATAAAAGATTGAACCTCACAGATTCTGTGTAATACACAGCGTCCAGTGATACTCCAAATGTTTGGTATAATTCTTTTGTAAACTCTGTGAAGGAAATGGGGGAGCCTTTCTCCTTGGAAAAAACTTTTCATGTCAATGTGAATAATTTCTCCTGCTGCTTGAGACCCCTTCAAACGGGGTTTGTAATTGAAGTGTTGACCTGGGCTTAACTTCGGCATCAAAAATGAGCTGCTGAATGTCAGCTTGCCTAGCACATGACTGGGAACAAATGCTCAGGCAACCACTGGGGACAAGGAGGTTAAAAGCGATAAAAGGGAGCATTTGCAATAAAATGGAAAAAGCAGTACACAGGCTGCTATTACTAGGCGGTGAATAAAATTAATAGCTAGAATTTTAATTTGCAGCCTCCCAGTCAGACTGCCTATTCCTTTGTGAAAAGAGAAATCCATCTCTGGTGGATGAAGAAGTAATAATCGTTTTAAAGACAAACGCTCAGCCTCAAAGCATGTTTCTAAGATGCCAATTGATTGAACTTGGAGATAAAATAAGACACTAGAGCAGGGGTAGGCAACCTTGGCTCTTTTATGACTCGTGGACTTCAACTCCCAAAATTCCTGAGCCAGCATAGCTCATAGATTCTAAGCTGGCTCAGGAATTCTGGGAATTGAAGTCCACGAGTCATAAAAGAGCCAAGGTTGACTACCCCTGCTGTAGACAATAGCATATAAACAGTGAATTTACAGAAAGTTGATGTTAACTTTGTACTGTAGTTGTGTCAGCTTGTATTCACCTCGAGACTCATTGAAATATATAGGCTACTAAGATTTTGCATAAAACTGCATATTTATACCCAAAGGTGCTTTTCAGAAGGCACTGAAAAGACCCTGAAGAAGCTTGAAGAAGCTTCTTGGATGAGAAGTGAAACATATTCAAGGAAAAACAAAAAAAAACCAGTTGCCTTTTGAAAAGCGCCTTTGGGACAACCATGATTTGGATTGCTGAGAATATCCATAGACATGCATATTTACACCTTTCTCAGTTATCAGTGAAGGCAAAGGGAATTTAAGAAAAAATAATAAAGTGACTTGTTAGCTACTGCTCCACAGCATACTTGTTGCTAGAAGAGTTAAGAGGCTTGCTGGTGAAATTTGGAGCATATAAGGGCTACTAAATGAAAAAAATAGGTCAGAGAGATCTATGTACTTTGCCAATACTTTTCAGTAACTTCTAGGATAAGCATGCTTGGAAATCTCTAGAAGACTGGCAAGCTGTTTATTTGATAACTTATTTTAATTATAAAGACAATTGAGTTTAATAGAATGAAAAAAGAGGCCTAAATGTAAAGCCATGATAAGTATGGCTACAGAAACTGTTCATGTGCTATGTCTTTCCTCCTTCTCTTTGTCTAAAATGGATGGAAAAATATTGCAGCCCAGTGCAGAAAATGATTTATTCCCTTGCTGATAACTGAGATCATCCAGCATTCCAGACAGGCAGAGCTAATGGATGACTTAACCCTTACCCATCAGCTGATTACAGGTCCTCAGGAGACAGCATAGTTTCTGCACAAGGTTGTAGAAAATGTGGAATTGTTTCTGTCTCTTTGTAGTGACAGTACAATTATGTTCAACAGTGAATGTTAAGGAATGAATTGAAGAATCACAATTAACCTCTGCAAATCTTTTTTCTTAGATGACTAGAATAGCAAATAATTGAGAAATAACTAGAAATTCTGGAACATATTAACATTTATTTGAAATGTACAAACAGGATCGGATTGGCTATGTGTTCTAATTTGAGACAATATTGCATAAAAATGGACAGCGGGCTTATGTAGTTAAATATAAAGCATTTGCAGTGCTAGTTTCTTTATGGTTTTAAAACACAATCATTTCTAAATCTAAATCTCTTTAGACTTAGACTTAGGTCTATGTTAGCCAACTTCTAGCAATTTTGTTTTGTTTTCAGAAAATTATTTGTATATGTGTTTTATGTTTATATGAAGGAGCACTATAAGTAAATTATTATTAAACTTATTATTGAAAGCCAGTTTGGTCAAATGGTTAAAGCACATGACTAGAAAGCATGAGACTGTGAGTTCAAGTCTTAGCCATGAAAGCCAGATGGATGACTTTGGGCCAGTCTCTCTCTCTCAGCCCAATCCACCTCATAGGATTGTTGTTGTGGGGAAAAAAGGAAGAGGAAGGTATGATGGATACGCTCACTGCCTCGAGTTATTTGTAAAAATAAAGACAGGATACAAATAAAATAATAAATTACAATTATAAAATGTAAAAACCAAGTATTTCTGACTTTAGATCAGTGGTGTCAAACTGGCAGCCTGTGAGCTAGATGCGTCACACACAGGCCATGCCCACCCCAGCTCCACAAAGGTAAAAAACGTTGCAATATGTCACGTGACGCGATTGAGTGTGACACCCGTGCTTTAGGCGATATTGGAGTATAGGCCATACTGATTATAGCATGTAGTTAAAGATGATGAAGTGATAAACTGCTTGGCTTTTCTTTTGCAAATAGTCTATCAAGCCCACTTTTGTGTAAATCTTAAAATAAGATAGATCTTATTCATCAATTAAGTTATTCACTGACTCTTAGCACTGTTTTACTGAAAAAAACAATTTATCAATATCTACAGTACACTGAGACATGTTTTTGTTTATTTCTTTTATTCTTATGCACACAAGAGGACTATTTAGATATATCATTGCTAAATGTGTTTTCCCTTTTTTCCTAAGTACTACTAGTTCAACAGCAAGCAGTTGTGACACAGAGTTCACAAAGGAGGATGAGCAGAGATTGAAGGACTACATTCAACAACTAAAAAATGATAGAGCAGCTATTAAATTAACTATGCTGGAGCTGGAGAGCATCCATATTGACCCCCTCAGTTATGATGTCAAGCCTCGTGGAGACAGCCAAAGACTGGATCTAGAAAACGCTGTACTTATGCAGGAACTCATGGCAATGAAGGTATTTTATTTAATGATGTATCAGGCAAGGCAATCTTGATATCTTGATTTAAAAGTATAGCTGCAATAATTTTACGCAAAATCATTTTATTTTTAAACAACAATTTAACCCAGAACAGTAGTGAACTATAGAACACAAAATAGACATATGTTTTGTACCTACAATTAAGAAGACCATATCTTATTAGATACAGAATAAATACTGCACGTTAGTTATGCGGAATTCTGTTGATCTGACATACTACTTTGATATTGTGCTGTCTCCCCCAACAGGAAGAAATGGCAGAACTGAAAGCACAGCTGTACTTGCTAGAAAAAGAGAAGAAAGCTCTCGAGTTGAAGTTGAGCAGTCGAGAAGCTCAGGAACAAGCATATTTGGTCCACATTGAGCACCTAAAATCAGAAGTAGAAGAGCAAAAAGAACAGAGAATGAGGTCTCTCAGTTCAACTGGTAGCAGCAGCAAAGACAAGTCAAGTAAGGTGAGTTACTGTCATATAGGTAGTCCTCAACTTACAACCATTTCTTAAGTGACTGTTCGAAGTTACAATGGCACTGAAAAAAGGGATTTATGACTAGTTTTCACACTTACGACCATTGCATTTCATGGTCACATGATCAAAATCTGAGCGCTTGGCAACTGGCATGTATTTATAACAGTTGCACTGTCCTGGGGTCATGTGATCACCATTTCTAACCTTCCCAACTGGCTTCCAACAAGCAAAGTCAATGGGAAATCCAGATTTGCTTATTTGCTTTACAATTGTATGATTCACTTAACAACTAAAGTGATTTGATTAACAACTGTAGTATAAAAAGTTCATAAAATGGGGCACAATTCACTTAAAAATTATCTTGCTTAGCAATGGAAATTTTGGGTTCAATTGTGGTTATAAATCGAGGACTGCCTGTATATATTTGCCTAGTAAGAGATTAGGCTTATTCAAAGTTGTTGCAAAGCAATTATCAAATGCTTGAAGTGGGGAGAATTTTTGCCCTTGAAGACTGTAGGTAACGTTGTGTCAATCCTTTTGCTGCAATGGTTGCTGATTCATTATGGAACAATTTAAAGTTGTATCTTTGTTCTTTTAGTGTGGGGAACTACCTATATCCTTATGCAGCTCTATATAGTTTTAAGATCAACATTGCAAGTTTTCTTACCTGCACTTCCAAGATGCATAAAACTGAGTACTAACAATAGGAGCTTTTTTTTTGCTAGTCCCTATTCCGTTATATTCCTTTCCTATTGTATAAATACATAGAGGATTTCGTGCATACTATATTTAAGAGGATTTAAATCAATTTGTGTTGTCTTTTAAGTTTGAATGGCATTTGTGGATAGGTATTTTGAAAGCTGTTTATATCTCTTACTATTTTATTACATATTTTTATTATGTGTTATGCTGTTTTTATTTGGAAAGACTCCTTGAAAGAGGTTAAAATGGAGCCAAGTGACTGATAGTCAGATGATAAAGTTATGTTTTTTGATTACTATAAACTTTAAAATGTGCCTGGATTTATGTAAGGTAATCCTACCTTGTCTTGGTTTAATTTGCAGGAGTGCACAGATGGCACATCAGCATCATTAACACTAACTGAGCTCAAATCTTACAATGAAAGTGAGCTGACTGCAGAATTGGCAAATGCCCTCAGACGGTAAGCGAGATGTGTTCTCCCTCCCTTTCCCGAATAGAAAGGTGCTAATAAATCTACGAGTTTATAGCGGCCTTTAAATTAGTCAGATGTTCTTACTGTTCTGCAATTATGTAGTTTTGAAGTATCCATTTTCTCATTTCATATTCTGAAATGCTCATCTGCATGTCCCTCAGGTTTTCACAATATCTATAAACCAGCAGATTAATTATTGCTGTTAATTCTCACAACGTACATGAAAACTCTAGAGGACAGAGTAGGTGACTATACTAATCAAAAAATCACTAGGGAGACGTGGCAAATTTAGAAATAGCATTCCAGAATTATCTCTGTTAGTTTAGATTCCCTGTAATAAGCTGCCAAGTTTTATATTAACAGTAATTCTAGAAATAACTAAATGAAAAAAGAGAATATCAGCAGTACTTCCTATCTCACAAATCTTGTCAGTTCTTCTAAATTGCCTTCTAATTCTTGCCAGAGTGAAACAATTTAATTATCTTACTATGCTATGCATTATAGTAGGCAATCCAGTCAACCATTTTATTACTCTTAAGAGCATAAAAGGAACTACTTGCCAGCAGTTTGATGCTTTTAACTGTCATACTCATAACTTTGTCTGTTGTAGCTAGAAGAGTAAGAAAATAGTTGCTGATATGCTCATACTAATATTTCTATTCCATGACCTGAGAAGTGAATGGTATAACACGATATACCTATGTAACTCCTGTATTATGACAGCTACATTGTTATTACAGGTAGTCTTTGTTTAGCAATTATCTTATTCAGTGATTGTCTCCTCACAGGAACATCTGGCTGTCAGTTAAGTTTAGGTAGGGAAGGACTGATCCAGATCCTGTCTGGGTATGCAGTCTGGAGGGAGGAGCTTAGAATGGAACAATGGAAGCATTTCAAGTTGCTTACCCAGGTGCCTCTCCCCTAGAGATATTTTGGGGATTTTTTTCTCTGTAGGTTTCATATTTTAACTCAGTTTTTCTTTCGCTGGCTTCTGCTGTCACATCAAATTTGTTCCTATTCTGTTGACGAATGGTCTGAGCCCCTTCTATACTTCCTGTATAACATTGGTTTGGGTTGAAAATAATACAAGAAGTGGCAGGATTAGAAGAGATATCAGCTGGACTCAAAATAGGCTGAGATATTAAGAACTTCAATATGTAGATAACACTACTATTAGCCTTATGGAAATAAAAATAGAAAATAAAATTCTTGGATTAATAAGAAGTCAAAGATAATGACTCCCTAGTACCATGGTCTGCAAGAAGAACCAACCATTTAGGAACCCCTAATATGGGCGGATGATTATTTTTTTTTTTTAAAAAAAAACCTACTATGATTGACAAGGTTGTAGAAAATAGGAGAAGAAGCCAACAGTTAAGATGGATGGAGAAGATCAAAGAAACTACTGGAATATCCCTGGAAGAGCTGAGTCAGGTCTAATTCAGTGGCACTTTGAACCGTCTCTAGTCTATTGTAGTGTCTTTGGTATTTGCAATGAAAGGCCATATAGCTTGTTCAAGAATTAGGGAAGACTGTTAGAAATCTAACTCTTTTTGTGACCAAGACTTGCTTTCCTTGCAAGCAAAGGAAGCATTATAGTTATAGCAATATACGTATCCTAATGTGAAAGATGTTGTATGGATGATCTGTTTCCTTCTTCTGATATTCCGGGTTGCTGCAGTGTATTTGTGCTTATCTAAATAGTATTCTTATGCAGCTTTTCTCATGGGAGGTATTTTGACATTAAATTATAAGATTCTATACCGCCAAACCATCTATACCAAATCACAACATCCGTAAATTTGAGAATAGGTGGTCTGAACAATAATTGATAGTACCGCTTGCCTATCCTAAAATAACAGTATGTACTAATTATTTTGGCATGAGAGTTAAGTATAACATTGTTCCTTGAAAACAAGTAAGCTTTCTTCTGCAGTCATAGATGAGAGATGCAGGATTTGGTGTTTCTTTTTTATACATTGGGCTTTATAAATTCACTAACAGGTCAGGAGCACAGAAAAGCACTTAACTCCACAGGGAAGAGGAATGAGCAAAATATCCTAGAGGGAACAATCATACATAGGCAGAATGGAGAGTAAGATGATCTAAGAGAGAGGAGGGTTTTTTTTTAGGAAGGGAAGAGGGTTATTGTATCATATTTCTAGGATTCTATTAAAAATGCATGAGAGCAAGGAATGGATTTAAAACCTTTGAAACAAATAAGACTAAAGGACCTCTCTATCCATGTTACACCCAGTTGTGCATGAGACAATATGCATCATTTTAAAAAGCTATTCAATACGACAAAGAAGTTAGCAACCAGAAATACAGTACAGTGCTTTTCAATTTTAGATCTCTAGGTCTAGGTGAGATCTCAGAATGCTGAAAAATTCTATTTAACTAGCGTGCTCTTGTGAAAATGTCAGCAGAAAAACTAAAGCAAATGAAATCCTGAATCAAATTTGAAAATATTGTTGCTCTACTTTAGCAATCTCACCCTGCTGCCAGCCATGGTAAAAAGCCTACCATGCATGAAAGGACTTGTGTCAGCTCACCCCAGACCTACCTAGCACCCAGGTGCAAAAGTTCTATTGCAAACTGCCACCCTCAGAAGCTGCTGCTTCTCCTGGTTTCACTTATCTCTGCAAAGAGCCACCACCAACATGTGAGTCCTTCTGCCAAGGCTCACTGCTGCTTTAAAGCAGCTATCTGGTCTTTGCACCATGGAGGCAAGGCAGAAGTAAGTGGTAACTGGGCAGTTGCAGGACATATGGAGAAACTTTGGGGTGTCCACAGCTGAAATTACACTCCTTGCTCTGGTTCCAGGGTGCACCATGGACTCCGCTTTGGGAGTTCCTGCCTGCAAAGCAGCCCCATGGGATGGGTCTGCCCAGGGGGAGGCAGCACAACCACTGCTCAGGGTCCCTGTGGCAGTTTGGCTGAGCTGAGCAGGACTTGAGCAGGACTTGAGCATGAGAGCTTTGTAGGGTTTTGGCTGCAGGACAGATTGCATCTCCCAGAGCAGGCTGGGGTTGGGTTGGGCAGGGAGGAAGGCAAGGACGATGAAGAAGGTCAGCTGGCAGTGGTAGCCGAGTCCTCGGGCTTCTTCATCTGCAGAAATGCTATGCAGGGTTCCAATAAGACAAAGATGGAGGAAAGGGCTATAGGGTGGGGGGAACTCATGGGCTTTTGTTAATATTAGATTGACAATTGGCTACAACAAAAAACTGAAACCAAGAGATGAAACTTAAGACTACCTCACAAATTTCTTTTTTCAACTATAAGCTAATTTTAATAAAAGTATGTTGAGTAGCTTTTAATTCGCCATTGAAAGGAAAGAGGTTACATACTGATGAATACTGATGTCAGCTTATAAGTAGTTCATGTTTAACAGCTGCCTCATACAGTGACTGTGTGCAGTTAATATGGTGATGAAAAAGAAATGACAGCAAACTTCACATTTGCGACCTGCACAGCTCTGTAAAGCAAAGGAAAGTTGAAGTAAAATCATATGCACAGTCATGTTCAGTTAGCAACTGCTTAATGACTGAGTTGCTGGTTCCTGTTATGATTGCTAAACAAGGACTACCTGTGTATACCACTTTTCCATCATAAAAATATTTTTTGTTCCTTTGAGGAATTGAACAGCATATGATTTTTATAACATGAAAACTTTGATTCCACTTGTAAAACATTAACAGGATGACGAGAAGAACTAAATTCTAGCAGAAGCTATAAATTAATAAAAAGTGTAATGAAGTATAAAAAGCATTATGGAGAAAGGTAGGCTTGTCAAAAATTGAAATAATCTGGCCTTCCTTTCCTAAGAAAAATTATATGGTACAAATGAAGAATTTATAACATATAAATTTGAATATATTGTTTTTGGACTGTAGATGGATTCCCAAGAAATATAAAAAGGATGTCATTAATGGAAATGATGTTCCTCATAATTACATACAAATTCCCATTAATATTAGTATTACTTTTTAAATACTTTTCATCATTTTTTTTTAACTGCTGCTTGTCAGAACAAAGCTTGGAAGGGGATCCTGGCCACAATATTTCCAGACAGCTTTAATTTCTGACATTTTGAGGGACTGGTGGCAAAGCTATCTATGACCCCAGAGCAGAGACCCCAACCTTTTGAGCACCAAGGACCGGTTATGTGGGGCATGGTTTCATGTGCTGCCTGCATCCAGCGGATGGGGCTTCATTTGTTTGCCCGGCCTGGTTCCTTGTATGCTGCGGCCTAGTGCCAATCCACAGACCGGGGGGTTGTCGACCCCTGCCCTAGAGAGATTCTGCCCACTGGTGATAATTCCGAGCTCAGTTGGACCTGTTGCAGTTTAGTGCAGTTTCTCTGTTCAGTGTGGGTATAGATAAAGGTAATCTCTCCAGGTATTGATTTTAACAAACAAACTAGTGCAGAGCAGAGCTTTGCATACCGCTTTACTCTGTACTTTTTCTGACCTCTATATGTTCAGCTAGGAGTTATGGAGAAGAGTTATATTTGTGTTGGCTTGAATAGTCCTAAAAGCTCCTGGCATGAGCTGGGTGCTGAATGAAGCAAGGTACCAGATTCCATTGATAGCTGTATTTGGTTTTGATCCAAGCACAGGATCTTTCAGCTGCCTTAGTGAATTCTTGAAAGCGTTATATCTTTTAGTAATATGTGCAAAAGCTACTCCTTAGAAGTAGCTCTCCTGTTATTCTTCCAAATCTGCCATATGTACTAAGCCATGGATTAAACCCTGCCCCTCAGTTAGATTAGATCAGTCTCTGACTCAGATAAGGGTGTTTTTTAGTCTGCCTCATTCTCTCTAATTTCATTAATAGAGATTCGACTCCTTAGCAAACTTGCTTTACAGGTTGATTAGTAATGACAACATTGTTTAAGAGGCATTCCTTTAAAATATATGTTACTCAAGTGAAATTTACTAGAAAAGGCAGCATGCATGGCTTTTGGCATTGTAGACAGTGCCACCAAGAGGCCAGATTAAGGCTAAGTTGTAAATAAAAAGTTAATGGCTAATGTGCAGTTGTAGTGGCTCTTTGAAAGTGATGAGGGTTGATAGATTTTTTTTCAGTATTGCTGCTCTGCTGTCTTGTATCCATTCATTATTACAAATCAAAGTTTTCAAAGAAAAAAGGTAATTACAGTTAGAAACTAATTTGAATGACATCTTTTAATAAGTTTAGGACCAAGCTTTTCCTAGAAATTGGACAGTGTTGTTATTCTTAATGGCAATTTTCACCTTTCACAAGAGGTATTATAAGACAATCTTGAACTATAAGAACGCTCCAAAACGGCAGTATAACTTTCAACTCTGTGCCGGTATTTGTACTGTGCTTGTTGATGATTCAGATACAATGATTAGTGTGTGACAGATGATAGGTAAACTTCTCTGTAAAGCAGTCATATCATTTTTCAGGTTTGTGTGGAAGTCAGACTAAAAATGCAGTTGCTTTAAAGAGGGGCCTGCTTGCCCTCCTGCACTTTCTGAAGTACCTCTTAGACTTAGCTAGAGATAGAAAACTAGGTACGTACTTGTCAAGTCTGACTTGCTTACAGTTTCATAAGAAATGGCTTGGCCATCTTTGAATTGCTGTATAACGGAAGTCATAATATAAGGCATTGAGAGCCAGTGTGATGTACTGGTTAAGATGCAGGATTGGCACTGAGACCAATGCCATCCTTACCCCAGTAGCACACTCATTGCCTTTAGGTAAGTCGTTCTCTCCCAGCCCAACCTGCCTCACAAGGCTGTTGGGGAGAATAGGAAGAGAAGCCAGTATATCCACAATCTTGAGCTTCTGAATAAAAAGGTGAGATACAAATTGAATATATAAATACAAAATATATTTGGACGCACACCCCCTCCTGATATTCAGCAGATGCCTCCCCTCTAGTCTTCTGAAAAGCCTTGTAGATCTGGCTTTTTCCACAAGCTTTGGGGTAGTGTGTGGTCTAAGCTAAGAAAGGTTGTTTGTTGGATGTGAGGGGTTTATTGCTTTTAGAGATGCTGGCTTTTACATGTAGTGTTTATAAGCTGTCCAGGTTGGTGCTACATACATGAGCAGCCATATAAATCTTATTAATTTTGCTAAAATAAGGGTATATTTTTACAGCCAATTTTACTAGATAGTAGAAAATCAATTGTGTTAGTAATTAGCAATAGTATGTAATAGCAGTAGCATCTTCTATACTGAAACAGCTTTGGCGTGACTCATTAGAGTCCTGCTTGTGAATGTCATTTGGACTCCGTATGTGCAGCTCTCCAGCAGTGTGGTACTTGCAACAAATGTTGTTATATAATAGTATTATGAGATCTGTATCGCAGAAAAATGGTCCATGCTGCCATCCCTTTATGCAGCTTCAAACCTGCATAATAAGGTAATAAATTAAATTAATAAGATAACTCTTATTGTCATTTTTTATTGTGGATACACTGGCACAATTAAAAATGAAATTCTGTTGCTTGCTCTCAAAAGTGTACACCTACATAACACACATAGAAACAGGCTATACACAACATATGTATATACCTACATCTTTACATATAAATAGATATAAATATTAATCACTGTCCATCTTGAATACATAGCAGAAGTTAATTAACATATGAACAACACCAGTATTAACTGGGCTTCCATGCTATCAGAGTAATGCAATGTCACTCAGATTGCAGATGATAAATAAGATTTGGTTCAACTTATTTGCCCTGGATACATCATTTGGATTGATGGTACTATGCTTTGTACTTTCCAGGGAAAAGAAACTGAAATCCAGAGTGCAGGAGTTGGTGAATGCCTTGGAAAGACTAACTAAGAGCAGCGAAATTCGGCATCAACAGTCTGCAGAGTTTGTTAATGATTTGAAAAGAGCAAACAGGTAAAGGGTTCCTCCATCAATGGCAACATACTATATACGCTGAGTTAAACTCACATTTTTTTTTGTTATACTTATTGTGAATCACTGTATGGAATATACATGATTGTCAATGCACTGGCAGAATGTTGGGCTTATACGCAGAGCAGAGCTGTGTAGCCAGCTGGAATTGAAAAGTTGTTGTGGGGATCATGCCCAGCATGTCAACTAATCAATAACCATTTAAGATGCTGCCAATCAGAATGGATGTGTAGATATGACTACCTTGACCTTATATTATTGTGTTTCCATAGTAACCTTGTGGCTGCCTATGAGAAAGCAAAGAAGAAGCACCAAAATAAGCTGAAGAAACTGGAATCCCAGATGATGGCAATGGTGGAAAGACATGAGACTCAAGTCAGGATGCTCAAACAAAGAATTGCTTTGCTGGAAGAAGAGAATTCAAGACCCCATACCAATGAAACATCGCTTTAAGAGATATTAGTTTTCTTTAATCAATGTGCCATTACAAAAATGACTCCTTACAAGACTCGAGATAGTAAACACAGTTGTTAATTGATACAAACCAGGCAAAGTTGGAGATCAGTACCTCATAGTGAGATTGCAACTTCAACAATACACAGCCATGGGCAGGAGCCCCCAAACAATGTTTTTGTATAATTGAGCATACTCAGTGCCTGATGGTAAATGTATCAGTTTATCACATTTTCCATGTAATAGTTTTACTGATATTATTACAGATTATCTTATAAATTTCAAATTTGTATGTAAGTATATTCTTCTGCTCTTATTCACTGAACACTCTCTTTGGAGTCTACCATAAACAATGAGGCAGTGCTGGAACACCAGTGCACTCATCGCTTTCATTTGGATAATAGCATTTCTTTTCCCATTTTCTTTTGTCATTCATTCTGCATTCCCACTTACAATGTAAATCAGGTATCTGTAGTCAACCTCTAGGTACACAGCAGATCAAGTATTAGCATACAATTGTCTTTTATGGGGAACAGGAACATTACTCTTGCTTCTTCAAGTGATGGGAAATCACAGTAACTACTGCACGTATATAATTTTTGCAGCGGAGGTGTAAGTTGATAAATAGCTGTTACAACTCAAAGGAAGATGTAGTGGAAATATAATTTTAAATTGGGCTTTTGAAATGTAGACTAAATTAGTTTTACTTTTTTTTGCTTCTCATTAAATAGCAGTAAAAATAGGGGCAGTGGAAGAATTTTATGTCAAACCAACTGGAATAATTTCTCCCACACTATAACTGGTGCCTCTTATCTTTCTGTTTGTAGTACACTTTTTAGAATATGCCCATTGAAAATGACCCAGCATCATCCTATTGCATGATTTGATAAACCTGCAGTTTGCCATCTCAGTCAGTCATGGAATAGAATCCATAGTAATTCTGAGACTAAGCATCTAGTGCAGTATTTCTCAAACGTGGCAATTGTTAAGATGTGTGCACTTCATCTCCCAGAATTCATCAGTTTGGGAAACATTGATCTATTTTCTAAAGACAAGCTATTTCACTGCTGCTATCTATCACAAGTAAGAGGTTGTTCTTAACTTGTAGCAGTTATGCATTTATAAAAGAAATGAAGGAGTATATTGCTGGACAATGTCTAATCCTTTGCATTCCGTATATAAATTACATGAGTGTTGCAAAATATTCTAGAATAGTGTTTGTATGGGGTAAGATTCATAAAATTAACAAGTCAGCTGTTTAGTTCCAAAATAACAATATTCCCCTTTGCTCATTTTACTTTTTAATTTTCTGATTAAAACCAGCATAAAATGTTAAGGAATGTGCCTAATTAAATGAATGTAAATGTGGGAACATTAATTTCCAGTGAGGATCAGTTACGATGCCAATACTGTCCACTTAGCTCAGTAAACCGTATCAATTAGAATTAGAGGAGAATGCAGTATTATGTCCCTTAAATTTTAAAGCCTTTTTAAATTGAAATATCTATTCTATTTTTCTTTTGTAAGTGTAGCAATAATTCTTTTTCCTTTAGTCTGCTGTATAGATGTTGGACATTAATCTTGTAAGGATAATCCTCAATCATGGCAGATGCTTTGCAATGGTGCCTTCCTTTTAGAATGGTTTCTCCTTGCACTGATTCTTGGAAAGACTACAATAAGACCAATAGTCCTACCAATCTCTTCTTAGTCTTTTGAATGTTCATCCACATTTAATCATTGTAGGCAATTTAATACACTTCAAACTGATTTTTTTTATTTCTTTTATAGTGAAGATCAGCACCTAGCCATGTTTTCAAATAAAGCAAGTTAGACAGATCTAACCTGCATTGTTTTATTAGGATTAGAGACATTAAATTATCTCAATTTGGAGTTGTCTGAAATAAGAACTATGTAAGGATTTATTTTCAAAGGTATCTCTGCATTTGAATTTGGTATAGACAGAACATTTCAGATTGCCCTTTCCAAAAGTGGAGTTTAAAAAAATGTGCAACGTCCTATCCTTGTTCCTGTACCATGCAGTCTTCTAAGCAGGAGTATCCAAGCTGATCTGTATGACAGGTTTTGGAAGGAAAGGATAGGAAAGAAAAGCATGCTCTGAAGCTAGTACTGATTAATTCCATCTTTTTCATCCCATGGAGAAAATGGCCTTCTGTTCACTAACGTGATCCTGACAGACTTTGACTGTGACATCATTCACCTGTGATTCTCCCCATCTCCATGTGACACCCAGCGTATTGCTCTACACGTTAATCACATTAGACTTCATTTGGGCCCAGTTTTCTTGCCTTTTTTTCTGCTTGGCATTTTTCAATATAGTACATTTGTTTTATGACAAATGCTATGATTGTTAGGCAAAACTACATCAACTCCATAATCTAAGCAAATCAGATATTTATAAAAAAGATTTTAGTCCATGAAGAATATAGTAAAATGTGAGGGGAATTCACCTGTTTGGTTCCTTTTTTTTCCCCACAAGTTGTAAACCGCAAATAATCTGAAAAAAAGATTATTCATTCTCATTTTAAAATTTCTTATTGCATGATTTAATATTTTTTGTAATAGTGTTTTATCATTGTACTTAGAGTAGCTTGTCTGAATCATTCTGGGTTTGTTTTTGGATTAGCAATGACAATTGTTATTAGAAATTGCTAATTTAAAGAATACCTGCTTCTGGTACATGGAAGTAATTTATTTCATTCACTAACTTTTTTCTTTCATTAGAAATCTTCAGAATTGTACTGTGAACTACATTATACATTCCATATTTTACTTATAATTCTTAACCTATTTTAACATGCCATTAACTGTTTTTCCATAAGGTTTCCCTATGCAGTCTTGTCCGACTCTTAAGGCACAGTGCTCATCTTCCTTTCTTAGTCAAGAGAGGTAGCCTTGACCGAAGACATTTATCTGTGGTCATGTGGCCAGTATGGCTATACACCAAAGGAGCACAGAACGCTATTACCTTCCCACCAAAGTGGTACCTATTAATCTACTCACATTTGCATGCTTTCGAACTGCTAGGTGAGCAGGAGAGCCCTACTTTAGCTTAAACAAATTGGATTCCTTGAATTGATGTAAGGCTTTTCAACCAGCAGAGGATCATGCCAAATGAAAAGAATGCAGCAATCTTGCCATTGTCGTCCTGCAGTTTCCATATTTTCTCAACACAATAAGGGAAACTGCACCTCCTCCAGCATTCCATCAGTGGTATTACTTGAGCAAAAACTTTCAGATGCATCCAGCATCTTGGCTTTGCTAAAGCTGGCAGGCATGCTAGAATAGTTCCACCATAATACGGTTAATATCCATTCTGTCTCTTAAGCAAAAGCTGATTTCGTGACACGTTACAGTTAAAATAGGCTTCTAGAAGCTGGTACATCTGACATATTGTACAAAATATATTCTGTTACTTTTTCAAGGCATGATTTTTACACCAGCTTGAATGTATTGTTATTTACAAAACAGCAAGCACATTTTTAAATTAAATGTCAGTATTGTTTTGTTTATATTAGCAATTTTTGTTGAAAAAACACCATTTTCATTGTTTTTTCTCATTCTAATAAGTTTTTTAGATGCTGTAAAATAGCTATTTGTGTTTATTTGATATAGAATTGTACAAACTAGTTATTTATACAGAGACATTTATAACACTTTTATAAATGTTCTTATATTCTGAATAAAAATTTAATGCTGAGAAGGCATTCAATTTTCTTTCTTAACAGATTAATGTATTTTGCCCTTCTTTGTCAAAAGCCCTGGATATCTGTTTTGGGGAGCGTGAAATGATTCTCAAGCTGAAGCTATTTTATATATAGGAATATTTTACAGCAGGAGTCCCCAACCTCTGGGTCACAGCCCATTCAGAACTAGGCCGCAGAAGTGGTGGGCAAGGTCATGCATGCAAAGCTTCATTTGTGAAAGCAGCATTCATGCATACACATGAAACCATCTCCTCTCTCCCTCCTACCCCACTGCCACCGGTCCAGAAAGGTTGGAGACCGCTGTTTTATAGCACTTGTTTCAATTCCACTTGGAATATTTTCTGTACCACCATTCCCCAACTTTAGCAAATTCTGGCTATTCAGACTTCAGTGCTGGCTCGAGAATTTTGAGGGTTGACGTTTGCACAGCTGGAGGATACTCAACTTAAGACCACCTTGCACTTTACATTTGTTTACATGACAGTTATGACTGAAAATTGTTTAATGGTGTCATACAAGAATCAGGCAAAATTAATGTATTTCTTATATAACAAAACTCACCATTTTAGAAATGTATTTTTAGCCACTAAATATAGGATATGGCATTTTTTTAAAACCCATACTGGATAAAATGCTTGAAAAAATAGTTCCTATTGTATATGTTATTGCATATATGCTATCTGCCTGTTGAGCTGGAAGATATCCTGCAATCAAGAATCCTGGAAAAGGAAAGTCCATGATGTAGGACAGTGATGGCGAACCTTTTAGAGACCGAGTGCCCAAACTGCAACCAAAACCCACTTATGCATCGTCGGATGCCAGGTGGGTGTGGCCCATTGGTTGGGCGTGGCCGCAGTGGTAACGGCAGACTGGGTGGGACTACAAAGTTCAATCAATCAATTCCAACTTTGCAAGATCTTTTTTTTTTCCGAGAGAAGTTGAAATTGATTGATTGATTGATTGAACCTTTTTTTTTGCACACGGCGGCGGAGGCCTAAAGCGAAAAGGTTTTATAAAACCCAGCTGAAGGCCTAGGACTGGGGCAATGGCGCGCGTGCCCACAGAGAGGGCTCTGAGTGCCGCCTCTGGCACCCATGCCATAGGTTCGCCACCACTGATCTAGGAATATTTCTGAGCAAGTTCAACTAAATGTAGCAACATTATAGTTGTTTCTTTTCAAAATACATCTTGGTGAACACACACAACCATACACATTAGATACTTGGCATCTGATTATATTTTAAAGACAAACTTGGTTTATTTTAAAAATATAAATGGAAAACATAGAAGATCCAGAAAGCAATAAAGACACTGGTGACAATGCAGCATAAAGCACCCTAAGCTTATTGAAATTCCCTGTTAAGGGCAAGTTGCTTGAGAAGGATAATTTACAATTTAAATACTGAAATCATTTAATGTATGTTAATGTATGTAAATGTTAGTTGCAGTTCTTATGCAGTGTCAGGTATAAAGTCCAAGCAGCACGCTACAGTCTTGCAGTTCAGAAACATAGTATTTCAAATTATTTGTTATTACAAGTCCCATTCTTATAGTTGTTTCTTTTCAAAATATAAATACCTTGGTGTACGTACAAAATCATACACATTACATACTTGGCATCTGATTATATTTCAAAGATAATCTTGGTTTATTTTAAATATATAAATGGAAAAAAATTCTATCCTCTAACATATGATAGAAGAACTACTCTACTAACCAACTCATTGTTCCTCATTTTGGTCAGGACCAAAGTTTCTTGCTGTTAAAAATAGTAAAATAACATTTTCAAGAACAAATTATTGCAAAAATCTGCACTGTCTATTGCCCCAAATCTTCCTTAGGTCTTTTCAAGCAGTAAAGATATTTGAACCATATATATTAGACCAAGTGTGAAACAATAAAAATTCTCAAATGGATTCTTATTATCTACTATAATTGCATCTTCGGTTGTAATTTTCATTGCCATCTCATCTAAAACAAGCTATTACTATTGCAGTGTCATTCTTTTATACCATGTAACAGTGAATATTAACAATTGCTTTATTTAAAAACAAAGAAAAACACCTTAACATGTTTGAGAGACCACTCACTACAAAGGATTAAGATTGGTCTTTAAGGAATAAACAAACTCTGGTCAAGAAAAACTAATTTGGACATCAAATTTATATTTACACTAATATATGTGCCATTATAGAAAGATTTTTACATTTTCTACAAATAAGCCACAATGAATACTGTATATTCATTTTACGACACTGGACTATTTAACTGATTTACCAATTAAAAAATGATTTTATAACATTTTACAATATGTTGCAAAAAGCTGTTTTTACACAACGTTAAATTAACAAAACTACTTTAGAAAAATTTTAATTCTCTAATATTTCTGATGTTACTTAACCAAATTATAATTACTTTTATCACATCAAAAAGCTTATATGTGTCCAGCTGGATTTTTTATCCACACACACCCCACACATACAAAACTGTGTTAGAAACTTTTGTCACATACAAAATTACTTTAGAAACACCCCTTGGTTTAAAAAAAATTGTTGCCATCTAATATGTGATACTGTTGCCTAAGGAAAATCCAAAATCTCCTTGAATATATACACCAAGTTTGATTGATGAATCCTGATCAATGAAACAAAAGACTGAATATTGATATTAAAAAATGGATGTGTAATTCAAAACCCATAAAAACATAGGTCTTTTCAAGATTCAGGTAAGAAAAATGGGACTTTTTTACATCATTTCTGATAAGCACGCTTGGAGGAACAAGTGAAATGTATACTGAATATAAGCATTGAAGACATTTTGCATCCATCCGTGTTTTCAGCATATAGTAGCAGTTTAAGTCAAATTCCCGCTTCTTGAATAAAATACACGTTTAAATACATTCCAATTTTAGTAATAGGCAGCTTTCCTATAAGGAAGCCTTCACAGTGCACATGATTAGATGTACCTATAAGAATTCAAATGTAAGAAAAGAGAAACAGAACATTTGAACTGAGTGCTTCATGATTAATAGCTACAAAAATACCCATGTTCCACATACTTGATCTAGGATAGGAAAATCAAAATCTACACATCTAACCAGAAAAATCTCACAAAATGTTTGATCTGAAATTTAAAATAGCATCTGAGGCAACACTGCTACCAGGCAGAAAGAATGTCATTGATCTATTTCAGGCAGGCAGCAATGAAAAAAAAAAAAAAACACTGGAAAAGAGGCACTTACACTATCCCCATCACCTCTAGATTTAAAATATCAAAAGCTGCTTTAAGCACATATTTATTAACTCATTCGGCACTCCCTACTTTGTGATAAAAACAAAAAACTGTGTAAAAGGTTATATCAATACATCACTTAACTGTTTGATCATACATTGTATATTTGTCAGCCTTGGAAATAAAACTTTACATTTAAACTGAAACAAACATGCACACAATTGTATAACAAATCTATTAAAATTCTGCTTAAATTTAGCCCATAATCCAGAAAGAAATGAAGAATTGAAGCTGGAATACTTCTTTCAATCTGTTTTCTCTGAATATTTAAAAGCATCCAAAGAAAGATATGAGACTTCATGCCACACAAAATATATATATCCCTAACAGAGTAGACAAAGGTTAAGAACAAATGTAAAGCTTTACTAAGCATACACATAGAAACACTCCCCAGATGATTTAGTCTACATTTTTATAGCAGACTTAACTTGATCTTAAAAGACATAGTTAATTCAATTAAGTAAGGCAGATTAATAATTGCTATGCCCTCTGCTAAACAGCAGTACAGAATCCAACAGTCAAAGAGTAATGTTTTTATGGAGATGAGTTCAGATCCATGCACAGATCATTTATTTTTCATCCTTTAAAATGCCCCATTAGAGAAACAAGAATCAGTTACAGCCAATGAACTGCCTTTTCTTCACTGATACATAGAAACCTAAGAAGACCATATGCCTGCATTTTGGAATATGTGAGTGTAATATTTAAGTTCTCTGCAAGAAAATAAAAATATAATTACTAACTGAAGAGGTAAACAATCTGAAATGTTCACAGTGCAGGGCACCCAGGAACTATTACATTATTTTCCATACTTTAAGACATGATAAAATCAAATTAAGGAATACAGCCATGTGCAATATAATATCTGGTAAAAGTGATAATTATTGCATATGTTGCTATGTTAATTTGCAACCTGTATTAAGGCTAGATTAATAAACCAAAATTAGTCTTTTAGAGTCCCTGGAAAGCCCTCAACAAAGTAGTAGTCAGACACTGGATTTTCTTAAGAAATTATTCTCTGCAAAACAGAAAACGTTTTCTATATTCAAAAGGAAAGAATGTGGGCCCTATAAGTTACTTTACACTTAGGAAAATTAATCTCACATTGCTAGTATAACACGTAAGCACCTCATATTCAAAATACACATAACTGTGCCAAAGTTCCTCTTATTAATGGCATCATATAAAGGAAGCAGCATTAAACAGTAACATTCCTGGAAATCAAGGTACACATCAGAAGAATATTGGCACTAGCAGCCTAAAAATCCAATTTGCAATGATTGAGAAGTTAGCAAATTAGGCACTTTTACTACTAGAAGAGTTTACCTGCATTAAATACTGACCAAAAGGTTATTTTCACAGATGAAGATTAAACAAAAGAATACGGCATCTTCATCACCAGTTTTTCAACTATCTTACTTTTAACAGATAATGCAAATCCAATTAACTTCATGTTATGAAATAAATGCTGGATACAGTAAGCAGGCATATAGCAACCAGGTTAGTCTGTAATTCAATTATTTACAAAATGATCAATAAAGAAAACTGAATTTACTTGGGAATTAATCTGCATCTATTTTGTTATTATGAACAAGAAGTTTATGATAGTTACATGTAAATTTCATTGTACAATTCCTTAACAGAAAACTGTATATTGCAAGAATTTTGCAAGTGAATGGGCTACACTTAACTTTCAAGCCTACTCTAGATAAATTTCAGAAACCTCAGTGAATATTGTGAATCCAAACTGTCATAATAAGGCTAGAGCACTGAGGAAACAAAATTCAGTAGCAGGTTTTATGCAATCTATATTTATAGACATTCCTTCAGTGCACCTTGGGCTAGGACTATAAATTCAGGTTTTATTGCTTGTTGCTATTCGCTCCATGTTTTCACTGATGTAGCACAATGGTTGAGCTACTACTCTGAAATCAAACTCAATTTTAAGACAGACCAAAATACTGGAAGAAAACGATACAAACCTAGTGAACAGTACAAACAAACGTCCTTGTTGTTGTTTGAATGAAGGCATTAGCATAGGGTGGTGGTGCCCTTCTGCCAATAATTCCATTATTGTGGAAACCCTTCTAAGTCAACTGGTGGTGTTTCTATAGGCCAGTGGTTCTCAACCTGTGGGTCGGGACCCCATTTGGGGTCGAACGACCATTTCACGGGGGTCGCCAAACAAGGCTGTCTGCCATTTTTCCCCCTTTTCTTTGGCCACGCCCCTGTCACCCGGTGATGTATAAGTGGTTGGGGGTCACCACAACATGGGGAACTATATTATGGGGTCGCGGCATTAGAAAGGTTGAGAACCACTGCTATAGGCAGTAAATGGCATACAGTCCCAATATATGGTGTTCCAAGGTGGGAAAAGAATCAGCTTTCAATCAAAATGATTCAATGATGCTTTTTCCTGATTCAGGCTATCAGTTCTGCCAATCTGAAGCTGGTATAATTAATTCCCTCTCGTACTATTAGGAGGAGATTTTAAACTCCTAATTAGACTAGAAAACTTCCTTAGACCATCCATGAAACTTCTGTCATAGGCAGCATAACTAATAGGGCTTTGAGATTGGCTAGCGTATGTTTTCCTTAGTTTGGTTGCCACAAAAGCTATAAGCCATGTAATTTCATATAATGTTTTTTTTCTTTTGTACTACTTCCAAAAACTAATTCTAATTCTGCTAGAATTATCTCCTTAAACATACATTTTCATTTTTCAAAGTATCTGTAATTCTGGTTGGAAACAGCTTAGACATTTCACACATGGGGAACAGTAAAAAGTTATATTAGACACATTCCAATATCACCACCATCTTTCCATTGGAGCTGAAACAACACAACTACTGAATAGAAAGTAAGATAAAATATCACACTAGTAATACAATTTTAAAGCATGCCTATATTTTAAAAAAGTTCCAGTACAGTGCAACAATGAAGATGGGGAAATACATTGATCTGAATGATATAAGATCCCAGGCAGAACAATTCTCAGAGCAAAAGGTTGCTTTTCAACATTCTGAATCATACAATACCTGGCTCCTTTGCTCAGTACAGAATATGGTACTCTTCAGAAAATCTGTACGGGTTTTCAGCAGCTGTACTGCAAAATATCACAAAAAAACCAATATGATACATAAGAGTAATTTAAATGTGTAAAAGGTTAACACGGCCAAGGGTAAAATACTCCTCCAAAATCTAGACAGACAACAAATGAATTAAAAATGCCCACTAATGCATAGCTAGGAACTACTAAATGATATACTGGAAAGCATTTTTGCAGGTAAAAGCTAAACTGCATTTAAAGTGCAACACTGTATGGTGCTACTCCCATATTACAATGAGAACAAGACTTTCCAGTCCACCACTAGGTCCCTGCATTGCTTTAAAACCTGAGAAAATGTAAAAGTTGGATTTTAAAAACCCACTCAATCGCTCTGTGCCAGGACTCTAGCCAGCTTGTCCAAACAACCAAGCTTCAGAAGTCAAAATTTTTCATGATTGCATCATGGTCAAACTTGAAGCTCAGAAAAGCACGTGAGGAGAAAGAGAATTTGCAATGGCCGTTGCATGACACCGATTGTCCACGGTCTAGTTGCTGGTCTTCGCTGAGGCAGCACAAATCATACGCTGTTTCTACATTAAAAAGAATAAAAAATTTAGTAGTGAGTTATAAATATGGGTCAAAACAATTTCGTATTAAGAAAACTTCAAATATAGAGTAGCATATTACTTAGACATTCACTAATTTAGAAATTGGATAGTATGGGAGCTATAATCAAATTAGAGATACATAGTTTTATAGGCTAATAAAACTGGGTATGGTAGGAGCAGATTGGAGAAAGCTACACTAGGCAAAGCAGATCTAAGTGAAAATGGCCTTTGTCCCAAGACTGTGTCCTCCTTTAAATCCCGATCTTCCAACTTATCACTTATTATTAATCTTCAGAATAAGCAATGACAACACTATAGGTTTGTGATATCTTTAGTAAGACGGTGATCATTAACATCAAAAGTATACTGTTACAATAGACATGTTCTCATAACGGTAGCTTGCAAAATTGGTAACCTTGCTCTCAAATAAGAGAACACAAGCATCAACTAAAGCAATGTTAAACTTTATAGCTTTCCTTAGAATTTACACTTTGAAAAGCTATACTTTTAAAAAAGAAATTGTAATACTAAAGTACAGTACTCTATTCAGAAACCATTTCACGCTAATAAAACTGGGTACAGTACTGTAATGTACTCTTGAAAACCCTCCCGTATCCTTTTCGCACTCAGCTTTAGCACTATCATAATCACAGTTGTTTAAACTGTTATTTAGTCCTCCTTTAGGAAGTTACTATATGACTATACTGTTCATCAGTGCAGGGATTTAGTTTTCCCTGTTCAGCTGTAATAGGAAACTCTGACTCAAGCACAATACCTTGGGTAAAGCTAAAGATTTTGCAAGGTTGGGCACTGTAAATTATAGAGCACTAATCACAGACATTTAAACTAAGGTACAAAGTTGTCTGCTGATTAACAAGTAATATGTACTGAAATATAAATGCTATATACCTTTATTCTGTATTATCTAAAGTGACATAAACACACATACCTGTTTCAAAATTATCTTGAAGTTTTCTTAAATGCTTCTTTTCACATTTCTAGTTAAGAAGATAATCACATTAAACATTTCTCAGAAAATTCTGAGATTTGTGACCCAACCAAGAAATATAAGCATTTTCATTCATAAACAGAGGATCATTAAATAAATAAAGCATTTGCTTAAATTTAAAACTGGATTATGCGCTTTATTGTCTGTATCTCCGAATTCTCTGTATGAAGCACCTTCTAACGGAGTGCTTTTAAGCAAACAAAACTGAAAATAAAGAGCTAATTTGGTCTAGCGGTTAAGGCACCAGGCTAGAAAGCAGAAGACAGTGAGTTCAAGTCCTGCTTTAGCCACGAAAACCATCTGGGTGACTTTGAGCAAGTCCCTCTCTCAATTAGTACAGGTAATCCTCAATTTACGAATGTAATGGAACTTGCCCATTCCATTCGTAACTCGAGAATTCATGGGAATGAATCTCGTACTTTGAACGAGATCACTCCCTGCTCGTTAACATATGTGCAGCTTGTTAAATGAACATGAGGCATCTCAGGGTGGGGAAGGCCATGGGGGGGGGGCTAGTGATGGAACAGGCCCCCAAGGTCTCTTTGATTCACTAAGATACCTCATCCTCCCCCCTCCTTCCTGTTGCACCAGACTCATTTACCTTGAAAAGATCCGTCTCCTCTCTGCTTCGATTTCTGCCTTTGAAGGAGAGGAGAGGAGATGGAAGCTTTTGGATGCTCGTAATATCGCGTCCTTTTTTGCAGAGAATGGGAGCCTGAACTCTAGCGATGTTTGTGGTGCCTATCTCCTGCTCCTGCCCCCAACTCCTTTCTGCCACTGCCGGAACAATTTTCAGCAGGACGGAGACCTTGGAGAGACTGGAAGCTCCATCTGCATGCAAATGGGCTCTTAGAAACTGAGCGAAATGCTCCATTTCTCAAGTGCCCCACTGGCAACCGCACAGAGCTTCCAGACTCTGTCAGGTCTCTGTTCAGGTAAAAAGAGTTTGAGCGCCTATGGGTCATTTGCTGCATTTTCAAACGCCCCATAGGCGCTGAAACACTTCTTATCTGAATGGAGACCTTGGGGAGACTGGAAGCTCCACGTGGCTGCCAATGCATGCTTAGAAACGGAGCAGAAGGCTCCGTTTCTCAGGAGCCCCATTCCAGGCATACAGAGCTTGCTGTCTCTGTCAGGTCTCCGTTTGGATAAAAAGTGTTTCAGCACCTATGGAGTGCTTCAAAATGCAAGAATTTGCTGCGTTTTGAAGCACTCCAAAGGCACCGAGACACTTTTTATCCGAACGGAAACCTGACAGAGAACGCAAGCTCTATATGCCTGGAATAGGGTGCTAGAGACACAGAGCCCTTCTGCTCCCTTTCTAAGTGCGCATTGGCAGCCATGCGGAGACTTTGGGGAGACTGGAACCTCTGTGCAGCTGCCAATGCACACTTAGAAACGGAGCACATTCCAGGCATACGGAGCTTGCTGTCTCTGTCAGGTCTCCATTTGGATGAAAAGTTTTTCAGCGCCTGTGGAGTGCTTCAAAACCCAAGCCACTGGCAGCGGCAGCCATCTCAGCGGCCATGATCCCCCCTCCCCAGTCAGCCATCCACCCCGCCCGACCTACTCCTTGCCTGACTGGCTGGCTGGCACAAATCCTGACTTCTCTTCTCCTTGTTGACCTCCCCACTCAAGCAGCGTCAGCAGCTGGAATTTCTTGGTTCCGTCCAAGTGGAAGAAAGCGGAGATGCAGCAGCAGGATTGCTCTCAAGAAGACCCGGATGCACTGCTTGCTCGCGTGCGCCTCTGCTCTTTTCCACTAGGATGGAGCCGAGAAACCCAAGCTGCTGGCGGTGGTGTCAGCAGCCACCTGAGCGGCCATGATCTCCTCCCCAACCACCCAGTCACTCTGCCCAACCTACCTGTTGCCTGGCAGGCCGCGTGGCACAAATCCCGACTGCTCTTCTCCTTGTCGTTCTTCCCATTCAAGCGGCTCAGTCCAACTGGAAAAAAGCAGAGGCGCAGCAGGATTGCTCTCAATAAGGCTGGCGCACACAAGTGAGCAGCGCAGGCGGGTCTTCTTGAGAGCAATCCTGCTATTGCGTCTCTGCTTTCTTTGTTTTGGACAGAGCCGAGAAACTCAAGCTGCTGCTGCTGCTTGAGTAGACAGGATGACAAGGAGCAGATCGGTCAAGATTTGTGCCAGCCAGCCGGTCAGACAAAGAGTAGGTCGGGCAGGGTGGTTGGTTGGTTGGGGCTGGGGGATCATGGCTACTCAGGTGATTACTGCCGCCGCTGGCTTGGATACAGGTAGAAGGGGCCTGGCTCTGCAATGTCTCCCTGCTCAGTTGAAGGCTTTGTTTCTGCCCTCAAACTAAGGCTGGTGCACGCAAGTGAACAGCACACCCGGGCAATGGACAGCATTGGTTCTTGCGCCCGGCCAACTCCAATTTCACACTTTGCCCCATAGGCATGCAAACAAAGCAAACAATCCTCCCTCTTTTGTAGAGAATTTGTGTTTGAATTCACATGATATTACAGCACCCAGGAGCTTCCATTGTCGGCGCGAAAAGCATTTCCAAGCCGACTCTCCTCTCCCTCAGAGGGAAAGAAACCGTGGCAGAGAGGAGACAGATTTTGCAAGGTGAATGTATCCGGCGCAGCAGGAAGAGAGGGGGAAGCAGTTGTGGGGAGTGGGGGGGGGATAGGGTGAATGTTGCAGAGCCTCTTCAGTCGTTCGTAAGGGCAAACAAGTGCCGTGGTGCTGCAATATTTGTGATTTTGGGACTTGCTCGTAAATACTAGCGGGCACTTGTCGCATAACTTTGAACAAGTGTTAAGTGAATACTCGTAACTCGGGGATTACCTAAAATTACCCTTTTATTTTTTTGCTATGCCAATTTTCTATGAGCTCCTAAATTTATTTTTAGGTTAGCCATCTGTGTTTTTTATTTATAAGAAAATGAATACTTATTTTTAAATGATTGCCCATCTAGTAATACCTTTTAAACACTTAATTCAAGCAAGCACATTTTCATATGCAGTTCTGTATATTCTTGGAGCTAATAAATGTATCACAAATTTTAGAGAAGTGGATAATCAGATTTATTCACTTGCCTGGAAAACAGGATCTAACAGGTATTCTTCAAAATACTGTTTGAATTGCATTCTCAAGTATCTTTGCTCATTTACTTCTCCCAAATCATAGCCCTAAAGACATTTAATTTGAAGCCTCACAAGTTGCATTGTACTTGTATCTCTTGTAATTAGAAAGCAGCCCTTCCTTTTTAATCTTCCCTTTGCCTCAATCAAACATGAACTTTTCAATTTCCATTAGCTTTTCCTATTTGATTGGGGAGAAAGGGGAGGAGGAGTTATTTTCCAGGTGACAGATAAGTCATGGCAGACCTACCATAAGCCAAGAACATTTAACCAAATATACTACCAAATAACAAAATTATCCGAGGTGGCGCAGCAGTTAGAGTGCAGTACTGCAGGCCACTTTAGCTGACTGTGTTCAGCAGGTCAGCGGTTCAAATCTCACCGGCTCAAGGTTGACTCAGCCTTCCATCCTTCCGGGTAGGTAAAATGAGGACCCAGATTGTTGGGGGCAATGTAAATATATATATATACATTGCTTACTGGTGTACACCACTTAGAGAGTGCTTGCACTTAAAGCGGTATATAAGTCTCATAAATAAATAAATAAATAAATAAATAGTATTTCATGCTGCGGGACTCTTTTCCTAGCTAACCTAAAAATAAATTATTCATTGCCTATATTTTACACCATTTTAAGTAGAAGCTTAACAAGAAAACACCAACAAAACTATCCCAGAAAGACTGCAAGATATTCTCAACACATCTAACATTCTCAGATGATATTAACAGAGTACATTCCCCATTTTTCCTACCAAGCCAGGTTAAAGGTGGGGTGATCCTTAAGAGTAGCAATACCCAAAAGCTACCTGTTGAGGACAAATGCTTTGTCTGCCAACAAACAGAGCTGAATACCCAGGTTTATGTTATGTCACAAGCCATCTCAGCAATCAAAGCCCTGAAAAACATTTCCAGGGCCATTGATGGGACACCCATTAGATAATGTCACCAACACACAGTGCTTGACGCAAAAATTATTCCCAATTCCAGTTCAAAATGCTTTCCCTTTTGCATTTACCTTTGTGCATCTTACCAAAGTTTGATTCTGTTTGGCTGGTTGATTCTGAACTCCATTTGTTCTCTTTTTTTGATTAGGAATATCTTGATACTGCTTTTTGCCATTGCCTCGTGCATTCTAAGCAAGTAATGCAACAACAACAAAAAATGAACCAAAGACAGCATTCAACTGAAAATAATTAGTTTTAAAATACATTTATCTTCATAACAAAATATATCTAATTTACTTTCATTAATTAATTTGATGCAGCCCAATCCTAAATGAGGCTGAGCAACTAACAACACACCAAAACAATATAATAGAGATCAGGAAATAACAGAATCAAACTCAAGACAAAAAAGTAAGATAACAAAGCCCCAAACATCCCATAAAAAGCTGACATCCAATAAAGGGGGCAGCAATCCCTCTAGCCCAAGTATTCTCAGAAGTTCACCAACAAATATGTTCAGTTTATTTAAAAATATCTTTTTCCATTTAAAAGGTAAGTTCAAGAAATTAAAAAAATATGTTTAAAACATATAGGAAGTCAATTCTCACCAAACCTAACCTAGCAACAATTTTAATAGAAAGTCACCTTTAGTTTTAAAGCTTCAGGCATATCCAAATGATTGTTATATGGCTTTTGTTGCTGTAATTGCCTCTGCCTTGTTGATTGGTCTCCCACAGGTGTATCTGTAAACACCTGCTGACTATAATGGAGTTTGGATCTGATTCATTAAAAAAAAACATCTTTTTAGAAAAGTTCAGCAGACAATTATGATCATACAATACAACTATATTAATAAGACTATTCTATCAAATAATCACTTAGCAGCATGATAAATTTCTTTTTAGGACTTTATTGCTTTTTTCCAAAAGAACTGAAAAACAAACAATTGTCAGACTACACTTCTTTACTTCTAGTTGGCACAATCTACTTTTTTGTAATTTCAACTCATTAGTTCTCCAGGATACAGAGAACAAGTTCCTTCTCTCTATGACAACTCTTTAGATCGCTGAAGAGTGCTATTGTACCTTCATCCCAGCCTCAGTTTTCTCTTTTGCAGTCTAAACATAACCAGTTCCTTTAATCCCGTGTTTTCCCCAAAATAAGACCTGATCGTATATATTTTTGCCACCAAAAGAGGCACCAGGTCTTATTTTCAGGGGATGTCTTACCCACTTATCTTAGGACCGCTGCAGCCAGGCCTCCCACGCCCCGACACCTGTAATGCCACTGCCCGAGTTCTTCTGCAGCCAATTGAGGCCGCATGCCACGTGACATACTGTGCTGGTGCCGCTGCAAGTGGCAGGACACCACATGAATCATCATACCGATCGTGCCAATGCTGCCAATCGTGGCAAGAGGCCATGTAGCTCATCACGCCGGTGACACAGTGGTGTGACAGGTGTTAGGGCATGGGAGGCCTGGCTGCAGCGGTCCTAAGGTAAGCGGGTGTGGGACGTGTGAGGCAGTTCCACCCAACCCTCACCACAGCTTGATTTTTTCATATGCGCCTTGCCCCAAAGCTAGGGCTTATTTTGGGGGTAGGGCTTATATTAGGAGCATACGTAAAAATCAAACTAGGGCTTATTTTCAGGATAAGGCTTATTTTCGGAGAAACATGGTCATTCCTCCCAGGCCTTGTCTTTCAGTTCCCTCATCATGCTGACACCTCCTCTGAATTCAATCCAGCCAATATGATACACAGTATGTATTCCAAGTGAGGCCTGACCAAAATAGATTAGAATGAGAAAAATACTTTCCATAATCTGGACTCTTTGCTTCTGTTGGTATGTTTCAAAATGACATTTGTTTTCTTAGCAGCTACATCACATTGCTGGCTCATACTCAATTCATAATCTACTAAAACACACAAACCTTTTCACATGTATTACTGCCAAGTCAAGTATCTTCCAGCTATACTTATGCCTTTCTATTTTTCTTTCCAGATGCCTTTTTCCTTGTTAAATTTCACCCTGTTCTTTTTGGCTCACTGTACATTTCATGTGTTTTTGTATCTCCTCTTTCATTTCAAAAGCTGTAGCTGTTCCTAGCTTTGTATCACCTGTAGGTTGATAATCTTTTTCTCAATGACTCCAACCAGGTAATTAAGAACAATGCTGAACAGAAAGGGCCCAAGACATTGTTCTGAGGCATTCTACTTGATAGTCTATTCTCCAACTGAATATCATTTTTATTAGCCTCCAAGTACGGTCATTCAACCAATTATGAATACATCAAAAGCTGTTTCATGTTGGCCTATTCTACCAGGTCATTATTATTTTACATGCTGTAATATAGTCAGCACATCAGTTAAAAGTAAAGAATATACCTTGACATTGTAAATGTTTAGTTAATTTTTCATTGACATTGGCTTCAGTATTAAAAGATGCTGATAAATAACACAATTAATGCTGAAATTTGTGGAGTTTCATCCACATGGTATATCAATGAAGGCCACTTAGCTATAACTATATTCTGCCATGACACAAATAAATGATATCCTAAAATGTGAACACAATAATTTGGAGATTATTATTACCACAAAAATCTGAATTACCTTTACCTAACATATAGCATGCAGATAAGGATCTCTATAGCTCCATAATACATACAACATAGTCAATTCACAGATGCTCAAATTGGAGAAGTATTTGTCCAAAGATAGGGCAGCATATTCATACTGCAAGTATTTCTTTTTAAATTTCTAGAGAATCTAAATGAAAGCTGCCTTTACTGAGTAACAATATACACTTGATGCTTTAAATGAAGATAATAGATGGTAGATACAGTAGAGATATAGATCGATAAATAGATGGATAGTTACAGTAGAGATAGATAGATGATACATAATGATATAGATAGATGAGATAGATAGATAGATAGATAGATAGATAGATAGATAGATAGATAGATAATGATGATGCTCTAATGTTGTTAGACCAACTCCACAATTTCTCATCGGCATGGTAAATAGCTAGGCTAGTTATTATCAGTATTTGATAAGCATAAGCAATTATGGCAATCTGAAAATGCAACAGGCATCAGGCTTGGGAAAGCTGATAAATGGTATCAGTTAAATGTCATTAACTATTATTATTCATTTCATTTACAGGGGGAAAAACACTTGACTTATATTTAAAAGCAATTAGCAAGTTTTTCAATGAGTTACCTTTGTTTTTCTATATTGGATTTAGGTGGTGTGCTGCTACTGGCGGATGAGAAGCCATTGTCACTATCTGAAGAGTCTCCGTACCGTCGTGAAAGCCAATCTCTTAAGGGTCTGCAAAGAGTTAACATTAGAATACCAATATTCAGGTTTTTGAAGCAGGATTTCAAAATCCCACCCTTAAAATCCTCAATACAGAAATGGAACATAACAGATTTCTTCTTTCATTTTGAACATACCTGATGAAAGGAATGGTCATAAAAAACTTGTTAGGTGCCAAACCTAATTTCGACTTTGGTGTCATGTCATTTCTATGGCAAGGCAATTTATCAATTGAAAACCATTCGATATTCTGAAACACAGAAAAGAGATTTACTTAACATTTTACAGATATGATAGATAGAAATAATAACTCCCACTAACCTTCTAATCAAGAAATAAAGCATATCTTCAGGAAGCTTTTCTGTCGCCAAAAAGTAATTTGAATTCTTTATACTGAATTGAGCAAATATTGTAAATACAGATAGTCTCAGTTAACAACTGGTAATTGGGACTGGCAACTCCATTACTCTTTTTTTTTTTTTTTTTGTAAAAAATTTTATTTTCAACTTTACAATACATAACAATCTTACAAATACTTCAGATAAAAAATAAAACAAATTGATACACGCCACATTCGGTCTTGCCCGCCCATTTCCCCCCAAATCGCATCCCACCTCAAACCAACTTACTTCTTTCCCTCTTTTTCTTCACTCACCCCCCCTCTCCTCCTTCACCTCAACCTTCCTACATACTTCTCACCCTCTTCTCCTCCCTCTTGATGCGGTGGCAACTCCATTACTAAGCAAAGTGGTTATAAAGTGAAAAATCACATGACCACACCAACTTACGACGAAAATTCCATCAGTTCCAATTGCAGTTAGGCAAATCATCATGATTGTTAAACACATAACGTGACTTCAACTGGTGACTTCCTGACAGCTTTCCCATTGACTTTTATTATCAGAAGCCAGCTGTTAAAGATTGCAAATGGCAATCATGTGACCAAGGGACACTGACCATCATAATTGTACAACAGCTGTCAAGCACCTGAATTGCGATCACATGATCACCGGGACATTATGACAGCTGCAACTTTCAGGACTAGTTGTAAGTTTCCCTGTTCAGCACCACTGTAACTTTGAATGGTCACTGAACAAGTGGTATCTGTAATGTAAAAAAAGGCTGCTACAAAATTATTTCAAAACATTTAGAATCTAAGCAGTCTTGTCTCTTCCTGATGTTCTCCTACCTTGTTTGCAAAGCAGAAAGGTGACACTACAACAATTTTTTTCATCTCTAATAAATACAGCTTTATGAAAATAAATGAATAGTCACCTCCAGATTGGACTGCTGAAATGCATTCTAGATGGATCTTGCCCTTGAAGAATATCCAGAAGCTTCAGTTGATGCAGAACGCAGTGGCATGGACATATGCACCCCTAGAACAGCATATTTTACATTTCTGCTGCATAAGCTACACTGGCTGCCAATTTGCTTCCAGGTCCAATTGAAGATGCTGATTTTAACCTTTAAAACCCTTCATGCATGGGACTGGGCTGAGTGACATTTCTCAGTCACATCAGCCCACTTCATTAAATCTGGCAGAGAAGGCATGCTGCAGGTGCAATCAGCCAGGGACTTATATTGTGTGGGTCCCAGGAGAGGGGCCCACCTTACTGAACATGTTTCCCCCCAAAATTAATTAGCTCCATCCATGTTGACACTGTGGAAGTCCCTCAAGGCCTGATAAAGTTATCAGGCTTGGGGCTTCCATGTAACCAGAGACATGGTTTGATGGCTCTATTGCTGAGGTGGCCATTCTTATTCTCTCTCTGCCCAAGGTTTGCATATTCATTTTTATAATATAACAATATAAAATTCTACATTAAAAAATAAGTATCTGTTGTTTTACTCAAAACTGTTGTATGTCACCCAGAATCACTTTGGTGAGATGGATAAACAAATGTGTTTAATAAATAAATAATGCACCAGGTAAACAATTAAAGATTTAGTTCAGTGAATCTTGAAACTGGATGAGGTGGAAGTACCTCTTTATAAGTGGAAATCATCACCAGCATATTCATTGTGGACCACCTAATATATTTTAGGAAGCTCCATGAATACAAAATATTGGTAGTGATATCCTTGTTGATGATAGAGGCAGCTAAATTATATCAGGAATAGATCAGAAATAAGATCTCTTGGTCTACTAGCAGAAGTCCAAATCAGCCCATTTCATTACTCTAGTTTAACATTAGGAGATTTCAGTTCTCTCCCAAAATGTGACAAAAAGTAAAAGTAAATAGCAAAAATAAAGATTAAAAACAATGTTAATCTTTCCTATCTCCTACTCTAATTACGTGGGAGCAGTAAGGCTCTGGAAATAGTTCTCTTTGCATTGCTCTGCTTAAAGAAAGAATTTTACATAAGAAAAAACATCAGACCTGGGTTGTAAAAACTCTTGACTACCACAACTCTTTGCTACCATCTAACCATTATCCAGATTTTTACAGCTTAGTTTGGGCAGATCTAATATAAAGGAAATACCATGAGGGTTTATATCAAAATGCATGATATTCCTCAATAATCTTATAATATCACTAATTTTTAGTATCTGAGCATTCAATTATAGTTGAAAGGTAGATTTACCCGAATCTCTCTTCTTGTTTTAGGATTAAATTTTGTGTCCTTTGGAATGCCTGGGATGATATACAATCGTGCTAGCTGATCATTGATTCTTAATTCAATATAGTCATCTTTATTAATATAATCTTTTATATCAAAACCAGTTTCTTCAAATACCTGAAAAAGGATAAGATCAGAATACAATTTATGCAAATAGCATATTTTATAGCAGACTTTTGCTATAAAAACCTGGCTTAGTTATATTATCTGACTAAAGTTGTAACTCTTTACTACAGTTTTAAAAAAGCAAAAAAAGATATATGCAGAACTACTAAAATTATATAATATAAGGATACTTGGAACAGAAACCAAAAATCAATCATACTGTTATTATTAGTGGATTTTTCAAATAATTAGATTTCCAGTAGCTAAAGGTATCACACCTCTGTTGGAGAAACGTACCTCTAGTTTTGAATGTGCACCTCAAGAATAGTGCAGTGATAATAAGATCATGTAAATGCAGATAGGCCTCGACTTAGACTCACAAGTGAGGCTGGATTTACGGTCGTGTTTCTATGATCATGCAGTAAATTGAGATGCTCACATGACCAGATCTGATTTTACAATTTTTGGGAACAGTCAATAAGCAAATCCAAAGTCATTGATCAACCGTTGCAATCAGAAATGTGAAGCCATTGTTCTGAATGGGGCTTTTTTTGATGGTATTCAGCAAAAAAATGCCAGAAACCAGCAAAAAGCCTTAACAAATTGTGATCATGTGATTACAGGATTCTGCAACTGATCATAAAGGCAAGCCGGCTGTCAAGCACCCAAAACACAATCATGCACGGGAGGGGGGGGAGTGTTGCACAGCATTTTATAATGATCATAAATGTTTTACGGGCCATAAAGCACCAGATCCAGGCTTGTCAAAATTAAACAGCTGGTCATAAGTTGAGGCCTACCTGTAAATAATTAGCAATTCAAATAGCATGTGTTACATGGGTGTACGAATGCACCCATAACTGCCTGAATAGTTATGTGACTGCCTGTATGATCTGCTATTAACCTCAACCCTATGGTTGCAATTTATTGCAACAGTCTAAATATGAAGTGCTTAAGGCATGAGTGACTATGAGAAGGGAATTTCAGTCTAGGCAAGAATGTAATAGGTGCAACCAGACAATTCTGGGCCATAGCTGCTCAGACAGAATTCAAGATCCAAAAGAACCTCCAAATTACATATTAGGTCTCTCTGATGAAGTGCAACCCTGTCCATAACTAAAGATACCAGGAGACCCCAAAATCCATAACCACTCTGCCTTGCCAGGGTTGAGTTTAAGCTTCTAGGCACCAAGAAATGACCTTGATAGCTGGGGGGGGGTTCAAGATATACAACTGAGTATCATTAGCATATGGAGAGATCCTGTGTCAGCAAATGATTTCACCCAGTGATTTTGAACCTTGAGACATTAAATAGGTAAGGCGTCAAAGGGCCGATCTCTTTCTATACCAACACCAACTGGAACTAGTCCAAGAAATAGGAAGAAAAACACCATAATACCATGTCTCCCATTCCTAATCCCTGGAACTGACACAGAATATCATTGATAGATAGTATTAAAGCTGCTAAGAGATTAAGAAGAGGCAAGTTGGTTATACAATCTTTATCAGCATTAACCCTAAAGCCATCCCCATACTATGTCCCAATCTGAAACCTGACTAGAAGACCAGATCATCTGCTTCATTTAGAGCTCTCTAAAGCTACAATCTGACCATAATTTAATAATCTAAGAAAGTGAAGGTTGGAGACTAGATGAAAGCTGTCCAACTGTCAAGTCCAGTGATGGCTTCTGGAGAAGAGAAATACTGTCTCTGATTAAACACCACTGCTCACTCTTATTACTTAACTCTATATTGACTCAATCACATACCATCTCCCAGGAAATTTTAATAAACTAGTAGGAGAGAACTCTAAAAAACTTGGTAAATTTGGAAATTATTTTATCACTTGCAATAATGAAACCTGGAACACAGATAAAGCACAAATAAAGGCCCCAAGATCTATTTAATGTAGAAAAGTATATGTATGTTGCGTGTACAATATACAATATGCATATTCTATCCCTGAGAAAATATACAGTATTTATGTAGTTTGCTAAGGAGTCAACACCAACTTTATATTTAATATTATGTTTGTATTCTAAAAATCTTTTCAATTAAAAATGCTTGGATGTTAGCAGGATGAATTGCCAAGCCTGAGACTGGATTGTAACTTAGCCCCAAGATTGAAGTTTTGCTAGTTGGTCAACTGCATGACAAGAGCGATAAAGACAGTAAGAATATCCTCAGACTATTGAAGACATGCATAAGCAGACATGCTTGCCTTCCAGTGAAGATTTATAAGAGGCAGAGCTGCTAAGAAAGGAGATTGTTGGTTGATTGGTTGGTGTGGTTGTGCTGGACTGTATGTATCAAGAAGCAAGAACTGAAGCTGCTGGAGGAAAGCAGGCACAGTGTTGGAGAAAGAATCCTTGGAAGAAGGGGAAATGTACAGTTGAGGGCCCAATAGAAGCCTGCAGAATCAGTGACATCCGTAAAGCCGATTGGCTGGCAAAAAGAACTGAAAAGGACAGACCAAGAGTCAGTGCAGATAATGGTGGCTAAGATGCTGCTTTCCAAGAGACTCGATAGTTATTTTTCCCTCTTTACTTCCTCCTATTTGCTATAGAAAAGGTAAAAGTAAAAACACCATTTAAGCTGTCAAAAAGAAACAATAATATAAAGCAATTATTAAGTATATAAACAAGGGAGCAGACAGGTGAAGTAGATGAGGAACTGCAATAAACACTATAAATGTCCATATAATAATAATAATATGATGATGATGATGATGATGATGATAAAGTTGGAAGGGACCTTGGAGGTCATTTAGTCCAACCCCCTGCTCAGGCAGGAAACCCTATACCATTTTGGACAAATGGCTGTCCAGTTTCTTCTTAAAAACTTCCAGTGTTGGAGCATTCACCGCTTCTGGAGGCAGGTTGTTCCACTGGTTAACTGTTCTAACTGTCAGGAAGTTTCTCCTTAGTTCTAGGTTGCTTCTCTCCTTGCTTAGTTTCCACCCGTTGCTTCTTGTCCTGCCTTCAGGTGCTTTGGAATGTATGCTGTTATTTATTTATAAAGGCTTCAGTTTGGAGAATGTCTGGATAAGTTTTTATCCCTTTCCCATCCTCTGACAGGAATATGTCAAACAACATAATAAACAGAATCACCTCTCTGGCAGCACAGTCATGTGGAGCCTCTTCTTTATTCACTTTTCCTTTTGGAAAACCCCAGCCAGATTTTGCTAAATAACCCTGAACTAGTAGCACCTGCAAAACATAAATATCCAATCATAATTAAAAGATTATAAGGGAAAAAAATCAACTCATGGTAAATAGACACACAGTTAAATTCACAAGAGTTAGATACTAAAGTCTGAATTAAAGTAAATAAAACGAAATGAAACCAATAACATAGATGCTTCTGTTACAGTGGGGAAATATATGTGGAAGATCTGCTTTTACAGATGGCCTTTAAAAGTCAACAGTTAAATCTGTCAATTCTATTCAACAAAGCTAAAAAGAAAATATCTTACATTTTCAAGGGTCTCATCAAGAATGATTGCACCATAAGTTGGCACTCCCATTTTGTACTCTTTCCATTCATCTAAAACCTTCTGCACATCTTCGCCTTGAGGGAGTAAAAAAGGGCAATGGCTGAAAAGTATAGGGAGTCAAGGAAATTCATTGACTAAATCACATCTCAAAACTTTAAAATCACATTTTCTACTGCTTTTTTCTTCCCTTCCCATGCTGCCTTTAGTAAATAGAGTTCTTTTGCTGTCTCATTTACTGGATAGGATTTAATGTCTAAGATAATTAAAAACAATTTGGGAAATCTGGCCAACTGTGGAGTTACTTGCCCTAGTCATCTGTACAAGTTGCAATTTCCTTTAACTCTTATTTCGTAAGTACGCCCACGGCCCAAATATTTCCAGCTGTATTCTCAAAAGCTCCTTGCATTTATCAGCTTTTATTTACAGTTTACCGAGTTTACTGCAAAAGTAATGTCTGTTCTTTTTCTTTAAAAAAGAACTCTACATGATTTGTTCTCAACCAAACTCTTCCAAATTTCTTTAACAAAGGACCTAATGACCAGATTCTGCTGCCATGGGGGGACACCTTTTTTTAACAGCCTATCCCATTAGGAGCCATTTTACAATCATTTCAACTGCAGTTTCTCTCATTTTGAAATGTATTCCACAGGGTCACAATGTTGGGAAACTGTTCTAATTAACCATAAGAACTTTAAAACTCTCAAGACATTCCTTGCCAATTTTTAAAACCACTGAGACTAAGTTGTAAAAAAAAGCCAGTTTATGTAATCTGATCAAGTTTATGACATGAAAAAGCTGGCAGTAAACAATTTTAGAGTGGGATACTAGGTGAAGTATCATGTGACTCTGATGAACTTTCAATGTCCTTCCCCGTTCTGTCATTAAGCAAGGCACTGCAGGTCATGAAACAAAGGATCTCATGACTATGTAATCCTGGAGACACTGTGATGGTCATAAATGCGAGGACAGGCCATAATGTTACTTTTTCAGTGCTGTTGCTATTTTGAATGGCCACTATACAAGTCAATCGTTAATTGAGATCTACCTTAGTCGCCAATAATTGCTCCAAAGATACTTTAATAATGCTTTTAGATGAAGCTGATTAGATCAATTTCAGTTTTAAGAAAAAAAATTGTTCTGCTGTCTCCTTTGATGACCCATGAAAGCAGAAAATGGTAGAAAAAGTATAATTTGTAAAAAAAAAAAAAAAATCCTATTCCTTTTTAACAAGTATGTTGCAGAATGTAATGAACTTATGGTTACTGCCTACCCTTTTGAAATAGTTCTTAGATATTTTTCTACTTAGTTATATAATAATAATAATAATAATAATAATAATAATAATAATAAAGTTGGAAGAGACCTTGGAGGTCATCTAGTCCAACCCCTGCATATTTACACAAAAACACTGGGTTTTCAAATTCAAAGTAAATGGGATATTCTGCTATGACTGTTTTCATAAAATGCAAATATATTTAATAGCTGGTATTTGAATAAATGTATAAAATAGATAATAAGTCATAAAAGCGAAAAACAGTAAGTTCAAACCAAAAGCAGAGGAACACTCAATGAGCCACCGAACTGGGGAAATGCCTTCCCGAATAAAGCACGCCCCCATTAAGCCTTTTAATCCAGAATGAATTCCTAGACCAGATTTCCCCAACCTTTGTGGCTTTGCAGATTGGCGAGGGGGGAAGAGGGGATGTTTGCTTGCGCAGCGGGCGAGTGCACACACACGCCTGTAGCTCCTTTACAGCTTTGCGGATCGGTGGAGGAGGGGATGGTTTGCTTGTGCGGTGGGCCAGCTCACACACACACATGCATAGCTCCATTTGCATGAGCAGCAGGCACGTGCGCACGCTTGCGCAAATGGGTGCACATGCGTGTACTCGTTCGCTACTTGCATAAGGGGGGATGTGCACATGCACACGCGCACTCACCCGCCACTTCCGCAGCCTGATTGTGAAAAGCTCAAGACCTGGTAGTGAGCCTCGGGCTGAGGGTTGGGGACCCCTGTCCTAGACTCTCAAGTGGCTAAATGCATGGTTAGTTAGTCAGGTGAAATCAGCATAAGGGATCAGATCACAGAAAATAATAGCTTGATGGATTTGTGATATCCTAAAACAGGGGTCTTCAACCCCCGGCCCACTGCCAGGACTTGAGCCTTTCGGAACAAGGCTGCAGAAGTGGTGGGCAAGCACACACGCACATCCTCACTCGGGTTCCCCAACTTCTGCAGCTTTGTGGACCGGCGGGGGGTAGAGGGGATGGTTCTGTATGTGTGGCAGGCACGCTTGCCAGCCTCCCGCACACAGCTGTCCTTTCTTCCCCCCTCCACTGGTCCACAAAGCCAAAAAGGTTGGGGAACTCTGTCCTAAAACATATGTATTGACTATTAGCTTTATTCAAAATTAATATGCAGTTTCTGAACTTTTAAGTTATAAGACTTCATTCATTTCTTTTCTTTCTTACAGCAAGATAACACTGTGCTATATAAAACATTAACTTAACACTTAGCAGGATAACAGGTTTTCAGTAGCTTTGGGATACATACTCATCTCCTTTCCTTTCAAAAGCATTAAACTTCATGCCAAGACTTTAGAGTGTTGATTGTTTAGAAAATAATTTATTTGTTTCAATTTATACTATCTAGAGCAGTGGTACTCAACCTTTCTAATGCCGTGACCCCATAATACAGTTCCCCATGTTGTGGTGACCCCCAACCACTTATACATCACCGGGTGCCAGGGGCATGGCCAAAGAAAAAGGGAAAAAAATGGCGGACAGCCTTGTTTGGCGACCCCCGTGAAATGGTCGTTCGACCCCAAATGGGGTCCCGACCCACATGTTGAGAACCACTGGTCTAGATGTTACATACCTGCAAATATCTTTAATTCTATTTTATAACTATTTCTTTTTTAAATGTTCCATTTGTTTTTATCTTTATCCACTTTCCCTTGCTCTTTTGTAGAAATTGACCATGTAATACTTTTCTTTGCCAGCATTCGGCTCACGTTTTTATGAAATTATTTTGATGTTCATGTTTTGTTTCCTGTACATTAAGTTCCAATTTTTAATTTGCATCAATGTTTGTTCTTGGCTACCTTTGACATAATCAGCCAATGCATGTTTTTCTTCTTTGACTGTTTCTTTGTCTTCATGTAAACACCTGCTTCTATTTCTGCAGTGCACATATATTATTATTGTTTTTTTTTTGTTGTTAAATTTATAAGCTGCATAATTCCCACCTACTCTGGGTGATTTGCATAACGTCCCCAATGCAACCTTTTTCCTATCTATGTTTTAATATCATTTGTATGTTTAATAAAATCACATAGAAAGGATATCAGCTTTAGCAAAATCTCTTATCCCACACTGAGGTAATCCTGGTGTGTTCTGCATGTAGAAATCCAAGTAAAACCAATGGGCAAGCTCAATCTGAAAACAGACTCGAATTGCATTGTCTCGTTCTTCACTTGGAATGTGCAAAATAAAACGACTGTCAAAAGTAAAAAATAAATGTAAGAAATAAGTATTTTGTTATTTTCTATGGTTAATATACAACATAAATGAATCCAATACTTCTATAAAACAAGCCCAAGTTGCAAAATGATTTAAAACTGGGGCAGGAAAATTTGAGGCACCTGAAAACTATAGTAATGCTGGACAAATGGCAGTGGCTAAGACTAAGATCACCAAAACCAAGACTAGTGAAATCTGAAGATTCAATTTCTTTAGGACAATGGTACACAACCTGCAGCTCCACAACTATGTGCAATTCTTTGGTATACCCTCTGAGACTATTCAATCCAGTTTATTGTGACAAAAGAGTAAAATAAAATAACTGTTATTATTATATTTCTTCATCCCTCTTCCACACACCTATATCTAGTTAATTCAAATCAGCAAACATACCTAATACTATTGCCTCTTATTTTCCCCACAAAACAACCCTGTAAGGCAGCGGTTCTCAACCTATGGGTCGCGACCCCATTTGGGGTCGATCGACCATTTTTTGGGGGTCACCAAAGAAGGCGATCCGCCATTTTCTCCCCTCAGGGGGCGGCGCCACGCATGCGCGCCGCGCCGCACAGAACATTTGTGTGACAGGGGTCGCCGTCACACAAACGTTGAGAACCACTGCTGTAAGGTGAGGTGAGGTGAGGTGAGTCTAGAGCAGTGGTTCTCAACCTGTGGGTCGGGATCCCATTTGGGGTCAAACAACCATTTCACGGGGGTCACCAAACAAGGCTGTCCGCCATTTTTTTCCTCTTTTCTTTGGCCACGCCCCTGGCACCCGGTGATGTATAAGTGGTTGGGGGTCACTACAACATGGAGAAATGTATTATGGGGTCACGGCATTAGAAAGGTTGAGAACCACTGGTCTAGAGAGTGTGACTGACTCAAAGTCACCTAGCTGGCATTCATTCATTCAGAAATTTTATATGGCCATCTAACTCACTCACTGTAACTCCAGGCCTTAGCAACAACAATCAAACTAATTAGCTGATGCACTCCATATCACCCTGGGTCGCCAGGCCAATAGCAAACTCATGACTTCAGAGCCACTCACACCTAAGGGAGGCCTAGAGCTTACAGTCTTCTGGTTTCTAGGCCAGCCACCTTAACTTCAATACCACACTGGCTCCTTATTTTAATATATAATTTTAAAAATTAATTTGAAGTTACGCTGCTTTAGAATTTTTCTTTGTCTTGCCCCTCCTACTTATTGGGATGTGGCCCATAGAAGTGTTTTCCATAGGACAAATAATATATTTCTTCTATAAGGATAAGTTGTAACAACATTTTGAATAATTTACTGTAAAAACAAGCTATCTTTGAGCTTAACACTGAAAATGTATAACAGTGGTTCTCAACCTTTTTAATGCCGCGACCCCCAACCGGTCGTAAGTCGAGGACTACTCAACTGGTGCAGCACTGTTTGCAGAATGGAACTTTTGGCAGGCTCAGCAGGGCAGAGACAGCCTGGACAATTCCTATTGGCTTTTGAAAGCCAATAGAATTAGACTCTATTCAAGCCAACAGAATAAAAGGGAGTAGCACAGCTAAGGAAAAGGGGAAAAAATGGCGGACTGCGTTGTTTGGCGACCCCCGTGAAATGGTCGTTCGACCCCAAATGGGGTCCTTACCCACAGGTTGAGAACCACTGATGTATAATATTTAAGACATTAAGATAAGATAACCTTTATTGTCACTTTTATGTGGGCACAATGGCACACATCAAAAATGAAATTTAGTTGCCCGCTCTCAAAGTGAAACATATACATGACACACACCTAAACATACTATGAGCAACATATGTATAGACCCACATCCCTACATATATGTAACAAATAAATATTAAATATTGTCCATCTTGAATATATAACGGAAGGAGGAAGCTTGAGAGTTCGCAAGGTTAATGCTGTATGGAATGAAACTCTGGCTGAATCTGGATGTAACTACATCCATGTAACTATTACTGTAACTACAAAGTGAGGGATATGAATGTAATTATTAAACTATTAGAACAAATTATCTAATTAATATTTTGCATGTTTTATCAATGTGGAAAAATTCATGAGTCTAATAACAACTCAGATCTTGGAAATCTGTAGTCTGCACAATACTGCTCTAAATGAATAAGAAAATTTTAGTTTTCCTCCATTTTCCTAAACCATCCACTATAAACTAAATAGTTTTTTTAAAAGTTATTACCAGTCAGAAGCCATTTTCATTGTAACCAAAAGTTAACTAGACATGTCAAATGGGAGCATTTACTTCTTCCATTTATATGTCACTGAATCTACTAGGGCCACTCAGCATTTTTTAAAATCTTGAAATAGTTCTAAGTGGGCTGGCACCTTTTTTGATTACAGCTTCATTAACTAAATGTCTTTTCTATAATTACACTTTTTCCAAGAAATTATCTCATGGACCCTAAATGTATTTTTAGATTACATACTTGTACCTGAGTAAGACCACCCCAAGAGACATCTCAACTTTTCTCTACCATAAGGCAATTCCTCTTCGAAGATTCTGGTTACCAACTACTGATACTAATTTTAATAAATTTGCAATCCAATCCATCACACTTCTTTAATAATGTTTAACTTTGCCAGAGGCTATTTTACATTTTCCACTCCTGACTTTTAAAGAAATATCCTGTCCAACAAAAGAGCTAATCTTTTGAAATTTGGCTCAGTTTAATTAAATAACGTATTTAATATATATATATATTAGTGAGGGAAGTTAGCCCAGAGAAGGAAATGTTAAAAGGGCAGAAAAATATATTTTTCCTCAAAGGATTTTTTAAAACCAAACCTGGCCCCAAATCTATCTCTCTGCTCCAAGCAAGAGCTAGCCCCATACAAGTGCAGATGTAAAACCATCAGAAAGTTGAAGCCAGAGCAATCAAGAAAGCAAAGAGAAAATCTGCATGCCCCACCCAAACTCTAGGAGTTATTAGCCTCATCACCTGCGAAGCAGGATATGATAATAGGATTAAACCACAGATATCAAGGCCTAGAAAAACACTCAGAAATCGCCTCAAGGTTCATGCCACAGGAATAGGAAACTATTCCAAACAAGGCTAGAGGGGGTATAAAAACCTACTGCCCATGTGCTCAATTCCTCTTTCTTCTCCTCTGCTCTTTCTTGCAAGGACCATCTTTCTGCTTCTTCAATAAACTGTAACCTTCTTCCCAAAGCAGTCGCCATGTTGCTTATTTATCCCCGGCTTGGATGAACCAGGATGAAGACTTATGTCTGACAATTTGGCACCCCAGAATGGGACTCCAAGCTAACCTCTCCAATGGACTGAGACTGGTAAGCCCCATCTTGCCGGCAGCAGACCCCCTTGTGTCTGTGGATGGGTTTCTCAGGTCTTGCCCATGTGGAGCTAGGGTAGTAAAGAGAGTTTTGAGAGTTTGAGCTCAAGGGCTGCTTTGGAAAGAAGGTGAAGGTAAGTAGTACCTCTAAATTTTAAGTTTAAAGCCCAGGGGAACAAAGAAATGTGTGTATTTCTGTTTGTGTGAGTGAGAAGACCTTTTTTTTCCCAATCACAGTTGGATTTTGCTCCTTCTGATCGTTCCTAGCCGCAGAAAGGATCTGTTTAATTGGCAGAATCTGGAAAGCATGGGGGTTTGATCAGAGCACAGAACCTTTTGTTAGGGAAAAGGGAGAGGCTGTGTGAAAATGAAATGGAATGAGTGAATGAAAGAATTGGATTTGGGCAACTAGCTGGTAAGGCCCTGTAAGGAAAGGAAAGCAACGTTAGGAAATTAAGCCTCGGGCTAGGAGCGGCCACTTACCTCTGAAAGCAAACAGAGGTCCTCACGGACATTCGATGTCCGCAAAACAGTGGCATGAAGCCGGCCGGTCGGAGAGTAACCCGTACCTTCTGAGGGGAAACCAGAAGTGTCTCTACAGACCTCTTTTTGCTCTGAAAACGTGACGGATCCCTCAAGGAGCCCACGTACTCTGAGAGGGATCCAGAGTGCTCCCTGAGTCCTTTTGGGACCCACAAAACTGTGGTAGAAGGAAGAAGTCTCACAAGGAGGCTTCCGACGTATAGTGCCCTTTAGCGTTAGAGGAAAATCCCGTTATAGAAGCATGGGAAGTTCCAATTCAAGGGCTGAAATAGGTTCCCCAATTGAGAGCTTGCTTGAAGCCTGGGACAGGAATCAGCTACCCGTCCAGGCCGGTATGAAAAAGAGATAGGTAAAGAAACTATATGAAAAAAAAATAGACTTTGCGTAGGGCTTTGCTGGGAAACTAATTTGGCTAAATAAAGGTACTTTAAGGGAAAATAAGAAATAGTGATTCTCTTTCTTTCTCTCTCTTCTCTATGCAACCACGTGGTATGTTTAAAATGTGTGCCTTCCCTAACTTGAGTTATCTGAAATTTATGGTGGGAATGACTAGGATGTGTAAAACTAAGACTTGTTTCCTTTTCTGTTCTCTTGTCTTTGTGTATATATGTTTGTCAAAGTCTGTGTGTGAGAGGTAAATGTGACTGTTAACTGTTTCAAATCCAAAGAAAAAAGAATTTTAAATTCTGCTAGAAATTCTGCTTAAAATAAGCCACAAAAAGGAAATATCTCACTCTGTTTGTCTGGCCAACAGAGTGAAGAAAAAAATTGTGTTTGTTTGTTTGTTTGTTTTCCTCTTTCTCTCTGTGTACTCGCAAGAACAGCCTTAAGTTAGCAGGAGGGAATGTTTTAAGTTCATCTGCTAGAAAGATTTCACTCTTGCATTTAATAATTTATAATAAAGTTGGAAGGGACCTTGGAGGTCATCTAGTCCTGCTCAGGCAGGAAACCCTATACCAGGGGTAGGCAACCCAAAACACTCAAAGAGCCACTTGGACCTGTTTCCCACCAAAAACAAAACACCGGGAGCCGCAAAACACTTTTGATATCTAAAATGAAGATAACACTGCATATATCCTTTTTTACCTTTATTATAGGTGTGTGTGTGTGTGTGTGTGTGTGTAACACACACACACATACATACATACATATACACACACACACACATTAAAAATAAAAGTAAAAATATGACTCTTGGGAATATCCATACCATTAAAACAATGATCACCAAGAGAATGCTTTAAGAGAATAAAATTACATACACACACAGGTAAAAAAAGGATATATGCAGTGTTATCTTCATTTTAGATGTCAAAAGGGTCTCTCTCTCTCTGTCTGTCTCTCTCCCTCCCTCCCTCCCTATCTGCCCTTGGTCTGCCACTCCTCTTCCCCCACTCTCTTTCTTTCTCTCTCTCTTTCCTCTCTCTCTCTCTTCCCTCTCCCCCCCCCTCCTATCTGCTGCTCACCTGGCAAGCTTCAAGCTGTTGTCCAACAAGCTAGGGGTGGGCAATCTCGTCTCTTTTATGACTCATGGACTTCAACTCCCAGAATTCCTGAGTCAGCCTAGCTGGGCTAGCTAGCTCTCTCCTGCCCTTCCTGCTTCCTGCAGAGACGCAGCAAAGGGAGGAGCTCCGTCCAGAAAGCTTTTCAGCTCCTCGGAGAACACCGTGAGTGCACTCTCTTGTGTATATATACACACACACACACACACACAGAGAGAGAGAGAGAGAGAGAGAGAGAGAGAGAGAGAGAGAAAAGCAGGGAAGCGCAATTGCCTCTCTCTGTCTCTGTCTCTCTCTGCAAAGGCAGAGGAGGCTGGGAGCCACAGGGGAAGGCTCAAAGAGCCGCATGAGGCTCCGGAGCCGCAGGTTGCCGACCTGTGCCCTATACGAACTTTATCAAATGCCTTACTGAAGTCCAAGAAAATTATATCCACAGCATTCCTCTAGTCCACTAATTTTGTAACTGGGTCAAAGAATGCAGTAAGATGTGTCTAGCATGATCTATTTTTGACAAACCCATGTTGGCTTTTAGTAATGACTTTGTTTGCCTCTAGGTGTTCGCGGATTCTTGTTTGATTATCTTTTCCAGAATCTTCCCAGGTATTGAGGTCAGGCTGATAGGTCTGTTGTTTCCTAGATTTATTTTTATTTTTGAAGAGGGGAACTACATCAGCTCTTTTTCAGTCCTCTGGTAGTTCCCTAGTGCTCCAGGGTCTTTGAAAAATATAGTTCAGTGGTTCTGAGATCATATCTGCCAGTTCCTTGAGAACTTTGGGGTGTAATCCATCTGGTCTTGGTGATTTAAACTCTTCTAGGCTGGATAAGTGCTTGCTCACCATTTTCTTGCCTAACTTAACTTGTACTTCTAATCTATTTTTTATGGTACTGTTTTTGATAAGTTGGACTGTTTGCTTTTTTATTATTTTTGACTGTGGTCACAAGCCTTAGTTCATTTTGAGCCTTAGCTTTCTTCACCTCATCTTTGCAGGCTCAGACTATTTGCTAATATTCTGCTGTAGTTATGTGCCCCTCTTTCCACTTTTTATACTGATCCAAATGCATTCAAGACAGTTTCCATCATTGTTGTGCCCTAATTCTGTAGATATGTAGTTATTTCTTATATAGAAACTCTGTCTCCTCTTTTATTTGGTCTGTTTCTTTTAAACAATTGAAATCCCTCTAGCTGAGTGTTCCATTTGTGGGTTTTATCCCACCATGTTTCTATAATGACAACTATATCATATTTGCCCTCATTCTTTATGACTGACACCTATGCGTTAGTCTACTTTGTCTGACACTCACTATTAAAAGTTTGATTTTGCTTGATAGCAAGGTTGATATTCTTGTCCACACACATCTATGTTACTTGCACTGCTAACCCTGTAATTTTTGATTGTCAGGGACAGGGATGTTCTGTATCAATTAACTCACTGTCCCTTGTTTAAATATTCCTCCAATCCTCCTTGTATTTGCCAAGATATTTCCTCTTTGGAGTGAGGAGGGGGTGTCTTGCCTGCTGGAAAATCTGGAAAATCATTCTGCAATATGTTGTAAATGAATTTGTGTTCTAAATGGGTTTTATCTATCTATCCTTTTCCTGAAAAATGTGTGTCTATCTACAAGAGCCTTTTGAAGTTCAAGTCTGCTTGTTTGGGGAAATAATTTTCTTAAGTTACTTTTCTTATCCTATCACTAATTGGTGAAGCTACTATGAAACTTTTCTGAAACAAATAAGCATTTTCCAATCTCTAAAATAATGTGATCTGTTTTAGAATAAATGTTAAAGGCAGATTTTGTTTGCCTGTTTCTTTGACCATTGCAATACTGATGCCTTTTCAAACTGCCTGCAAGCTACCCCCCTTCCAATTCTTTTCTTGCCCTTTGTTCTCCATATCTTTTGTCTGCCTCTCCCAGGAGAATCCACCCAGAAAGGGAGGGGGAGACCTTGTTCTTGTATCTTTCAGCCCTGCAATCCTCCCCCAAACCTTTAGAAGCAGAACACACAGACCCAGATGCTGCTTCCATCCATTTGAGCCATGGAATTGGGTTTTGAATCCAGCCATCCACTAAAAAGCCACCATGCAATCTGAGTGGAACATCTTCCCAAGTCCTACTAGATGCCTATGAGATGCCTACTAGATGCCTATGAGAGCTGCAGAAGGAAGGAGTCCTGGAGCCACTGGTTTATTTATCCAGAATGTTTGTATTGCCTATTTTGTAAAAGTAGCTGCACATACATGCACACACACACACTATTCAGAATCACACTTGAGTCTATCCCCTCCACCTACCTTTAGTAAAGTTCCCCAGGCTGATTTTTGCTCCATTGCACCAAAGCTTTGTGGGACCAACTTCCAACAAATTCCAGGCCCCCTCAGGTGATTTGCAATTCTTATCCCTGACTAAGGAAGCAACAGGAAAGAGATCCCAAACCTCAGCCCTGAATATCTTGCACTGTTGGGCTCAGATTGGGATTCTTAGAGCCTATTATGTGCAATTTAAAGAAAAATTTAATAATCTGGCATATTGACTAACCTCAATTGGACATTACAAACCTGGATGCACTGAACTAAGAGCTAAGGCAGGAAACAACCCTTGAAAATGGGCAGCCAGTGGTCATGTACTAGGGAAAACCATGGCTGTAAAGAATTTTGGGAGGTATGCAAACCTGACTGGAAGCTAAAAGTGACATCCAATATTTGAAAATGATTGGCACAGAATATTGGACACTATAAATTTCTTTTCCACGTAACAAAATTTTTGCCCTTTGACTTTTAGAACTTTATGGGTGCAAGCTCCCCTTTTGGGAGCCACTAAAGGGATTTTTTTCTGCTGCCTCCATTAATGTCTTATTTTTTTGGCTTAACAGTTTAAAAGCTTGCCTACCAAGTCTCCCTGACCAGATCAATTTTAATGTTGTGCCAATAAGTGTGACATTCTCACACTTAAGGCACAAAGCGAGGATTGAGGGAAGTTAACCCAGAGAAGGAAATATTAAAAGGGCAGAAAAATATATTTTTCCTCAAAGGATTTTTTAAAACCAAACCTGGCCCCAAATCTATCTCTCTGCTCCAAGCAAGAGCTAGCCCCATACAAGTGCAGATGTAAAACCATCAGAAAGTTGAAGCCAGAGCAATTAAGAAGACAAAGAGAAAATCTGCATGCCCCACCCAAACTCTAGGAGTCATTAGCCCCATCACCTGCGAAGCAGGATATGATAATAGGATTAAACCACAGATATCAAGGCCTAGAAAAACACTCAGAAATAGCCTCAAGGTTCATGCCACAGGAACAGGAAACTATTCCAAACAAGGCTAGAGGGGGTATAAAAACCTACTGCCCATGTGCTCAATTCCTCTTTCTTCTCCTCTGCTCTTTCTTGCAAGGACCATCTTTCTGCTTCTTCAATAAACTGTAACCTTCTTCCCAAAGCAGTCGCCATGTTGCTTATTTATCCCTGGCTTGGATGAACCAGGATGAAGACTTACGTCTGACATTAGATACACACATATACATACACACAATATATATAACTGTAAATATCCAGAAAGCTAATTACTAAAAGCTTTGTATTCATATAATTAAACGAGCTAAGAACTCTTCCTGACCACTACTTAAATCTAATCAATATTTTTATAATCATTTAAGTCAGAATTGAGCCAAAATACCTGATTTAGCCTCAGGTTTTTATGGTTTTATCCCTCACTTAAGACACATAAGGTTATGGGTACTTCACCTCTATTAGTTCTCTTCCACAATAAATGTTAACCTTTTGATCAGTTTCTTAATTAAAACTGGTTTAGAATGTTCCCCATTTTAAAAGAATTTAAAGAATAAGTTATGAGAAAAAATTAACATTTTTAATAATTTGGAAATTATCGGAAATCTGCCGTGAACTCAACAGAACTGCAAAAATGTTTAAAAGGGGGGCGAAATTAAAAACCAGGATTCATTTTATAGAATTGATCCGTGAACCTTATAGGAGGTTCAGACTGCACAAAGCCACAATATCTGGCTTAACGGGTTGCAGGAATCCAGTCAGTTGCAGATAAACCATGGTTTATAGCTTAACCTTGTGTGGAAATCCAGCCAACTGCAGTTTGTTTAATAATTCACGAATTACGGCTCAGCATAACGGATGGATCTCATCCCAGAGCATGGTCAATACCCAAACACCCCTCCGTCCAAGCACTTTAATTTAAAATTATTTAACTGAAACCGAGGCAACTGTGGAGGTCCCTCGGACCGCTTGCTACCACGCTGAGGAGAAGGCGACGGCGGCAGGCATTTTGGGGGACGAGGAGAAGGACCGCAGGGGCTACTCCAGCTGTTTTTTTTCTGGGCGGAAGCGTTACCTGCACAGGTCGTCCAAGACGCTGCCGGGAATCTCAGGGCGCTTGGTCTCCATGGAGAAAGAGCGTAGCTCATCCCGACGCAACGAGGCCCGATCAGCGCACGACACAGGCCGGAGGGGCAAAACCAAACCGGGCGAAGACAGCAAAGGCGGAGCCTCACCGATTCCATCCTATAGGAAAGAAGGGGTTTCGCAAGAGCCAATCAGACCCGTCGACGTTCGAAGAGGTGGGCTGAAAGGAGATCGAAACCAATCATCGTGACATAACCAAGAAAATAGCTCTCCGCTATTAACGAGCGATCCTGGAGGGAACGCCGTTTATTGCTGCAAACAACTGGGTTGGGAGGAAGCGGCTAAGAAGGAGGACGGAGTGTTTGGGGCGCGATTCCGCGCCTTTTAAGAAAAGATTAAGGATTAAAACCTCTTGCAATTTCTGCCGGGCAGCTCTTCCCTATAGTCTGGCTACTGACTGCGCAAGCAAAGCCAGAAAGCTTCCTAGTTAGCAAGTTAATTCCTGAATACTGTAACTTGTAATTTAAAACAGGGTTCATGAGGTCCCGGCCCTGTTCCATTTTTTTTCTCAAAGTGATCGTGCTATTTGTTTTAGTGATTGTGTTCATATAAGATACCAACTTAATGATATTTGCTGAATCCAGTTTTCTGATTTTACGCAACACACGGAGCCATAAATTAAGAGGGTAGTTTGCGCTACATGCTTGTCTACAACGTGATTGGCGAATTCCTAGTTTGGTGTCTCGTCTGAAACTAGCCAATAGGCATAGCTGATCCAGGCGCTAGTCCGTTATAAGATGAGAAATTGCTGTAGTATAGCTTCCCTGGCTCTTTTTTTTATAAACCATATATGCATTAGGCAATGGAAAATACGTCTTCTGCTGGGATTTTTTTTTTTTTTTAAGTAGCTCCAAAAAGGAATTTTTACCTTTAAGCTACTTTAAGAGGTTAGTTTGAAGTGGGTTATTATAGCACTTAATATCAGTCTGGCCATCTAAAGAAACTTGTTCCACATGTCACTAATTGGATGAGTAATCATGTGGGATTTTCAGAGAAGAACTGTGTAATTGTAAATGTATCACTGAGTTCTGTTGTGTTCAGTGGAAAAAAGATAGGTGCAGATAGATTTGCAATCTAAAATTGAAATTCTAGATGCCTTTACAAGAAAATATGCCCCCATGAACATAGTAGGTGACTCCTACTAATATGCTTATTTGAACCATGGTTTGTTTATTCCTGTTTTTAGAATTTTAGAATATTAAAGAAACAATATATCATTGGGATACATGTTACAATATTTTACAGTGGCACTAGATATTTTCCTTCTTCTGATTACAATATAGTATTACATAGTATTTTATGTAAAACATTGGCCATAAATTATATAGATTTGACTTTTGTTTCAACCTTAACTCTAATCCCTTTGGTATTGTATTTGTTAAATTTTGCTATTTTTTTTTCAAGATTATTGGAGTTTTCTTCTTTTTTCCCCTCATTTTAATGTTTTAATCCTTTTTTTAATGATAAGTTTACTGTTGTTACTGTTTCTGTTTTGATATTGTTTATTGTACTAAAATAAACTAGAAAAAGGATGTATATGCTAATAGTATATAATTACTCAATAAAAAGAGCAAATCTTAAAAGAGAACTAGCTGCTGAACTGTTGCCATCTGTCATGTCTTTGGTATTTATCCTTTAGGAACTGTGACCATGTATGTGTAAACCATCTGTTCATAATTCCATCCCTTATATAAATAGAAATTGCTTTTGTATCTTCACAACATTTAAACATGGTTCAACAATTCTTAAACTGCAATCAACACTGAATTCTCTGCATCTGAGAAAGATACTCTCATTAATTTGAAGTTGTACTTTTGCATAATCCAGTTCAAAAATGGGAAGCCAAGGAAGACAATTTTGTATCAGCCAATCTCTGGTAATACTCCCTGAGGTTTGTGCATATATTATAGATATCAGGACAGGTGTTTTCTAAATATAATTGTGCCATGAAGGCCTCCATGAAATCTTTAAAATTGGGATTCTAGAATCTATGCAGCTTTTGCAGAGATGGGCTTATGAAATAGACGGATTCTGTTCAGATGCTTGTAGTACTAGATAAGGGTGAAAAATGAGGGTGAAAAAATTGGCTTGAAATTCAACATTAACAAAACTAAAATCATGGCATCCAGTCCCATCATCTCCTGGCAAATAGAAGGGGAAGAAACGGAAGCAATGTCAGATATTATTTTCTTTAGCTCCTAGATCAAATCAGATGGCGATTGCAGCCATGAAATTAAAAGACACTTGGGAGGAAAGCTATGGCAAAACCTAGACAGCATATTAAAAAGCAGAGAGATCACCTTGCTGGCAAAGGCCTGTATAGTCAAAGCTATGGTTTTTCCAGTAGTATGTATGACTGAGAGTTTGACCATAAGGAAGGTTGAGCATTGAAAACTTGATACTTTTGAATTGTGGTCCTGGGGAAGATTCTTGAGAGTCCAATGGACTGCAAGGAGTTCAGTCAATCCTAAAGGAAATCAATCCTGACTTTTTTTTGGAAGGATAGATACTGAAGCTGAAGCTTAAATACTTTGGCTACCTAATGAGGAGATTGAAAATGACCCCTGATATTGGGAAAGATTGAAGGCAAAAGGAGAAGAGGACAGTAAAGGATGAGATGGCTAGATAGTGTCATTGACACAATGAACATGAATTTGGGAAACAATGGAGGACAGGAGTGTGGCGTACTATGGTCCACGGGGTCACAAATAGTTGGACATAACTTAGAAATTAAACAGCAGTGAATGTGCCTGCTTCATAGACATTCACAATACCACAGGCTACCAGCCTGACACAGAGTATGCATTCTGACAATAGAAATTCTGGTGTATGACAAAGAATAGAGCACGGATAAAAAGAGACTGGAACTTTTAAAATTGGATAGAGTGTTCTGGCAGAAATTGCTAACCTGGAATGAAAAAGAATTAGGTTTAAGAACACATTCCAAGCCTCTGATTAAAGTTAGAATCTCTAGGAAGCCAGAACAGTCTAGATCAGTGGTTCTCAACCTTTTTAATGCCACGACCCCAACCGGTCGTAAGTCGAGGACTACTCAACCGGTTGTAAGTCGAGGACTACTCAACTGGTGCAGCACCATTTGCAGAATGGGACTTTTGGCAGGCTCAGCAGGGCAGAGACAGCCTGGACAATTCCTATTGGCTTTTGAAAGCCAATAGAATTAGACTCTATTCAAGAGAGTCTATTCTATTGGCTTTCAAAAGCCAATAGAATAAAAGGGAGTAGCACAGCTAAGGAAAAGGGGGAAAAAATGGCGGACTGCGTTGTTTGGCGACCCCCGTGAAATGGTCGTTCGACCCCAAATGGGGTCCCGACCCACAGGTTGAGAACCACTGGTCTAGATAATGGAAGCAGAGGGAATAGAGTCCTCCATGTAAGAATAGGTAAGATTTTCAGGCAAGAAATTTTAACAGTAACAATATAACAGATTAAGAAAGGACCTAGTCCAACCTGCTGCTCATGTGCTAGGTATGATTGCTATTCCTTTGTGTTCTGCTAAAATGATCTTTTACCATTATTTCTATACAAACTTGCAAACTGTGTGATTCTTCAACTTGGGCATGAAGATACTCATTTTCTTTATAATAATCTTGTCTATAATACCAAATTACAACTTCTCCAAAACAAAATGCACCATTTGCAGTAGACAAGAGCCATAACATGTCTGCAAAAGCATTGCATTTTCTTTGGCAATTTTTAAAAAAATTAACAGTCATTTCACTGTGATCTGAAAAGATTTATAACTGTTAATATACCAACATTGATTATTTGCATCTTAATAGCAAAAGTTAAAAAGAGATTTGACATGTTACTCGTATTTGTAAATAAAATTTAACTGGTCTGTCTGCAAAGGAAATAACTATATAAGCATGGCCATGACATTGCACTATTGAAATTAGTTTGGGTTTTTTGCACTTTTTCTTTTCAATCTCCAGAAAAAAACATGTTGTTACAGCCTTATATCATGCATCAGTGTTAGAGTGAGTATATCACGACTTGGAGGGCTTCACTGGTAGGAAATTTGAGAGTCCCAACCTTCCACACTATATAGATTTAGCCATTCAATATTCTGCAATATTCTAAGGGATGACTACAGAAATCCGGATATTGGGATTTTGATTACTTGGCCGTTGGAGCTTAATAGTATTTGAAATAAATATATTTGTGTTTCATATGTTAGGTTTAGCCATTATGGGACTCACAGTATTGTGCAAACTTGACCATACATTATTTCTATTGTATAAAAATTTCCACTGTTGACTAACACCTTAAGTTTTTGTTCTTATAACTAAATGGGGGAAGGGATGTGCAAATTATGTGGCCTTTAAAAAAAAACATTAGCACTCTCATATACTAAACAATTCTTGATTGTGTTGCATTTTACTATTTATTTTAGAATAATTACTTTTAGAAGTAATTCTGTTTCAACCCCTCCTTTATTGTCACATGGTAAGTTCTAACATAGGTTGTTACCCATGCTCAGTTTGCCTTGTTCTTTATTGGCAGCAAGACACAAAAATCTTGGTGTCATCTCTCTCACCGCAGGAGGACAGCACACCAAGTAGCAGTTTTCATGGTTTCAAAACTGTTTTGCACAAACGCTAAAATGCTTTCTTAGGAATCAACTATTGTAGTACCAAAGCAGATGTTTTCATCAGGGCCCAGCTTTGTGCAATAATTTACTACGCTATTCTTGTTCAGAGTGATCCAGTTTCTATCCAGATCAATAGAACTCAGTGCTAGAACCCAATTCCAATATTTGTATCTTGCATATAAGCCTACTTCAAAAGGTAGCCTAGATTTGACTATAGTTTCACATTTGAGCATCTTCTGGACAGAATAGTACGGTTATGTGCACTTTGCAGCCTGAATACCCCCTCCCTAATGCAAAATTAGATTGGCTGATTATGGTAACATTGGTGAAGGGAAACGGCACCGCCACTACCATCAAATGTCCAAATGAAGCCAGCCCCTGCTGAAAATAAACATTCCGCTGGGTTGTTTTGCTTCTGCATTCCTTCTTGAATGGATTTCACATAGGCAAAACGGGATTTGGGTCCACACCCCTGTGGTGCGAATCGGAAGCTTCAGCCCCTATGACTCCTCCTTTTGCATCGGAAAAGCAACTTTGCTCGGGCCTCTGTGCGGTGAGGAGCCTCCATCATAACACCGGAGCCACGAGGGCGTGTGGATGAGGCTATAAAACTCGCAAGCATTTCGGACGACGTCTACAAGAAGAGGCAAAGGTCCGAGCCCGGCGAGGGACGCCGCTAGCTTGCCTATCCCCTCACGACTCGAAGTCCGTTGGTCGTATTCACGACCGATTGCCCGCCCTTGGCGCAAGGGCGTTATCTTGGGTGCGGCATTAAATCGCAGACCCGAGGCAGGAGGGAGGACGAAGGGTGGGTCGGCTGACCAAGTCAGTGCTGACGCGAGCGCACACCGATTCCTTGCAGTGACGTCGCCTCTCCTCGCTTTCTCTCGCTCCGCTTCCACCTAGAGGCCGAGGGTTGGCTGTTCCGCGCTCAGCCCCGCTGCGGGATTCTGCTCGGGCGGATCAGCTCTCGGACTGAGCGGAGCCGAAGGCGAAGCCACAAGCCCCACAGAAGCTCTTGACATGACGGCGTCCATGAGGGAGAGATTCGACAAGTTCCTGCGCGAAAAGAACTGCCTGACCGATGTGTTGGCCAAAATTGAGAGCAAGACCGGCGTCAGCAGGTCCTACGTCGCCATCGGTGAGTGCTCAGCTTCAACTCGCCCCCGCCTTGCAGGGGGGGAGAATTTTGCCCGGCGAGGCTTCGATGTTCTCTAACGGGGTGAGTGGGTGAAAGGAATGGAGGCTTCTTTGGAAGACGAAGCAGAAGTCGAGCCTTGCCTGGGAATGGACGTTTGTTTGGCTTGCTAGCATCTAGGGCCTTAGCTCGGCTCTGAAGCCTTTCTTCCTTCTCCAGGCCACAGCCCAGTGCCTGTAGGGGTCTGTGAGATGCTGCAATAATTCACGAGATCTTTCCAGTTAGGGAGATGGCCAGCCTCGTCTTGGTAGGCAGCCTTCCCTCCCCTCTTGTTTTGTTCTTCCACTGCACCCTTAGGGGACAGTGAGAACATGACTCCTCCACCTCACCACATCAAGATGGTTGCAACCACAATCGAGACCAAAATGTATGTTGCAAAGTGAGAAATTGGTTCAGTGTGTTTTGCCCCATTTTATGCTTTTTCTTGCCACATCTGTTAAGTGAATCACTGCAATTGTTAACGGTTTCCCCATTGACTTTGCTTGTCAGAAGGTTTCCGAAGTTGATCATGGAACACTGGAACCATCATAAATGTGAATTGGTTGCCAAGCTTCCGAATGTAAATCACGTGACCCTGGGGATGCTGCAATGGTCATAAGTGTGAAAAATGATCATAAGTCACTTTTTTCCAATGCCATTGTAACTTTGAACGGTCACTAAGCAAACTGTGGGACTATCTGTACTTGTAGCTTCTGCACCTTCTTGGCACTCATCTCTTCCTTGCATATTTATAATCTTGCAGAGCATCTTGTGAGGATATTTGGGAGAAATGCTGGCCGAAGCCCCTGGGATATTGAATGATGAAACAGTAACCTGGCTGGAAGGGCTCAGGTTATAGCAGACAACATTTTTTTTCCTTATAGCTATTCAGGGCAACTCCTAAGCCTTATGGGGAAAAAAGAGGTTGGAAATGTAAATAGTATGTCTTGTATTTGAAACCTGTAGTTAAATGGCAAGCTGACTTCATCCTGAACGTAACTTTGATAAGAGTGAGTTTTGGTAAGAATGAGTGAGCTGAAAGTTTGGCCCTATGGAAATACTTTCCCATTTCCTCTTTGTTTCTTCCCTTAAAAAAGCATGTTTCTCTGTGTAACAGGACCACTATTATGTTTCCCACCCATCCTAGTAAGTCTCCATCCTGACTGATGGACTGACTGTCTGCGTTTTCTTTTAGCCATTATCGCTGTGCTGGCTATTTACCTGGTTATTGGCTATGGAGCATCATTGCTGTGCAATCTGATTGGATTTGCTTATCCTGCATATATCTCGTAAGTATTCTGGCAGCTAACCCTTCTCTTACTGTATGCTGGGAGTTGGTTATAGGTGAAAGATAATATTTCTTGTTCATTTGGTTGCCAATAGTTTGCAAACCATTACACTGTGGGGACTGGGCTTTTATTCCCAGATAGTGACTGCATTTGCCAGATTACTTGTGAAATTGACTTCTGGCACTGTAGAGATTGGGAATGGGAAGATTGGATGCAGATGCCAATTGTGGGCTTGATTGTAGTCCTTTGCATGTTGCTGCAAAGATAGAACCAGCCGTAGACTAAAGATGAGAGGAAGAACCAAGGTATTGTGATAGCGTCTCTATCTTTGTATTCCATCTCTTCCTATGGAATCTACATGTATTCAGAAGGAACATGACTGAAGGTTGCTGCTGAATGTTTTCAGCAACTGATTTGAATTACAGTTAGAGCTACAATCCGTCATGCTATAATTTTTCTGGGAGGATTGGAAAATGTACACTGTTTTCAGTGAGGTTGCTTACCATGTGATTTTATGGTGCCCTAGTTAGTGGAGAAAAACAATTTCAGATTGTGTTTCTCTTAAGTATAAGGACTCCTATAGTAAAGGAAACCTCAGGGTGGTTTCATGTGGGGAAGTTTATTATTTACTGTTTACAGTATGGTATAAAACCTTTGTGTTTGAAACTGTTGTTGCAGATCAGACATTAGAGGCAGAGTTTTTCAACTGTTTTGTGCTGTTTCTAAGATGGTTGAAAATATTCAGCTTTATATATTGTCCAGCATGCATTTGCATATAGGAATCCCACCCAATGGCTAAAACTGATATTTCATTGCCATTTCTAGTTTTGGGTCATTTATTTAGATCCATTGTATTTTTCTTAAGATTCTAAACCAGTGCAGCACTTCAGTAACAATTAGAAATAGTGAGATATTTGAATGATATGTAATATGTACTGCCAGTTTTAAAAATGATTACCTTCTAAGTAGGAGAGTTCAGGGTTTTCTGTACTGTAGTTGTTGCCATCTATTGATGATCCAGGTTTTCAGCCCAGAAGAGCCATTACATAGGAGATTTGTAACTGGCACTGTATATAAAAATATCTAACACTGGAATCAGGACTAGGAAGGTATTGGGGCAAGGGATAAAACATTAACCATACATTATTTATTTGATGATACTCACTCTGAAGCTGCATTTTGTGATGGTAAAAGAAAAGCCAGATAGAGTATGAGTTCATGTATATGTTCTTCTGCTATAAGGATAATAGATGCTATATTTAAATTGATTAAAAAGCACAAATAAAGGATTAAATTCTTCTACACCCCCCCATCCCAGTACTGCAGTCAATTTAAATGTCCACTCCTGCTGCTGTCAGTAAAAATATCTGGAAATCCCCTCTTAAGTCTCCCAGATCACCTTTGAAAGTCACCCTTCAATGGAGAAATGATCTTAATGGAATATTTCATATGACTCTTGCCATGTGTTTGAAGGCCACAGCTATATAGTATTATGTCATCTCTGCACTGTGTTTTGCTAACCTCCATTGTGATTATAATAATGGTTCACAGAAGACTGAATGTGTACATTTCTCCCTAGCTCCTTTAAAAACAAAACTGCAAAGAATGAAAGCCCAGAACTGACAGAAAAACATTGATTATTCCTGCAACACATACTGTTTTCTGGGAGAACAACAGCTGCTTTAGTGTTAAAACAACATTGGCTGGACTAGATAAGTGGAGATCATGAGTACAGATATGGCTTAACTAATTTTGCTCCATGATTTCAGTTTCACCTAACCACCATATCGCTTACTTTGTCACGTGGATCAGATCTGTCTCTTTATTGAATTCAAGCTTTCTCATGCACGTGTTTACCATTTAATGACCTGTATGTATGATTTATTCATTATATAATGATTAGCTAATCCACACTTCTAATGCAAATATTTCTCAATGTTGCCAGTTTACACCTATGGTAATCAATTTTCTCTCCTTTCTTCCTCCCAGTTTCCAGCTTCTTTGTTTGGTAGACCTGTTTTGAAATACTTGGATAAAACACTGGTTTGAATGTATTCATGAACTCACAGCAACATTTCAAAGCAGCTTCAAAACAGTTTCAAAAATTTGTACTTACCGTAGTGCCTCCCCCAGTGAGATATATTACATTCCTTTTTTAATAACTTCTGTATTTTGTGGTTAGATGCAAATTTCCGGTAAAAGGTGGTAAAACCATTAACATTTAACTCTTTGATACAGGAAAGTAGCAGAAATGAGTCAGTAACAATTGCATATAAGTAGAAGGAGTCAATCTCCAATAGAATGCATTTGGTTCTTTATGGCCTATTAAATGTTGATTCTCCCAGCAAAGATATAATGCAGCTTGGGAAGACAAGTCTCTATTGAAATTGCTTTTCCAGATGAAGAAACCTGGAACAGTAATCTCAAGTATCATAGCAGTGAGGACAAATGGTGAAGAAGTGCCGCATGCATGACATACAAAGAATGTTTGGGTAGAATGGAAAAAAAAAACCATTGGGTTTTTCATATGCAAAATGTTATACATATTAACATAGGCAAAATATGATACAGCATGTGGACTGTTCATACAGTTTTAATCTGACTATGAATGCAACTTGAATGCAAACTTCTCTGGATCAGTTTTTGCTGTTGCTACACTATACTTGATCTTAGCCAAAAGGCAGAGAAACTGTTGCTATTTTTTTACATGGATCAACAGAGTTTTCCTCCAAAGTCCCAACATATAATTCAGATTCCTTATGTAATTATATAGACATGAAGGCTGTTTGGAGAGTAGCTGTGTAATCCTGAGGAAAGATGCTATTTAAAAATATTACAGACAGGTGTTAACATTAGCATTTCAATTTGCTCTGAAGCAACTGTGAGAAATTAAATCTGAAACATGGCACAGCTCTAATAGAATATTTTGTAGGCATCATAAATATGTTAAAAGGAGGATGATAACATACTTTAGATCTAGGCAGCATTTATCTGGATTTTTTTGGCCCAGCATCTCAAAAGTTAAGGTAGGCATTATCATCATTAAATTAGGCAAGGGGAAGAGATTGAGTAAACAACAGTGTTGCTGTCTCAGATTTAATTACTAACATCTCTAATTGGACTGGAAAAGACTTAGTCTGAAATACTGAATTGCCTTACATTCAAGGCTGACCATATTGGGCAAATTCTTGAAGACAAAAACTGCTCCTGTTCTCAATAGAAAATTTAAAGTAAAACATTTTCAAAAAGATTAGCTCTAGGAGTTCTTCACGCTATTTTTCTCCCTCAGCCATTATGTTCTACTCTTGTGATTTCATGCATAGAACTTGTTTTATTCATTTTTTGAAAGAAGAAAGTTCTTGAAAGTACTTGAAATGTGGATGATATCTTCCTGTAAAGAAACAATTATATTTCTGACTGAATTTTTCAAAACATAAAGGGAAAAGAAGAAGAGAAAAGCCAAAAAGCTCCAATTTACATCTTCTCCCATCACTGTTGACCACAGTATATCATGCATTGATAGTAGCAACTTCCTGTTTATTTGTGTGAGATTACTGTTGTCTTGTATCCAACCCATGAGAAAGCACAGTTAAACTGTTATTCCAATACTAACATGAAACATGCATTTCCCATATTATTCCTATATTAACCAAGGATGGCCTCAAGGTGTATAAAATCTACCGTATTACACTTTACCACTCATTGTCTTGCAGGGAAACTCAGGTGACTGTTAAAGTTTGTCAGAACTGTTGAAAGGTGCAGGCTGTGTCCCCCCCACACACACATTTTGAGGAGTTGAGAGCAGAACTGAGTATTTCATTTGGAAAAGCAGAGAGGGTTACCACTTCCTCTGTATTTGTCAGTTTCAGACACTTCCCCTTCTGATGAAGTAAAAGAGTGGCTGTCCATAGTTTGTTTGCTCATTTTACAGCACCTAGGTAGTTGTACAATTAGATAAAGTCTTCTTCATTTGGGGGCTGGTTTCTTCCTGGTATGCTCCCATATATTTCTTTATTTTGCATTATTTTTAAACTTGAAAGATGCTCAATAGGGGAGCCAGAGTAGGGACAATCAATCCACAACATGGGCAAACTTCTAAAGGCAGACTTATCCCATTATGCCTGCCATACCTTAATTGGTGGAAGTCATCTGCATTGGTTACTGACTTCTGAAAGAATACAGTAATAAAGTCAAAGAAAAATAATAACAGTTCTTGGTTAACTATATTAATTGGGACCGGAAACTCTGTCAATGTGGTCATAAAGCGTGACATCATGTGACCACATGAACTTACAATAGCAACTCCAACTGTTTCAGTTGCAGTTGTTAGGCATGACATCATGTGATTGTCATTTGTAACCTCCTGCTGGCTTCTCCACTGATTTTGCTTGTTAGAAGCCAACAGTAAAGGTCACCAGTGGCTATCCCATGACCATTGGACACTGTGATCATTGTAATTGGGAGCTGATTACCAAGCACCCAAATTACGATTACTTTACTGTAGGGACACTGCAACAGCCATCACTTTGAGGACCATCTGTAACTCTCCTCATTCAGCACCATCATAAGGTTAAATAGTTTTTGAATAAGTGATCTAACTAAAGACTACCTGTATCAATTACCTTGCCTACCATGGGTCACTCACACAATAAGAAAATATCTATTCAGTGAGTTAAAACAGATGCAAAGGAGATAGGAGAGTAGAAACTGACAAACTTACATAAGTGATCGTATTTTAACTTAGATTTTCTTTTTAGAGAAGCAAAACCTTTTTTATTAACACAACTCTGAGCTTTGTTGCTTTCTTTCCAGGTTCTCTGATAAAAAAGATATTGTGTGCATATGTATAATGTCTCTCAGTGTTAGCTTTTCTCTCCACTTGTATCTTCCCTTTTTCAAGCTAAATATTCCTCCATTATCTTCCTCTCTAACAAAAAACAGCCATGCTCTGATCCATACTCTTCTGTGTATAGTCCCCTATCTTCCCACTTCTACTATCACTTTCTCCCTTCTGCTAACAATCATTAGCACAACAATCTGTGTTATTCTTAGCTAGTAATTACTTAAGTAGTAAGTAATATACCTAATTAGTTGAAAAATCACATTTCTATTCCATATGCCGTCGAAAGCAAAAAAAAAAAACCAAAAAAAACGTATCACACTTCTGAGAGAGGTCATCCATATGTTTGGGGTCATATATCACTAGTGTGTTGATAATATTCAGGGACAATCTGTCAGATTCAGTTTTCAGAGTTACCAGTATGTGAGTCTAAGTAGAATGAAACAACCTGAATTTGCTGTTTATCCAGAAGCCATTGGTTTTCTCTCTGCTCTGATGATTACTCTGGAAGGAATGACACTGCCCTTAAAGAAACAAGTCCATGCCTTTGGTATCCTCCTGAATCCAGAGTAATTGATGGGAAGATAGAAGCAGCAGCTTTAGTTGGTGTGCCATTGTGGCCCAACTTGAAGTGAGAAGACTTGGTGACAGTAACTCATGCCCTTATCCTCACCTGTATTTCCTACTTCAGTGCTCTCTTTGGTGATTCCTTTGAAGTTGCAACTGACGTAAAATTAAATAGCTTGTGTACTGACAGGAAGGAAAGCTATTATGGTAGAACAGTACCTATATTGGTGCTGCATTGGTTGTTGATAGACATCCAAGTGCAATTTGAGCTGTTACTTTTGATCTTTAAATTCTTGTAGACCTATCTTCTATATAGGTACAAATGACCAGTCCAGCCCACTCATCCTAGATGGGAATGCTGCAAGGCCTGGAGAAATATGTTATGATAGTGGCCCTTGTTGTATGGGAACAGCCTCTTAGAGATCTAATCATTTTGAAAGGTAGGTAGAACGGACGGTTGTAAAAGCCAATTTTGCCTTAGGTTGGGATATGCTACTTTGCAGTTGAAATGGTGGCCATAGTTTATATTGTTACCCATATTATTTTGTCTTTATGGCTGTAAAGCACAATCGCTTGAGCCTGGTTGCATATATACACACATACAAATAAATAAGTACTGATTTTCTGTGCTCAACTACAATAAAATTTAGCTAAATCTGATTTTTATTACGAATTTTTTAAATTATACCCAATCAGATCAACCCAGACTCAAAAGAATTAATAATTGGATCAGGTGGTTCCGTTATATCTGCCTGTAAGAGTTCAGGAGACTTTTTATTTTGCAAAAGAAAGGTATTCTCTAAAAGGGATGTATAAAACTTACAAAGGTACGTGACTGTTTCCTATTCCCTCTATCTATCCCATCCAATATATTTCTGTTGCTATTATTATTACAAGGTTTCCTCTATACTCAATTCCTCTATGGCAGGAGTAGGCAACCTTGGCTCTTTTATGACTCGCGGACTTCAACTCCCAGCTATGCTGGCTCAGGAATTCTGGGAGTTGAAGTCCGCGAGTCATAAAAGAGCCAAGGTTGCCTACCCCTGCTCTATTGCTAATGCCTTCTTTCTTTTTACTGTTGCACTTCTTTGTTTCCTGGGGATTGCAAATCTATACCTCTCCCCATCTGCACCAAGGTTGCTGCCTTATTGGCAATTCTGCTGTACTGACTGTGCTGGGAGGAAGACTCAAATGGGAGGGAAAGCAGCAAGCTGTTCCACAATTCCATACATTAGAAAAAATGAACGATTGAAAGAGAGATTTAATTTCTTTTTGACCAATTCAGATGTATTCAGACACTGGAGGATTTATAATAGCCTCCTAAAACTTCTAGGTAGAGAACTATCCCAGCAGAAGTTGTGTCTATGCATGGGTGTATCTGTTTGGGATGTATGTATGCACATGGACCCAAACCTATGCATTTATGATTGCGTATTCACAGCAACAACTAGATGGAGATAATTATGGAGTGATTTATCAGTCAATAAAAATGGTTGATTCTGATCTTAATGACTCAGGAGGAAAAAGTCAAGGCAGCAGGATGAATAATTGGTTGAGATAAATAGCTGCTTGCATCGCTTTCCTGTAACTTTTCCATCAATCTGTCTACTTGTTTAAAATTAACTATGCATAATGCATTATATCATTATATCATTACTGGCAACCCCAGTCATAATACTTATACCTTGATATTATTCTTGAGATCAGAATATGTATGTATGCCAATTAATTAAACAAATGTTGGGCTCAAAGATAGCTAGTTGATTTTGAATATCAAGTCATAAGTACAATATGTCAATGGAGAGTTGTGGATGTTTATTTATTTTTTGGGGGATGATGCTAAATCCAGTCCTGAAGGCTCCCTGGATTTTCACCAAATTCAGTGAGACGTTCAGGTTGAATTTAAAAAATCCTCCCCAGGCATCTATTCATTTGTCTGTTTTGAATAGTATGCCTATAGCTATGCCACAGCTATAGCTGTGGTAAGAGAAAAAAAAAGTTTGCTACTAATTTTGGAAATATAGCTGAATGCCTCATTCAATATATTCATCTGCCTTCAATAGATACTCGTTTTCAGCTTCCGGTGGTGAGCGACGGTGATGGCGGCTACCTTGTAGCCCTCCTCCTGAGATGGTGTCAGATCTGTGGAGCACAGCGTACATCAGCTGGCCCGCGGTTCGAAATCCCCTTCCCGGGCGAAGGGAAGGGGTAGAGACTGCATGAATAGAGGTAGAACCTCTTAACCTTCCCTGGATTTTTTTTTTAGGGGGGGTAGAAAGAGTGCTCCCTCGGAGTTCGTGCCTTCTCCGCCTCTCAGCTGTCTTTGTTTCTTCGGAAACAAAGTGAAACGCCGCTACCATCTCCGCACTTAAAGTTTTCTGGTGAGTGACTTTTAAAGCGGACAGAACTGTTTAAAGGATTTTTCTTAGAGTTAGAGATTTATTTCTTTTTTTATTTCTTTTTTAGCTTATGCTGATTCTTTTTTTGTGATTTTTTTTTTCCGAGCGGAAAGTGAGAGTGAAAGTAAAATGGCGCTTTGAAAGTGTTGCTTTTTTTTTATCTCCGGAAAGAAAAGACAGACTGAATGAAATGTATACTTAGCATTGCATTCTCTTTTTTTCTTCTTTTTCAAGTTTCTTTTTCTTTTTTCTTTTAAAGTGCTTTGGAAGTTCTTATTTTTATTGCATTTTTCCTGGTCTTTTTTATTTGTAAAGATTTAAGCATTTTTTTTTAAGAAGAAAGAAAGAGAGATTAACTTTAAAATGGCTTCAAAGAGACAACCAGCTTCCATAGTTTCTAAGGTGATTTCTTCTCCTGTCATTGCAACTGTTCAACAACAACTTAAAGTAACACCACCGGTGCAGCAACCTAAGGCTACATCTCCACCTTCTCCTCCCCCATCAGGTCCGTCTGCACAAGACATTAAAGATATAATGGGAAATGCTGTGTCTCAATTTAGGGAGGAAGTGAAGCAACTTCTGGAACAGAGCAAGTCTGAAAGTAAGGAGGAATTGAAGAAAGAAATGAAGCAGCTTTTTGAACAGAATAATACTATTTTGAGGCAAGATATAGTCACAGCTTTATCTGGATTGGCTTCTGTGGTCGTGAAGCTGGACTCCAGAGTGGAAGAAGTCGCAGAAAAAGTAGATTTTCTTGAGTATAAATTCCAAGATATGGAAAAAAAGGTGGAAACTTCACAAGATGATATTCTTATGTTTCAGTATAGACAGATGGAATATGCCCTGAGAATTAGGGGTCTTAAAGAAGATATGAATCAAGATTTGATGGAGATGGTAATCAATGATTTAGCTGTTGTTTTGAATATAGATAAAGATGAATTACGTGGAGAAGTGGAAAAAATCTACAGAGTTAATTCTTGGATTGCGAAACAGAAGAATTTGCCAAGAGATGTGGTGATTTATTTTGCTAAGAAGTCTCTGCGTAATCAGATCTTACAAGTTTTTTATAATAAGAGATTCCAGATTGCTGCCCAAGATATTATTATTTTAAAGGAAATCCCATCCAAAATTTTAAGAAGTAGAAAAGATTTTGCTTTTTTAGCAAATGAACTCAAAACAAGATTGATGTCATTTAGATGGGAGATTTCGATGGGTATTGTATTGAGCCATGCGGGGACACGTTATAGACTTAATACGGTTGCTAAAGCTAAAGAATTTTACAACACGGTCCTGGGAGCAGGCTCATCTTCATCCATGACTCAGAGAGCCTTGAGTGACAAAGAGGTGGAACAGCAGTCTGAAGGACTAGGTTTGATGGCTGCTGGCAGGTGGAATGGATGCGTCAAGCAGAAGTTAAAGAACAGAGAATGACTCGTGCAGCACATAAACGTAAGGAAAAGGAACAACAGAAGAAAGAAGCTAAAGAATCTTCTCATCAGATTGTTTCAATGCCGGTGGGAGGAGCAAGACCCAAAAGCTCTGCAACACATTCTTCAGTAGCAGATCTTGAGGGAATCTTCTCCAGGCTCCTGGTTGAGGGAGATGGCAAAGTTCCTGACCTGAAATGTTAATGGTTTAAATTTTCCTCAGAAGAGAAAGAAAATCTTTCACTACTTAAAGCAACATAATAATGACATTATTTGTTTGCAGGAAACTCATATCTTACTTAAAGATCAAAAATATTTAGCTAATGCTCGCTTGGGATCTCATTTTGTATCTCCTGCCCCTGGAAAAAAAGGGGGTGTGGTAATTTATGTTAAGCAAAATCTACCAGCTTGCCTGGTAGAATCAGATCCTCAAGGAAGATATGTTATGATTGAACTTGGCTTATATGGTAAAAAAATACTTATAGTGGGACTGTATGCACCAAACCAGCAACAGGAACAATTTTATAGATTGCTACATCAGAAAATAACTCTGTTGGATTATAGGTCTGTGATATTAATGGGAGACTGGAATGGTGTTTTAGATACACAAAAGGACAAAAAAGGTTTTTCTACCTTTTTCAAACAGGCTAAATTACCTAAAGCTTTTTTTGATTTGAAAGAAGATTGGGAATTGAGAGACTATTGGCGTGAACGTAATCAAGAGGAAAGAGACTTCACCTTTTTCTCAGATAGACACCAATCTTTCTCAAGGATTGATTTTTTTTTTGATCACAGCAGATTTATATAACAGGGTGAAGAATGTAAAAATTTTTCCTAGGTCATTGACAGATCATAGTCCAGTTTGGATGGAACTGGTTGCTGAGAAAGAGGAGAGGAGATCCTGGAGGTTGAATGAGAATTTATTTAAACAAGAAAAAAATGTTCAAAAATTAAAGGAATGTTTAAAGGACTATTTTGATTTAAATATGTATAAGGGAACATCAATGTCAATGGTATGGGATGCAAGTAAAGCTTTTATTCGTGGGATCTTGATAAAAATGAATAATTTTTATAGACAAAAGCAGACTCAGAAACGTAAAGAATTGGAAGATGAGATTAAATTAAAAGAGAAGCTTTTAATCTCAAATCCTTTAGATGAAAAGGTGAAAGGAGCCATAAAATTGTTAAAAACACAATTTAATATGTTGATGGCTGATCAAGCTGCAACTAATTTAATGTTTATGAAACAAAATACATTTTGTAATGCTAACAAGCCAGGAAGATGGTTGGCTTATCAGTTAAGAAAGAAACAGAGACACAGAGTCATAGATAAAATAAACTATAATGGTAAACTGGTTTATCAGAAAGAGTTGATTAAGAAATCTTTTTTAGAATATTATCAGAAATTATATAAGAGTACTAATGTACAAACCGTAGATATAAATAACTATTTAAGTAAAGTTAATCTTCCTAAATTAACAGAAGATCAGAAAAAAGAGATTAATGGTATAATTACCAATGAGGAAATTGTGACAGCTATTAAGCAGTTAAAATTAGGTAAAGCGCCAGGTACGGATGGTCTAAAATCTATTTATTACAAAACTCTAGTAGAAGAGATGACTCAACCGTTATGTGAGCTTTTTAATAATATATTACAAGGTTTAGAGATTCCTCCATCATGGCGCAATGCTTTTATATCTCTGATTCCAAAAGAGGATCAAGATCTCACCTTGCCTAAGAATTATAGGCCTATATCTCTCTTAAATGTGGATTATAAAATTTTTGCAAAAATTTTAGCTAATAGGCTTATGGGGGTCTTGCAACAGCTTATACATAAGGACCAATCGGGTTTTATAACTGGAAGGTATATGAAAAATAATGTTAGACAAATTATTAATTTATTAGAATATTTAGATAAAAACAACCAAGTCTCTGCAGGGCTGATATTTTTGGATGCCGAAAAAGCCTTTGACCAATTGAATTGGCAGTTTATGTTAAGTTTAATTAAGGAGATGAATTTTGGTCAAAACACATTACAAGCTTTATCCAATATATATCAAAAACAGACTGCTCAACTTATTGTTAATGGGGGTTTGTCAGAGGTTTTCACAATAGAAAAAGGTACAAGACAGGGATGTCCATTATCTCCGTTACTGTTTGTTTTAACATTGGAAATTTTGTTGATTAAAATTCGGGAATCGCAAGAAATAAAAGGAATAGAAATCAATAAAAAAGAATATAAGTTAAGAGCTTTTGCAGATGACTTGGTTGTTACTTTGTCTCAACCTACTTACTTGGTAGTAAAATTATTACAATTGATTCATCAATATGGGTGTGTTTTGGGTTTTAAAATTAATAATAATAAGACTAAAATATTACCTAAAAATATGACTAATTGTGACAAACAGACCTTGGTTAACTTAACAGATTTTGAAGTTGTTGATAAGGTAAAATATTTTGGGGTCATATTATCTGCTTCTAATGTAAAATTGTACAAAAATAACTATGAAAAGTTGTGGATTGGGGTACAGAAGGATTTAAAGAATTGGGATAACTTACAGTTATCTCTTATGGGTAGAATCGCAGTTATTAAAATGAATGTTCTACCCAAATTTCTTTTTTTGTTTCAAATGCTACCTATCTTAAAGAATGAACTTAACTTAAATGAATGGCAGAAAGGTATTAACAAATTTATTTGGGCAGGGAAAAAACCAAGGGTAAAACTTAAAATTATGCAAGATTTCCGTGAGAGAGGTGGACTCAAGGTACCAAATTTGAAATTATATTATGATGCTGTGGTTTTAACACTGATTAGTGATTGGGTGAATTTAACAAATGTAGAAATACTCCATTTGGAGGGTTGGGATTTACTTTTTGGATGGCATACCTATTTAATTTTTAATAAAAAAGTGGATCGGGTTTTTAAATCTCATATTATAAGGACTTCTTTGCTTAGGGTATGGAGGAAATATTATAAAAGTGATTTTAAAATACCATTATGGGCTATACCTTGGCATGCGATAGAGGGGATAAAGAGAGGAGTTAAGATGGATACGGTTTCCTATATACAACTACTTAGATGGGATGGTCAAAATTGGCAGTTAAAATCTTTGGAAGATCTAATACATGAAAATATTACTTATTCATGGTTTCAATATAGACAAATAGTGGAGAGATGGAAGATGGATCGTAATATGGGTTGGCTTAGAGAAGATGAAAATCTTTTTAAACAAGTAAGGGATCAAAGACCAACTCATATTAAGAGGGTTTATGGGGTTTTAGTGGAAATGGATTCAGAATCTGAATTAATCAAAGATTGTATGATTAAATGGGCACAAAATATTGGTGAACCAATCCCACTGGATACTTGGGAACTTATATGGGTGAGGAATGTTAAATTCACACAAGCGCAGAATTTAAGAGAGAATTTTTATAAAATGTTTTATAGATGGCACCTTGACCCACAAAAATTGTCTATTATGTACCCTGATCTACAGCCTAAATGTTGGAGATGTGGTTGTTTGGATGCTACCTATTATCATATTTGGTGGTCGTGTAAAAATATAAAAGCTTTCTGGATTAAGATATGGTGGAATATTCAAAGAATTTTTAGAAGGAGGGTAAAATTTACCCCGCAATTATTTTTATTAGTTATTGTTACGGATTGTGATGCTAAGGAAGTTATATTGATGTTAAATTTGATCACAGCCGCAAGGCTGCTAGTAGGACAATATTGGAAGAAGGAATCTTTGCCTACCCTACAAGAGTGGTTTTATAAAGTTTCTTATTTGGCGGAAATGGCAAAGATTTCGGCTTTCTTAAAGGAGCAATCTCAAGAGAAATTTTTTGTTGTATGGGAAAAATGGATACATTTTATACAATATAATTTGGATATGGAAAAATATCATTTAGCTTTTTTATAAATTGTATAAAATTTTTTTGATATTTTACAGATTGTTTTTTCTTTTCTTTTCCCGTCTTTTGTTTTTTTCTCTCTTTTTTTCTTCTATCTTTTTTATCCCTTTTTCTTTTTTTTCTCTCTCTCTTTCCTCTTTTTTTTCTTTCTTTTTTAAGTATTTTTCTTCTTAATGTTTATGTTATATATATTTTATTATTAATTATTTTATAAGTTGTAAAAATTTGTTTAGGTTTTTTAAAATTTTAAATAAGCCTGTATCCAGTTCTGGGAAGCTCGGGGAGGGGGGGGAGGGGGGGTTTGGGAGGGATGGGTGAGGGTTGGTTGTTTATTTGTAAAACTTTTAAAAATTTTTCAATAATAAAAAAAAAATAGATACTCGTTTTCAGTAGGAAAATCCACCCTTTTCTGTCTCATGCAATATATGCTTATTGTTAAGACTGTTTGCAGTTGTTTGCTGTTGACAGAATCACTCAATTCACGCAATTACACTATGCCATAATGTGGTTGGCTTGTTTTTGACTGAGAGTAATATTAGAACAAGATGACCAAATAAATTATTGTTTACTTTTAAGATAATACAGGTAGTCCTCGACTTGCGACCATAATTGAGCCCAAGATTTCTTTTGCTAAGTGAGAGAGTTGTTAAGTGAGATTTGCCTCATTTTATGATCTTTCTTGCCACTGTTGTTAAGTGAGTCTCTGCAGTTGTTAAGTTAGTAACACGGGGTTGTTAAGTGAATCCGGCTTCCCCGTTGATTTTGCTTGCCAGAAAGTCGCAAAGGGTGATCACGTGACCCCAGGACACTGCAACTGTCATAAATATAAGACGGTTGCCAAGTGTCCAAATTTTGCTTACATGACCATGAGAATGCTGTGATAGTCATAAGTGTGAAAAATGGACATAAGTCATAATTTTCATTATTTTCACTTTAACTTCGAACAGTCACTAAATGAGTGGTCTATCTGTAAATCATAATTTGAAACAATGATTTCTTGTTGTCGTACTGATTACGGTATTTAGCATATTGTATATAAGGAGTGGCATGGTTTCCTGGCATAATCCTGATTTGATTTTGTTCCTTTCCTAAATAGCTGGCCAAAAATGTGGGCAAACAGACCAAGAACTAGTCCAAAAATATATCCTACAGATACTTTTTTTATTTATAATGCTAACTCTGGCTTGTTTCTGGCTTCTTCAAGAGCTTGTGATTAAATGATTGCTTTAATCAAAATAGATTGACTGACGGTGTGTCAACATACTGAATTGTACTAATAATTATGCTTGTGTTTCTGCTGCTTTAGTGTTACTGTTCTCTTACTGTTATTACTTTATCTCTCTGGTATCAAAACCAGTTAATCTTGTTTTTCACCTACTTTGCATTATTGAAACCACATGTTTTTGTACTGTAGTTGAAACACGCATTGCAAGTCAACTTCACAGTCTTCTGATGGAAGTCCTGCCTACTGTAGTTTTGCCCATCATGTATTACTTTTAATTTATTCTCTGAATTCAAATATATCTTTGTCAGGCAGAATAACCAATAATAATATTTATTTCCTGTGCAATGGATAGCACAGGTATACATATTTGCATGCATAACCAGGGCTTTTTTTGTCATAGAACGCCCAGAATGGAGTTCTGGCACCTTTTTTGGATGGAACCTTATAGGGTAGGCAAGGCAGGTTGTATGACGTGTGTGAGTTCCGGCACCTTTTTTTTTTTTTTTTTTTTTACGAAAAAAGCACTGTGCATAACTATCATACTATGATTATGTAAAACACAGAAACAAAGTATGAAGCAATAGACCAGTGTTTCTCAACCTTGACAATTTTAAGGCACGTGGACTTCAAGTCCCAGAATTCCACAGCCAGCATTGCTGGCTGTGGAATTCTGGGACTTGAAGTCCACGTGCCTTAAAATTGTCAAGATTGAGAAACACTGCAATAGACAAAGACATTAAAGGCATGAGACAAGAAAAAGTAAATGAAATATAGCTAAATTTAATTTATATCAATATTTTATTTTTCTATATTTTCTAACCTTGCACACCATTATTGTTTCAGCTACATCCATATTCCAATTTGTGCAGAACCTTCAATCCTCCTTTTCTTATTAATTATCTAATTGCTTCCTTTCTCGGTCTTCTTTCCTCTCAAACCATTCCCTTGTCCTTTATAATATATTTGTTTTGATATTCGGTTCTCATTCATTCTCTCTAGATGGCTACACTATTTAATGCATGGGTCTCCAACCTTGACAACTTTAAGATTTGTGGACTTCAACTCCCAGAATTCTGGGAGTTGAAGTCCACAAGTCTTAAAGTTGCCAAGGTTGGAGACCTCCAATTTAATGCACTTCTTTTGCACTGGTCTCTCTTATTAACACAGCGTGCCTTACACATTTTTCCACGCATACATTAAACAGCCAACGACAGACTTCTTTGTGCCCTGCTGTTGTATACCTTAAAACTTTTCCAATTCAGAGGTGTTTCACAGTTATACAGGGCCAAGAAGTTTCATGGCAAATGAATTAAGAAAATAATTCCATGAAGATAGGTTTTTTGTATTAGGCTCATATCCCTTCCAACCCTAGGAGTCTATGTGATGGGGATAAAATTGAAACAAAGGAAGGTTGGAAGCAAACATGCCTGGGCGTGTCAATGTTTATCTTCCTACAGTCAGTCTACTTTGATCCAATTTCTTTTACTTATTTCTGTTTCTTCCATTCCCCCCTCCAGACTCATTATCTGATGGTTTTCATTAATTCTATCAATCTTTTATCATAAATAATCAAATCAATATTGCTTATAGATATCTATTCACTATATCACGATTGGATAGTGCATTCAAATAGACTTAGGCTTAACTATATACTATATCCTCGACTTAATGACAATTGTGACCAGAATTTCAGCTGCTAAGCAATGCAGTTGTTAAGTGAATTGTTATATAACCGGTCCCAATTTTTTTACCATTTTTGAGTCACACAGTTGTTAGATGAATATAAAGCGCCCAGCTGTAGAATAGGTTATTTGGAGTAGAAAATTGGCCAGGTTTATGGTCCATATATTTGATGTGGCTTATCTCCTGATTATTGTTTTTTCAGCATCAAAGCCATTGAAAGCCCTAACAAAGATGATGATACACAGTGGTTGACCTACTGGGTCGTGTATGGAATCTTCAGCATAGCAGAATTTTTCGCTGACATCTTTCTGTCCTGGTTCCCATTCTACTATATGATGAAGGTTTGTAGTCTTCTGCTCCCCATGTACATATACCTCTCTCAAGAAACAAATATCACAATGTGAAATATAAGCTTGGATGGTGCAATGACTATAGTTAAATATATCTTAATCTTAGTTTACAAAGTAGCTCTAATTTAGACAATGAACTTCAGCTCCAACTGTGATTTAGTTTCCAAACATACCAAGACTTGGTTCTTAAAGGAAGATGTTTCTTAAACCAAAACCTATTGGCTGGAATAGTGATAATAATATCCAAGCAACAATGGGATAACAGCATTTCTTCATACATAAAAGAATACGTTTAGGTATCATAAATTCATGGAAATTTCCATTTGCTTTTAAACATGACTTTTTCAAAAGTTACTGTTAATCTGCTTTGTAGTTGCATTTATATCAAACAATATTGAAACAATTTTAAAATTACAAGCAGTCCTGTAAGCGTCCAGACCATGATCACATGACTGCAGAAGGGGATGCAACATTTTGCAATGGTTAGAAATACTTTACAGCAAGGGTCTTCAAAACCCAGGCTACGGACCAGTACTGGTCCATTGCCTGCTAGGCACTGGGCCACACAAATGGCGGGCAAGGGAGCAAAGTTTCATCTGCACATGCATGGGATCTAGATTACCATCCTCCCTCATGCCTTGGAAGACAATTTTTCTTCCAAAACCGGCCCCTGGTACCAGAAAAATCGGGGCCACTGCTTTACAGGCCATTTTCTCTGAAACGAAAGCGATGCCCCAGTATTGGAAAAGGCATGAAATTTTGCATTATTTCTCTCTATCAGTTTTGGAAAAGATATTTGCAATTATCTAGTTGGGAAAACATGCATGAATCTTATTTTGCTACCTTATGTTTAGAAGATTTTATTCTCCTAATTATGTTATGTACATTCCTGGAAGAAGCCAGTGCCAAACTACTTTTATATTATTGCCAAGAAATCACATGGCCATGTCCATCAAGTAACAAGAACTGAAACCTAATTTGAAGCAGAAATTATTTTATTTTAAAAATTATTTTTATTAATAGATGTGTCATAGGCAGGGCACATTGATTTTCTAAATTTTTCTTCCCATATTCTAATGCACAAGGAGATGCAAGGACAAATTTCAGGAATTTCTCCTATTGTTTTGGAGATAGCATATTCCATCAGCTGTGGAAAATCACTTCATTCCCTAGGATTATAGATTAGTACAAAAACTAACCACACTAAGTGTTCCTTTATTTATGAACTGGTGGAGATCTTAGAATTTTAGGCTAGATACCCTTTTTTTTTTTAAACTCAAAGAAGTAGAGTTTATCTGCAATACATGTAATATCTTTTGCAGAGATTTGTGGGACCCATACAATACTTGTATTGCTTTATTGTCCAAAATGATTCACATTGTTATAGTCTCTGCGTAAGATACTATTATCTTCATATTCCAGATGAGATGAAGAGGCAGTGCTAAAGCTAATATATTTATCACAGTGAGAAACTCAGGCTAAGAAACTCCCTAAACTGTAGCATCAGGATTACTGATATTTAAATACCACCGCTGGTCACTGCATCACAGTCTGTTTCTTATTTGCTCTTTCTGTTTGTACAGTGTGGCTTTCTGGTGTGGTGTATGGCCCCAAGTCCCTCAAATGGAGCAGAGTTCCTTTACCACAGAATTATCCGCCCTGTTTTCTTGAAGCATGAGGCTCAGTTGGATAATGTAGTGAAGGAGTTAAAAGAAAAAGCTGGAGAGACAACAGATACCATTACTAAGGAAGGTAAGCTGAGGCCAGCAAGGCCAATTTCAAACAAGTCTGTTTCCTAGATAATTATGCATTAATCATTTTTAGTGAAGTTAATTAGAAAGAAATTGTACAGCGAGATTTGCTGTGAGGAAGTATGTCTGTTTCTGAATTATGTAAGTGCAGAATTTGTTACTGTATGTTGAAAAACTCAATAAGATAAGATAAGATAACCTTTATTGTCATTTTTATACAATGGCACACATCAAAAATGAAATTTAGTTGCCCGCTCTCAAAGTGAAACACATACAGGACACACACCTAAACATATGAACAGCATATGTATAGACCCACATCCCTAGATGGGGAAGAAATGGAGGTAGTGACAGATTTTATTTTTCTGGGCTCCAAGATCACCTCAGATGGGGACTGCAGCCAAGAAATTAAAAGACGCTTGCTCCTGAGGAGGAAAGCTATGGCAAATCTAGACAGCATACTAAAAAGCAGAGACATCACCCTGCCAACAAAAGTGCGTATAGTCCAGGCCATGGTTTTCCCAGTTGCAATGTATGGCTGTGAAAGTTGGACCATAAGAAAGGCTGAGCGCCAAAGAATTGAGGCCTTTGAACTATGGTGCTGGAGAAGACTCCTGCGAGTCCCTTGGACTGCAAGGCGTTCAAACCGGTCAGTCCTAGAAGAGATCAACCCCGACTGCTCTTTAGAAGGCCAGATCCTGAAGTTGAAACTCAAATACTTTGGCCACCTAATGAGAAGGAAGGACTCACTGGAGAAGGGCCTAATGCTGGGAAAGATTGAGGGTAATAAAAGAAGGGGACGACAGAGAATGAGATGGCTGGATGGAGTCACTGAAGCAGTAGGTGTGAACTTAAATGGACTCCAGAAGATGGTAGAGCACAGGAAGACCTGGAGGAACGTTGTCCATGGGGTCGCGATGGGTCGGACACGACTTCGCAATTAACAACAACAAAATTGTCCATCTTGAATATATAACGGAAGGAGGTAATTTTTTCCAAGATAAGTCTCCATACCAGCCCTTTTGAAAGTGTTATTTCTCCAGATGTATACGATTTCATCCACATAAGCTGGGCATTCTAAGAAATTATTTCAGAAACTCTACGTTGGGAAAGACTACTCTATTAGCTCTGCAGTAATAGGCTGTAGTAGACTATGTAGACAGTGAAATTTCACAACAAAGTAGAATTGTCGTGGAGGAAGATTAGGATACTTATTCTATTTATTCCTTTCCCCAAATGGTAGCAGCCCAAAAAAAAACACTATCCAAGAAATTAAGTAATTAAGTATGTTAATTAAATATGCAAATATATTTATCTTGTGTAATTTATACTGATTACACCATGTTGAGTACTTACAAGTTGTTTAATAATATAGCACAGTATACAATTCTGTATTAAATGTTGGAATAATTCCATTTTAGTTTTGTAGTATTGATTACTCCATTCCACTCTCTTTTCATTATCTCTACCCTGACTTATTTATTATTATATGCAAATGTTGATGTTGTCCCACAGAAGTTGAACATAATTTGGAATTTATAATAATTTTGAGTTACCTTGTTATAGTATTGTTAAAAATAATGGATTTCTTTCCGTCTTTTAGTTAAAAAAGCAACAATAAATTTACTGGGCGATGAGAAGAAGAGCACCTAAAGAAATTAATTGGAAGAAATTTCTCCTTGTCATGACCTTTATACAGTGTGATGTTTCTGGGGACTGTGATACAGTAATTTGAATAATGTTGCCTTGTAAACCTTTTTGATTTTATTAAAAGAATGTATTGTAAGATTTGCTTGCTGTTTTTGCAGTTTTCTGTATTGAAAGTAAGCATTTTTATTTAACGTCAATGCAGTAGATGGCATCTAACGCTTATACAGTTTCTAAGAAGAAAGAAGATTTTCAGTAATGTCTTATTTGCCTTTCATGTAATTTTCAAAAGAAAATATGCCCCAGGCTCTGAATATTACACTGTTTGTGCATGCAATAGCTGTATGTGCAAATTTCATTTCATATTTGACTAGTTCTTGTTATAGCATAGTTAAATATCAAAGTGTAATGATAGTGATTTGGTGTGCATAGTTTTGTATATATACAAAGAATGACAATTAGCCATGTGTTGCTGGGTATCTCTCTTCACACAGACTTTCACCAATTACTTATAATGTTGAAAGAATAAACTGAGATGACAGTGCTGGAAACTGATTTTGAAGTACAGATTGGTTGTAACTTGTAATATCTGGTTTAGTATATGTATATTGACTTAGGCATTCTCTTTAAATACTAAAAAGTGAACCCTTTGCCAAAATTTATTTAACATCATCATATTGGAAAGTCTGGTAGCACGTTTTCTGACTGACACATTTTATTAAAAGGCATAAGCTCTCTTGAGCTGGGGCTCACCTAATTAAATGCAGAGAGCGCATCTCATAAAAGTCTGTGCTTTTTAATAAAATCTACTGTTTTAGAAAAGCTGCTATAAGAAAACTGAATTTTTACTAATGCATAGACTGGCTCTCCTACAATATTACCTGAGTTATGTAACCAAACAACTGATTAAGGCAGAGAAAAGACATTTTCCCCTTCCCCATTGACACCCTATTCTGGTTCACTGAACTTCAGTCCTGTAATGTTTTTTTTAATAGTGGTGGTGTTTCATGTGAGCAATACAGATGATGCTTGCTCAGTTTATAAAATAAAAATTTAAAAGGGATTCTGTTGTGTTCTTTGATGTGTTTTAGTTTACTTGGCCCTTGAATGCTGTTCATTCTGTAGGCTTCCCAGTGTTTTCATCTTTATTTTTAATTTAAAAACATACAGCAGCAAGACAAGGGAATAGTGGGTGCTTATGAAAGCATGCAGGTGGGCAGCCACATCTCATACATTTATTTTTCTCAAATGCACTGGCTTAGTTGCAACAAAAAGTTAACCAGAGTTCATTATTGGCTATGCAGAAATTCAGACATTCAAATGTTAACAGATAAACCAGACAAATACAGTTTAAAAACTATGATTTAAACATCCCAGTCTAACATTTGTGAATGTAACCTAGTATTGCTAAAATGGATTATTTAAAAGGGAAAAGGTGTGAATTGCCTATATGAGCTATCTGCTTTCAATTTGTATTCATTTCTAGAGTTTAACAATGATTTTAGTGATATTTCAGAATGTGTTTCTTCAGCAAAGGTACTGTGATGTGTCTGAATCCCTCCTCTGTAAGGATGATGTTCCATCCCACAGATAGTGAGAGCTGCTGCCTGCTTGTCTTCCTATATACTGAGTGAAATATTAAACTACCTGTGCTAATATCCATCAATGCATCTTGTAGGAAATAATACGCCCAATAGCTTGGGAATTCTCAATATTGCTAATAGCACAGAATCTCTTAAACACACATTTCAAAAGAAATGGATTTAAAAATAAAATCATTTGAATTCTATATATGTAGTAAAGAACAAAGGGGGGGGGGCTCTCAGAAATAGTATTCTCTAGTTTTATAAGTATTTTTTTTTCCTTTTGATTCAAACTCAATTTCCAATTGCCTTCATAGAAATACTCATATAATTTTCTTGGCAACAATATAGAAGTGGTTTGCCAATGGCACTTTGTAGATATTTTTAACTTCCCAATCTAAATTGCAACACCTAGATTCTTGATTATCATCCTAACTGGGCCTAATTCTATTCGCCTTTAAACTGAGCAGCAAGGTGCTGCCCCCTAGCCAGGCACCACAGCATCTTACTGTAACCTAAATCCCATTAGTATAAAGAAGCACGCGAAATGTAGTCTATGTATGATTATGTTCCATGCAAAATGAGATAATATATGTCACTGACACCAATAATATGCATACTGTATTGTTGCCAAAAACTATTTTTGCTACATATACTTTTCTATTAAATTTTTTCTGGAAAAATCCACATACTTGTAATCAGCTGGAAAATAAAGATAGTATAATAGAAGTGTGCAAGTCAAACCAAGCCAGGTGGGAAGTTTCCCATTTGAAAATGCACTAATAAGGTTAATTTGCATGGGACTGAGAAAACATTGACATATTGCCTAGAGAACAGGTCAAATGACCTTTTATTGCTTTTTGTAATTTTATGCCATTGGAATAACTTTAGTGTAAGGCAATATTATTGAACAGCTGAAGTTGATACAGAAAGATGTAGAGCATGACATAAATTAAAATTAAAGTCAGCACCATAAAAGTGAGTGTCCTTGGTTCATTAATTGCTGATGCAAATATCTTCACAGTTATAAGCTACAGTAGAAATAAGTCTTTCATCCCACTAAACTAAATCTGAGGAAGTGCTAAAGCCAAAAATACAATATATGATTTTACAGTTTTTGAGTTTGGTGAAAGATAAGTCACTACTTTTCACATGAAGAAAGCAATATTGCTATCAGATTCTATCAATTTCCACTATATAGTCACTGTAGTTAGAAATTTGTCCTTGTTGTATTTTCCCATATCTTACTGATTATTTATATTAACTACATGAAACATTGATGGTACATCTTTCTGTTTCAATTTAGAAATGCTGATTATCTTGAGCAATGTTATAATTGATTTTTTTAAAGTGTAAATAACAATAAGTACTAAAGAGAACCCAGAAAATTTAAAAAATATATAGTTATCATACATACAATGCTGGACCAACCCTGGGTCCATGGACTTTCAACTATTGTTACCAATGTTTTCTTTTTAAAACTACTTTTAGACATTCTTAGGTATTTTGGCACTAAAAAAAGTTCAATTATAAAATTTAAATTTAAATTATTCTTTTGGACATCTACAGAAAATATATTGATATAAACAGAGTACAATTTATGAGTACTTTCCCTGCAATTGCCCATGAAATATAGCTGTCGTAGCTCTCCCAGGCATGAGTTTATTGATTTCCATCAAAAAATAATATAACTGGAAGCATTACTTAGCAATTAAAACATTCTAAAGAAGTTTAATCCAAACATATGTTTATTGTAATAAAGAGAAGCCCAACATCACAGTGACAAATGTATTTCATTGTAAAGTTTATCAAGTGAAAATGTATCCAAGGCAAAAACAAACAGCTTTGCATTCATTTGTACACACAGTTCAATACATTAAAACATTATTTTTCCATATTTTTTAAATATTAGAAGAGGATTTTCTGGTTATGTTCCCAAATAGTTCAACCATAATTTTATGCAAAATGAAATTCATTCTAATTCAAAAACTACCACAAAATAGCTTTGCATGTTCTCATTGGTCTGTCCGTCATTTGAAATCATTATTCTTCTGTAACCATACTCATTTGAATATATATTAGTCCATGTCACATTCATTTCTTCTTTTTTCCTTTGTTTTTTTTGCCTCCTTCTCCTTGCTGTAGACTTAGGTCACTGCCTCCCATTTTCTGTGTCCTTGTTTTCAGTTTGGGAATTGTTTCTGCTGCATATAACATCACTGCCTTACCTAAACAGAGAGAAAAGAACAAGAAAATAATTCATTAAGCAGAGGGTAACCAGGAATTATCCACCATTTGTGCTCCATAATATGCAGCTTTGGCTTCCATCTATAAACGAACAAAGGAACAAACCAGCCTCGTGCATATTTATAACACTCACGTGTTGGAAACTGAGGCTGACATAGATGACCATCTTCCTGCTTCAGCTGAATGCGAACTCTGCCCCTATATTGCGCATCACGGTTCCATTCCCTGGGATACATTTTGTTTTTCTAGTACATAAAGAAAGTTCAGAACATTACAAGTAACATAAGCAAAATAAAAATGCTTACAATTATAAATCTACTTTGGGAACACGAACCATTAAACTATTAAATTAACAGTCCTAATAGTTACACAGGAATAACAAATATAGGGCTAAACCAGGGGTCTTCAAACTTGGCCCTTTTATGATTTGTGGACTTCAACTTGCAGAATTCCTCAGCCAGCGTGCCTGGCTGAGGAATTCTGGGAGTTGAAGTCCACAAGTCATAAAAGGGCCAAGTTTGAAGACCTCTGGGCTAAACTGTTTATTTTAATAGTCAAATATATTATCTTAGTAATTCAAAGGAAAACTCTGTGAAAAAGGCTACAATTTATTGTAACAATTTGAAAGTTATATTATTAAAGGGTTTTTTGGGAGTGTATGCCAAGGATTAGATTTCAAAGATGGATTTCCCAGCTCATTATCTTAATTATTATAGTATACCAGCATAAACATTTTAGATTTATATCTCTCCAGAGTATTGTTAACACTCTATTGGAAGAATGTGTTCTGTAATCCTCAGCCTCCATTTATTACAGTGTCCTCTGTAAGGTCTGCTGCTTTCATTACTCTAGGAAGGGAAGGACTTGTGTCATAACATTGCTTCCATGAGTTTGACTCTTCTTGCTCTCTTCCCCTTTGTCACCAATTGTGCAATTATAGTTTTACATAACAGTATAGTAGGAAATAACAAAAAAAATTACCTCCAAAAGCACATTAAGACCAACTGCTGCACAAACATCTTGGATTTCTGTAGATGTAGGATTTTCAATAGCCTACCAAAAAAAAAAAAAAAAAAAAAAAAAACCCAAATATGTTTTAGCGTTTATGATTTCTGGCCACCAATTAAGCTGTCACCCACAGATCAATTGTTATTAGCTAATGCTACAGAATTAGGAGCCTTCAGCGTTTTATTGCAACAGCATTAAAATGATTATGTGCATCTTACCCATTTATAGGAAAAAGAAAAAACAATTCCTAAAATATAGAGGTACAATTGACTAAAACAACAAAAATCAATTAACACAATAAAATGGGAAATATTTAAAGACATATGGTATAGCCCATAGAATGTATAGATATAAATTAATTTGAGCATGCACAGCATTAAATTTTGCAAGCCATATGCCAGCTTTAAAAATTGGCACTGACAACCCTCGCCAATTTGTTACCCGATACCAAAAGAAAAAAAAAGCAAAGAAATTTTCATGTAACAAAAATGTTACAGTTAACCATGGAGTAATTATAGCTTGCAACTGAACTTTTTAATATTCCTAGATAGATAAATCATTTAAGTACTTTAATTTTAAACTACATTAAAACAACCACGTCTTTTTATACATGCAAGACATAAATATGTAGTGGCAAAACTAACATAATGCACTAATGAATATATACAATGCATTTTTTTTACTTAAAGCAAATACAGATACATCTTAGTATCTGATTAATAAGGCTCCATGAAATAACAGATCACACAAATACATTTTATTTTACATAAGTTTCCAAATTATATTTCTGATGCACAGATTTTCTTTCCTCCCTTCATCCACAATTACTTTGTCAAGAGGTATTCTTCTTCCTTCTGCTATTGTCTTCTTGTTATTTATATAGGCTGGATATATACAGATAAACCTAAGGCAAGAAATAAGAATTGAAAGCTGATAGGACACATAAAATAATACTTATTTCTTCACATTCAAATATTTTTCCAAATAGAACATATGCAGCTCCTAAAATAAAGAAATCCACTATGGCTAAGAACTGTATCAGTGAAAGGGCTTATTTTTCTATTTTTAAACTTTAACTAGACAACCTACAAGGAGTCGTCATTTCAAAGACATTCCCTTACATAAACATAAACTAGGGGCAAAAAAGCAATGGGAACAGGAGCAACTTTTGATTTCCAGCCAGTTTGATGTAGAATTGGTCTGCCTAGCTACCAGAGGGCTAGGAAGGGATCAGTCTAAAGAACTTCCAGGCAACAGCGCAGCACTGCAGGAGCACTGAAGTGACCACATATTTGCCAAATTTCAATCCTATGGGAAGCATGAGTCCCAGCTTTTGGATGGATTCTACAAGTTAGCCCATTTGAGGTACCTTGATTCAAAAACTGCTGCCCTGTGATGCACTGTTTGGTCCAGTTAAAGGTTACAGACATGAAAGTTTTAATAATATATAGATAAAACTGAACTGGGTAATAAAACATTTATCTATTTATAATCCATTTTTATTACTTTTTTTTATAAATAACTCAAGGTGACAAACATATCTAATACTCCTTCCACCTCCTATTTTCTTCGCAAGAAGAGTATTTGGCTGAAAGAGACTGGTCCAAAGTCACCTAGTCGGTTTTCATGTCTAAGGCAAGATTCAGGGTCTCCTGGTTTCTAGCCTGGTGCCTTAATCACTAGACCACAGGTCGGCAACCTGTGGCTCCGGAGCCGCATGCGGCTCTTTGAGCCTTCCCCTGTGGCTCCCAGCCTCCTCTGCCTTTGCAGAGAGAGACAAAGACAGAGAGAGGCAATTGCGCGTCCCTGCTTCTCTCTCTCTCTGTCTCTCTCTCTCTCTCTGTATGTGTGTGTGTGTGTGTGTGTGTGTGTGTAAAAGAGAGTGCACTCACAGTGTTCTCCAAGGAGCTGAGAAGCTTAGTGGGCGGAACTCCTCCATTTGCTGCTCTCTGCAGGAAGCAGGAAGGGCAGGAGAGAGCTAGCTAGCCCAGCTAGGCTGACTCAGGAATTCTGGGAGTTGAAGTCCATGAGTCATAAAAGAGACGAGGTTTTCTACCCCTGAGCTTGTTGGACAACAGCTTGAAGCTTGCCAGGTGAGCAGCAGATGGTGGGGGGGGGAGAAAGAGAGAGAGAGAGAGAGAGAGAGAGAGAGAGAGAGAGAGAGAGAGAGAGAGAGAGGAAAGAGAAAGAGAGTGGGGGAAGAGGAGTGGCAGACCAAGGGCAGATAGAGAGGGAGGGAGGGAGAGAGACAAAGAGAGAGACCCTTTTGACATCTAAAATGAAGATAACACTGCATATATCCTTTTTTTACCTGTGTGTGTATGTAATTTTATTCTCTTAAAGCATTCTCTTGGTGATCATTGTTTTAATAGTATGGATATTCCCAAGAGTCATATTTTTACTTTTATTTTTAATGTGTGTGTGTGTGTGTGTATATATATATATATATATATATATATATACACACACACATACATACATACATATACGCACACATACATATATATACACATATACATACACACACACACACACACACACACACACCTATAATAAAGGTAAAAATGGATATATGCAGTGTTATCTTCATTTTAGATATCAAAAGAGTTTTGTGGCTCCCGGTGTTTTGTTTTTGGTGGGAAACGGGTCCAAGTGGCTCTTTTGAGTGTTTTGGGTTGCCTACCCCTGCACTAGACCAAACTGACTCTCCAAAACATTTTGTTTTATGAGTGAATTCTATGTTGCCAAGTACCAATCCTTACAAAGAAGTATCTTCAGATTTTAAGAATTCCTAAAGGTTGCAGATGCACCCCCCAAAAATAAATAAATGATAAATAAAAGATTCTGTCCCACCCCAATCCCTTTAAAATAGGAAATTAAACTGACTTCTACGCATGAACACCACCATATGGAATGTTTGAGAAAAGAAAAACTAAAACACTTGACAGGAAGAATATGAAATTGAATGGCTAATTTGCTATCTTTTTTATTTGCAGATTCTGTCTCTAATATTTTAAATTAAATAATATAGTAGCTTATCACAACTGCAGATGTAAACCACTTTTTTATAGAAATCATTTCTCTTCCCTCAATCAAGGGATGCACAAGTATAGCCTTCAACTGGTGGGCTGGAACCAGAGCGAGACCCATCATAGGTTACAAGAGCAGCATTACCACCAACCAAAGATATGTCTAAAGAGAAGAGGCTCCCAAAACGCATGAGCATCTGCAGAGTGGGCATGAATGGGTACCTGCAGGAAAAGCACCTACAAAGAGGGCATGGATATCATACCATTATGACAATGTCATACAAATTATGTGAATACACAACTAATGCAACTTATATAACACACACACATTATATAACATATAACATTTGTATGTGACATCAGGCTTCTTATGGATGCCTATTCCACTCCATTGTGTGCTGCCAAAAAACTGGATCTCAAAAACCTAGATAATGACTGTCTTAAGGAAGCTTCTGTTAACTCATGTAAATTCATAGTTCAAACAAAGTAGGATGCTTGTTTTATTAACGTTTAATCAGAGTGGTTAAGATTTTGGACTAGGAGCTGAAAAACAAGGGTATAGTCCATCTTTACACAAGAAATTCAGCGGGTGACTGACTATGAGGCCGGTCAGGCTGCTGTTGGGAGGAAAAAAACAGAAAAAAGTTCTTTGTAGTCCTCTTTATGCTCTTGAAGAAAAGGGGGGTTGCATCGAATGAATGAATGAATGAATGCAATTGAATGAAATAAGTCTCTAAGCACGTTACGGCCTTTATTCTACTACCCTTCCTGATTCAATTACGAAAAACAGTGGGGAGGGGAAGCATGCAGGTCCCTCTCTCTCAGCTCCGCAGAGCAGGCACCACGAAACGAAGCGCATTCCCACCACGCAAAGCCAACGGGCTCCTTTATGGAAGCTACCAAATCGCCCAGTCAAGCTGCGGAAAACCAAGCCTAAGAAAACCGGGACAGCTGCAACCGTCGCCCCGGCCACTCTCGGCCGTCGCGTCCGGCCCTTCCCTACAGACGAGGAGAAACCCAGGCACTCCCGGATTAACTAAACCGCGATTCACACAACGCGCGAGTCTGAGACTATTTGGCAATTCGCCACTCGGGGCGAATCCTGGTAGAGAGCTACGGCGCGGCTTCCGTTCCCACGTTACCGAGATTTATCGGAGGGTAAAGAGGACGCAGCCCAAGCCATGGCCTCCGCATCGGCAGGCGGCAGCTGCTTTTCGTGACTCGGCCATTCACCAGCCACGGCGAACCGGGGACAGGAAGCGGGGAAAGCGAAACCGACTGTCCCGCCCTCGCTCAGTGACGTCGTTTGACCTCAATGGTTAGTGGAAGTGTCGCTCATGGATAAACGGAACTTAAACAGTGAGGGACTATCTCGGTGTCGCGAGAGTTCCTGTAAGATTTGGTGACTCATGAACTATAGCAGGGCAACCTAGTCTCATTTATGACTCATGGACTATGCTGACTCAGGAATTCTGGGAGTTGAAGTCCATGAGTCATAAAAGAGACGAGGTTGGCTAGCTCTGAACTATAGAGATGGGAAATCGAGCTGCGGAGGGAGGTCCTTGATTTTAACCTCCTCGCCGGGCCGATGACGTATTAAACCTCAAAGACGCCTCAGATTATATATGGAGAACCATGAAAAGCGATGGGTGCTGATGTGGCTCCCGTGTTGGACGTTGTTGCACGTGACGGATTTTTCTTTCTTTTTTTACAGGATTCTATCTCTTGTAGAGACCCGAAGCTTGATAAAAGAACTTCGTAAAATGTCTGAATCTAGACATGAAAAGCAATGACAGCCGTGGGAGAAAATTCAGAATTCATACTGTATAAGAGTAAGAAACATAAATTAGAATATAAACTGAGAAGAAAACTTACTGAAATTACACCCACTGTAGAGTTATCCTCTATGCCAGCGGTTTCCAACCTTGGCAACTTTAAGACTTGTGGACTTCAACTTCCAGAATTCCCTAGCCAGCGTTGCTGGCTGAGGAATTCTGGGAGTTGAAGTCCACAAGTCTTAGTTGCCAAAGTTGGAGATCCCTGCTCTTTGCTGAGCATGTAACATTGGTAACTTTTACTGCTGACATGAAAGGTCACCCATCTTTCCCAGCTTCATGCTCTTCAGTTATGTATCTCCAGTTATGTGTCAGGGACTATGGGAACTGGAGTTGAGATTGTAGAAATATGTCCTAGCTATGGAAGGTTTCAACAGGAGTAGGGAATGAGGTAGATTGTATTGGTCCACTTAATTCAAAACTACATAGCCTTTGGAAGCTCTATTGTTCATTCCTGAGTTGGTCCTGCTTTTCTGTTCCAAAACCTTATTACATAAAATGAATAAAATTCCTGATTCAGGAATTCTGGGAGTTGAAGTCCATGAGTCATAAAAGAGCCGAGGTTGCCTACCTTTGCTCTAGTCCTATAGAAAAAGATAGAAATATGAATAACAATGCAGCCAACAATAAAACAAAGATTAAGAAGAAAAGCAAATCTGAGAAGCATTGGGGGAAAGGGTTCTGAGTCATAGAGGATCTTGAAACCTTTAAAATAGAGCATGTCTTGCAGCCAAAAGATTAGATAAGTGAGTCACAATTTTCTGTAAATCCTCTGTGCAATAACTGTGTCATGCCAGATGTGGAAAATAGGTCTGTGTTGGACTGAGAAAATGGGGAATTTTCTTCCTTTAAGAAGGGATTAAAAATAAAGAAGAAGTTGCAGATGTCATTTGTCTCTCTCAGGCATGGATTTGGTGACTAAAACTGTATGTTTGTTTATTTTCTATAATTTAAAGTGGCTATTTGTTGGTGCATATGGTTATTTCAATTTATCATCAAATAATGGCTGCTAATAACAAAATCAAGAAGCTGAAGTATTTCTATCACAAGATCATCTGAAAAAAAATGAAAAGGGAAAAACAGAAAGTAAAGAAATTTACCAAAACAGTTTGGGGAAGTGATCTGTTTGTGCAGCTGCAATGGAAAAGATTCCTCAGCTTCCAAGACTGGGTACACACACTTGAATTATTTATGGCATCTTCTGTATTTTATAACCACATAGAATTATGTTACAGATTGCAATGCCTGCTTCAGATAAGAAAAAAAATTATATAATGGATAAGCTTTCCTGCATTCTCTTTCAGCGCTTGCATTGTCAAGTTCATATAATGATTTGGTAGATATTGTGTGACTTCCTAATTAATGTGAATTTAAAAGAATTGTTCCACTTTACTTTTGATGATTATTAGAATGAAAGCTATTCTTAAGGGCTTTCATGTCATTCCTGTCTAGGCTTTTGAAGATGAATACATCTGCTCCTTACTAAAGGTCAGGAAACTATAAGACAGACATTTGGGAGAAGTTTGTGAACAAGAAAAGATTAATGCCTGCCAAATTAAATCTATTCCAAAGACAAATGATAAAAAAAAATACACACGAACATAAAAGGAGGTTCAGGGTATTGTGGCAGAAAAAATCAGGAATTATTTGATTTATTCATTTCATCTTCTCAAGTAGAGCAAAGGATATATTTCATAGGCTTGAAATGTTAAAAACTACTGGCAACTAATATATCATGTCTGTCTTTTAATGACACAGTGGCTAACAGGGTAGTTTATAATTACTGACAACTTTTTAAAAAAGAAAACAATAGTCTGAAACATACTCAAACTGCTTAGTTGCAAGTATTAACAGCATAAATTCCCTCACAAGAGTCAGAATAGCCCTCGGTATCTGTATTTTAACAACATAATTAGCTGCTTGGTTGTGATTCCCAGAGTAAGGACGTGGATGCAACATGAAATACAAAAGAATGGATGAACAATATTTGCATCAGAAGATTTTATTCAAGTTCCCCTGGGAAAAAAAATCTCATCTGACTTTCAGTCCACATAATCAAGGGCTGATTAACAAAGGATATGAACCCTAGGGTTAAGTTTCTTCTTCTCAACTTTGATTTGATTCAGGACTTTAATTAATTTAAAGCAGGGGCGTCAAACTCAATTTCATTGAGGGCCGCATCAGCATTGCGGTTGCCCTCGGGGGCGCGGTGGGTGCAGCCTACTGGGTGGGCATGGATGGAGTGGGTGTGGCCTACTGGGTGGGCATGGCCAGCTCTACATCATTTGTGTCAAGGGTGCCTGTGGGGGCCTAGGCAGGAGTGGGACAGATCTGAGGGTCTCTGGCAGAAGGGGGTGGGACCAGGGCAAGCGCCAAGGCATGGTCTATTTCTTCATTCCTTACAAAGGGTGACACCTCCCCAGCATGTACCCAGGGGGTGGGGGCGACACAGCAGGGGCTGGTTCCTTGCTGTTTCTAGACGGCCTTGTGGAGCTAAGACTGAATGCGTTTCAGCATAGATGGCCACCACAAAATTGTACATTGGCTCCCGGCCGGCCTGGCCAGGGTCAAGGCAGTGGGAGCCGTTCCCTCACTGTTTCCAGGATGGCTTCGCGGGCCACATGAAACCACTTTGCGGGCCGCATCCAGCCCCTGGGCCTTGTGTTTGACATGTCTGATTTAAAGAGTATTCGTGTCAACATTCATTGTAAACCAGATTAGGAAAAATGGAAATATACTTTATTGAGATACTTAATGATAACACTATCCTGCAAGTTCTTCCACTATAAAGGCTGGATATAAACAAACAAGAACATTACACCAAATCTATTCTTAACAATAAGAGGACTGTATGCTGTCACCTTTGTTATTTAACTTACATAATAATTTTGTAAGTTAAATATCCCTGCATACTATCCCCTGAAACTGGTTGATAAACACATTGTGATATATTCACATTGAATGATGCAGTATCATTATCATACACAATTGGTTTGAAATGAGTTATGTTTGCTCTGCCATGAACCATAAGAAATACTGAAGATAAATTCTAAAATTAAGATCCTAGTATTTGTCAAACATCCCAGAGTCCATGCCTGACAGTTGAATGAACATCTGATTGAACAAGTTAAAATCTGAACACATCTGTGAATAGTGTTTCAGTTCCTTGGTAATCATAGGGCTCACTGGGATTATATTGTTCAAAATGTCTCAAAATTGGCATTAGTCTGCAATCTTTTTATTATTCTATTTATTACTTTTATTATGCCATGGCTCAGGAATTCTGGAAGTTGAAGTCCACAAGTCATAAAAGGGCCATAGTTCCCTTACTTAAATGGGATGGACAAAACTGGCAATTAAAATCACGGGAAGAGTTAGCACAAGAAAATTTTACTTATTCTTGGTTCCAATATAGGCAATTATTAGATAGATGGAAGATGGATTGTAAGGTGGGTTTTCTTAGAGAAGATGAAAACCTTATTAAGCAACTGAAGGATCAAAGACAAACCCACATTAAGAGAATTTATGGGGTTTTAGTTGAATTGGACTCAGAAACGGAACTAATTAAAGATTGTATGATTAGATGGGCGCAGAACTTTGGTGAGCCAGTTTCATTGGACACCTGGGAAACTATTTGGGTGAGAAATGTCAAATTTACTCAAGCACAGAACTTAAGGGAGAATTTTTATAAAATGTTTTATAGATGGCACCTTGATCCACAAAAAATGTCTTATATGTATCCTGACGTGCAACCCAAATGTTGGAGATGTGGTTATAAGGAGGCTTCTTATTATCATATTTGGTGGTCATGCAGAGAGATAAAAGCATTTTGGATTAAAATATGGTGGAATATCCAGAGAATTTTTAGAAGGAGGGTAAAATTTACTCCGCAATTATTTTTGTTAGGTATTGTTACAGATTGTGATACAAAGGAGGTTGTATTGATGTTAAACTTGATCACAGCCGCTAGGCTGTTAGTAGGACAATACTGGAAGAAGGAATCTTTGCCTACATTGCAGGAATGGTTTCTTAAAGTAGCTTATCTGGCAGAAATGGCAAAGATTTCGGCTTTCTTAAAGCAACAAACGCAAGAGAAGTTTTTTGCTGTTTGGGATAAATGGATAAAATTTATACAATTTAGATTGGGTATACAAAAATATTATATAGTTTTTTCATAAGTTTTATTTTCATATATATTATAGATAATTTTTTTATATATATAAATATAAAGTTTTTAATTTAATTTTTATTTTTATTTTTTAAGCCTATATTCTGCTCTGGGAAGCTCAGGGGGGGGGGGAAGGGAGGGGTTTTTTTTTTTTTTTTGGGAGGGCTGGGGGATGGGTTTTTTTTTTTTATTTAATATATGTATTGTTTAGTTTTATTTTTCTGTATATGTTGCCTCTTGTTTTGTATTATTTTTCCTTTTTTGTAAAATTTATAAAACTTTCAATAAAAAAAAAAAAAAAAAAAAAAGGGCCATAGTTCCCCACCCCTGCTCTACAGGGACATTATTTGTATTAGCTTTCTTAAAGCATTTTCAGCAAAAGATCATGTATAACTTTTATTTGGTTTCCATATAGGCTGCTAAAGCTTTTTTGCCCCATTAAAGAGTACAATTTCAATTTCTAAGGGCTATTTTTTCAAATGATATAAAGTATGCTAATGTGGTCTTTCATGAAACTGATGTGATTAGAATGGAGACTAGTAAAAGGTTGTGCATATTTTCTTTGTGGTTGAAATTACATTTTTTTTTTTGCAGCATGCTATAGGTACTCTGATCCTGGTTGATAATTTTGAATCAACTTGGGAGACTAAATTCATTGGATGTTGCAGTTACAGCTTTTCATGAGATACATTACTGATGATGGATTACAAACAAGCTCTGTCAACCTTAGGCAACATGAAGAAATCAATTATATATATCAGTTACCCCTAGAGATTTTTAAAAGTAAGCAATATTTTTTTAAACCAACAAGATAAATTTCCATCCCTAAATTTAGGACAGCACTAAACCCCAATATGTTGCAATACACTTTTAACAACTGTCCTTAGAAGGAGGCTTAGGAAAATCACTTTCTATTTACGATTCTGTTCTTGTAGGGAAGTAACTGTTGAAAATAAAATCCATATACAGTATTGTTGCATTGCCCATTTTATAAAGATACACAACTGCATTTTATATCTGTTTTATTAAACCTCTAAGCCATTTAGATCTATTTTATATATAGCTGACAGTTGCTATTAGCCAGTATGATTGTTTTTTTGAATGTTGCTAACTTTTGTTGTTTGCAAAACTATATTTTTTATAAAATGACATTATGAATATGTCATTAAATAATTTGCATATTTCATTTTTATTTTAAGTGAAATTTTTGTAACTGGCCATAATAAAGGATGAACAGACTGAAAATAAGTTTTTGTGGTCTGACAGCATGTATTATTCTGGGGAATTAATTATATTATAGGATGTTTTTATGTACTATTTTGTTACAGTTATGTCATATTTATCTTTGTGAGCTGCCACAAGTCTTTGTGGCTGAGATATATATTTGATTAATAAAATAAATAAATCAGTGGCTCACTGGAATCAATCAATCTAGTTAAGCAGTAGATATGATTTCTGACATGCATTGGATTTGTTCAATTATCCCTAATCCAGGTTAAGTACTTGACAAAGTTTAGCTGATCCGTACAAAATCCTTCACTGATCCTATTCAACTTTAGTTGAAAATATTAACCTTTTCATTAGTATATGCTTATTTATATTTTTCAAAATGTATGCCTTAAAAATTACCTATATATCTCTATTGTGTGCATGATTTATATCCAAGACTAATTTTTAGCAAAGCTCCATATTGCTATGAGTAAAATAAATCACATCATCTTGTTTAGTTACATGTATTGCAATTCCCTAGGCATCTTTATATTGCTCATCTTCTGAGAAAATATCTGAGAGATGGTCCTTAGAAACAAAAACCAAATGACTACATAGGCAAATAGGCTGCATATTTTAACACTGTTTCCAAAACAACTATTAAGAAAAGGGACAGTAGAAGGTGCTTAACAGTAAACCCTTAAGTTTCCCAATACATTTGAATGTTGGTATATAATCTAACAGTTATTCAGTACTGAAAAATACACAAGCATCTGGTTCTAGCATACTCATTAAAACTGATCTACATAGACAAATACCTTTAAGATGTATATTTTAATGAAGAAGTCATATTTAAACTAAATCATGCTTTAGTCTCAATGAAATAAGTGGGCGAGTTAATCATAGCTCTATCATAGGCATTTCATAGAAACAGGAAACTGCAGGCAGAAAAAAAACCTACTGGTCCATCAAGTCTGCCCTTTGAGTTTTTCTTTTAATTTTTTAAAATTTTTCAGGTGATGAGCTTATGTTTATCTCAAGCATGTTTAAACTCAATTACTGATAGCTGATCCACTACCTCTGCTGGAAATTGGTTCCGAGCTTCTGTGAAGTAATACTTTCTAACATTGCTTTTGAACTCCCCTCCTGTCAGCCCCATGTTCTTGATTTTTGCTTAATATTAAAAATATTGCCTTCTACAACTTCAGTAGTGCCCAAGTATACCTTAGCTTTCGATATTGCCCTAACCTGATCTCTTGACTAGAAGTGATTTGAATGAGTCAGAAGTATCCCATAATTGCCAGGTAAATGTCAGCCATTAATGTTTTTGGGGTACCCACAGCAGACTCAAAGAATAGATCTGCCTGTTTTATCTTCACTAGCAGGGAGACCTTTACTAAAATAAGTCTTTTGTTCCATCATGAAAGCCATAAATAGGTCTTTCCACTGCATCATTTTAGTCAGCTCTATAATATATATTCTATAGCCCTTAGCATCTTCATGAATATCACATCTCATTCCAGATATAGCCTATAAAGAAGGTAGGCAAGAGCAAATGCTGGACAATGTTAGTACTAAGAAAAAGCAGTAAAAGTTTGCATAATTACAGGACAGTCATGTTGCTGCGAATTTTCAATTTAGCAAAGTGAGATTTTATTTACTTTAAATAAAACAATTAAAAGGGCAGATTGCAGAAGACAAACCATACATTTTATTCACATTTACACTAAGTCATGCTAAATTTAGCAGATAGAGCTTTAGCCCTCTTGAGAAGATCGTATAAAATATGAATTTTCAAATACAATAAAAAGCTGTTTTAGATCTATTTTGAACCAAGGTAGCTCTAGATTTTCTTTAATGGTGAATGAAACATAAATAAATACCTGCATTTTTGTCCAGAGAATATACAATACGTTAAAAGATTTGCAGAGAAAAGATTGTCTGGTAAAGGTCATATACTATTATTTTCTCAACAGTAACAATGGACAATTGTATGAAAGATTTTCTGGTTTTGAAAAGAGCTGTATTAAGCCAAAGTCTTGTGTGTAATATATTAGTATCTTATACTCTATTTTATTTATTTTAATATCTATTCAACTAGCCCTCTCTTGCACATTTTCATTCTTAATGAAGTTTTTCAATCTAAGAATTCATGAAACCAAAGTTATCTGTATATTTAAAAGCACCCATGCACATGGATACTACCCATAATATGCTCATTTATATTTACATGTGTCATAGGAAATTCTAAGTTGAGCAACCATGCAGTTATATTATATACATCCAAGTTTTACACTTTTCAAATTCTGCTTTGAAAATTTCCTTTTCAGATATCTGGGATCATAACTGGCTAGTTCAGTTTATATAAAAACAAGATACTGAATAGATGTATTTAAATGAAAACAAGGCAGATATAAGAACACAAGAGATATAGAGGATAGATTAACTACAATATTGTCAAATAGTAATGATGATTAAGCAAAATTGGGCAATCTTCAAAACCATGGTGGTTGAGAATAGTATTCTCAGCAAATGTATCACAGTTGTTAATTAAGAAAGGTTATTTGAGCCACTCACCAAGTAGAAAATGGAACATAGAAACACATGTATGACTGACATAATTACTTTTGTACAGGACTATTCTTAAACCTAACAGATGTGAGATGTCTCCACGAATTGGGCATAGAGTATAATCTTCAGACTTCCCACATACACACACACACATACATAAGGTAGAGGAATTACATAGAATCTAGATCTTTCAGAATGTCACAGTCTAGAGCCAGATATTTTCACCCCAGAACAATTTTATGAGACCAACTGGAGTTAAATATTAAGCTTAGTGTTTTGTAATTAAAAAAAAAAAAAGGTGCCGGAACTCACACGTCATACAATCCGCCTTGCCTGCCCTACAAGGTTCTATCCAAAAAAGGTGCAGGAACTCTGTTCTGGGCGTTCTATGACAAAAAAGCCCTGAGCTTACATGTTTATAACATTTTAGGTTCAGATTTACACCTGTTCCAGGGTTATAAATAATTATAATGCAAATTCTAGAACTGAGCTGTCAGTAAAAAAAATTAGTTTAAGCCAAAACGTCAGATGGCAAACCTCAACAGAGATTAAGCCAGATTCCAATTTCAGCAGGGCATCTGATACACAATACGGCTCCTTTTTATATGTAAAAATAATGGATGGCTTTGTAAACAGGATATAATTATTAGAATACTGATTTTTTTTTAATCCTGTAATGCACGGTGAACTGCAGTGAATAGTACTTTTTTATGGTTTGGAATGAGCATATTTCAGACTATAAATTATGTGAATAAACTGACAGCAAATGGAGTTCACAATTAAATGTGGACAGCAGCCCCCCCTCTAGATAGATAGATAGACAGACAGACAGACATGGTCATATTTTCTTCTATATGTTTATATATTCAATATATTGGAACTGAAAGTACTTTATGTAAATAAAAAGCAGACACAATAATACATGCATATTTTCTGAAACATTTTGTTAAAAAGATGCATTTTGATTTGTCAAATAATTTGTTTATTTCAGTGTGAGAATTAAATTACAAAAGAAAAGCTCTTGTCTTATACATCAACTCACAAATAATCAAGGAAGTGGATAAAATTAGTACAATTCTCATTAGCAAAACTGCAGAAAGCAGAAAAACTTTAAAAGAATCTGTCAACTTTTTAAAAAATGTTGCCTTAATTTCTTGACTTGTTCTATCCATACTGCACGGCGCATCACTTTTACAAGTTAGTGATTAATTTCAGTAGAAGCAAAATAGCAGTAATCAGCAAGTACAAATATGACAACATTAGTAACCTCCAGTTGCTGAATTAAAGTTTAATAGTCAGCAAAGACAGGGGTATATGATGGGCTTTTCCCATTATGCTTTCCTATTGTCTTCATACAAGTAATTTAAAGATAAATTGAGATGAACCATACTGCGTACTGATCCTGTTTATTGATCCACATAAGATGCCTCACATTGAAACATATACATTAATCCATCACAAAGATTATATATATGATAAGCAGGCCTTGTGTTCACGTAAGATATTCTACCAATATGGTATGCCAATAAATATGCCCTGTTAAAAGGCAAAAAGTACAAGAAATAAATATGTATAATCTTTTTGACGGAGAATCAGTAATAGGAAGTTACATCTATTCTTATGTCATACTTTGGGAGTGACACCTTAAATTTAAATTAATTATTTTTGTGGTCTTAGTAATATTAGGATTAGTATTATTGGGCTAATTGCCTACCTAGATGCGTGCATTTAAAAAAAACAACCAATGGAATAGAGGCTGGGAAATTAAAAATCAAGCCTGCATCAAAAGATATAATTATATAATGCTAAACCAATTTACAAGGCCTAGATTGCTGTCTCTTCTTCCAGCATAGCCATGACTTTAGAATCTTATTTCTGTTTTAGGCTAAGCTAGGAGTCTTCAAACTAGGCCTTTTATGACTTGTGGACCAACTTCCAGAATTCCTCAGCCAGCCTGCCTGATACTCTTTAAGTAAACTGGTTACTGTGGTCAATGGCAAATGACTGCAGGAGCTGCAATTCTAAACACCCCCAAAACATCCCTAGAATTCCTACCATGGGCTAGTTTATCATGATGTTGAGGCCCAGACAAATTGCAATTAATCTCAACTATCCTAATATAAAAATATTTTGAAGTTTACAACATTGGCTTATTTTTGCTAATCTTAATAACAGCAATAACAATTTAAGGTTTTACATGGTGCTTTAAAGTTGGGCACTATAAAACCTTAAGTTGTTTCTCTAACGTTTCTTTTTTCACACTTTTATTATAAATGTAAGAAAAGAAAATATAAGGAAATAAGTAAAAGGGATACTGTGATCATTTCTCATATCTAGTTTTCTGTTTTCTGTGAATTTGGCCATCAATCAGTTGAAAATGCATACTAATTGTTGCTGTCACTCTATCCTAATGTAGAGGTTTATTATCTGGTCTGAAAAAGTTAAAACTGTTATTAGAATAGTTGTTGTAGCATCCACATATTTTAAAGAGTTGGTTTGATTTATAGATTAAACTGGATTATCTGAGAACATCTGTAAACAATTTTGAACTTGTCAAATAATCATGAATAGGATTGTAATAATGAAAACCTGCCTGAGATATATATTTGATTTGCTCAATACTGTTTTAATTAACAATGTGCACACGCATGTTGCTATTTCTGTATAGAGGCACTTAGTAGAGTACTTCTGTTGTAAACAGTCACGGAAGGTCTCTAAAGTAAAAATATATGTAAATACCAAGTTGGTTTGTCCAGAGCAGTTTAATATACAAATCTTATTTTCTATAAGACACTAAAATTTAGTACATTAGCTTCTAGTGCATTAACCAAATGAAAAAAAATATTCTAAACAACTTTCATTCTCAATACTTTCCATGTTGTATTTGTATATTGAAAGCACTCTAGGCTGTGCAATAGGAAATTTATGCCTTTGGGCATATATATGGAAGTACTTCTTTTCTGTACTGGAGGAACCCAAAAACATTCCAGCTGAAAACACTAATGCTATATCCTAAAGCTGCAGCTGATACATATAATCAGCTATTAGAAATTGGAAGAAAACCAGTGTGCGACTGTATTAGGCAGTGGATATAATGCAGATCCATTCAAATTTGTAAGAATGTTTCCACTGACTTCAGTAGAATAATTATTGTTCCCAACACGCTTTTTGAGGAAATGCATAATAGGAAACGGATTTCTTAAACATTAAAATTAAAACATTGATTGTTATGTACTGCAAAAGTAACACACAACAAAATGTACATACAGCAATAATTTATTCCGTCATTTAGTTTTGTTGAGACTTCACCTGTGCCTCATTAATAAAAGAGCAGCCATCTTACCTCAAATACCAGAATATACAACAAGTTACAGCATAGCAAAAATCCTACCTACTGTCAGTTAAAATCTAGTTCTGGTAAAATAATTTTGTTCAAGGTTTACACATACACAGATGTCCTTTTTTTCTTTTTTCTTTTTTGCAGAGCACAAGAACAAAAATGTATTTATTTCACTATAACTATCTATGCACATTATGTGACCACAGAAATGTTAATTATCATTTCAGAAAATGAACCATCAGTTCTATCCATGCAGGAATAAAAGGCTTGTTCAGCAGAAACCATATTACTGTGAATTTCACAGCCACATGATTAATTAAAAGGTTAGTGGCTTCACAAATACTAAGGTGGAGGGTTTTTTTTTTTTGGCATAAATACCAATTTTTCCCTGAAGTTATTTAGCCATTTTGCAACTCTAGAAGTGAGTGATATATTAATAGAATTATTTATTTTAATCTGTTTTTCATCTTTCTAAATTCCCCCAACCCATCAAAACAATTATAAAGGTATGGGATGTTAATTAAATATATGTAAAATATACTGTACAAATATAATTATTTTAGCAATTTTATTGCTAAATTATCAATTGGGAATCCCTCAAATATTATTAGTGAAGACAAAGAATATATATGGCTTCCAGAACAAGAACCCTCTACAAGAAGCAAACCTATTTACAAAAAAAAGAGGGGCTAACCACAATTTTGCTGCTTTATTTTTTAAAAATCCACATAAATCAATATTGTTATTTTTTTTATTAAACAGAAGTCACCAGATAAGACCCTGAATGGCGCTTAGGGCTTTGTGCACCACTCGAATCTGGACTTTCGGTCTTCGAGTCTTGTTTTTTTGTACTGTTATTTACTGGTGTTGGTATCTGCGATGGTCGAACAGAACTGTTATCCACACTACTTTTCCTGGGGCTTGGATTATAGTTAAAAGGCGTCACACGTGCTGCAACAGCACCACTGGGTGAGCTGTGTTTACTTGAGCTGCTAGAACTAAATGGTGTGCGCTCACTTAGAGTGTTTTCACTAGTCTCTGGGGCAGCTGTAGAATTGCTTAGAACAATTTTTGTTTCAGTTCCTTTCTTGTCTGGACCATCAGATTGGATAAATGAATTCAATCGGGTTTCTAAACCCATGGTGCGAACAAGGACATTTCCATTTCCGTTATTTTGTTTTCCATGAAGATCTTTTGAATCTTTACTATTTATACTGCTTTTCTCTGAACCACTGTCAATAATGGGGGGAGTATTTCCCGTTGGAGATTTTCCAGACCTTGGATTATTAATAGGACAGTCCTCAATCCTCACCCATACATCCTCTGTTTTAGAGACTGCAGGGGCCATCTGATAAATGAGAGTTTTTGAATCAGCACCATTGGTGGGACTTGATAAGATATTCTGAGGAGGACTTGTCATTATTTGAGGAATTTCATTTTCCTTTATTTTTCTCCAAGTCCCTTTGGTTGGTGCTTGATTTTCTTTACCTTGCTTGAGTCCAGAAAAAGAAGTCATATGTTGCTTTTCATCTTCACTTTTTGCCTTTTCGCTGGATTCTGAAGAAGCTGAAAGAATTGAGGAAGAACTTCCTGTCCTTCGCCAAGTACTTACACGAGGAAGTGATGAAGAATGTTTACTGTGTTCACGTTTCCAAGTTCCTGATCTGTTAATTGGCAATCTGGATGGACTCTCAGAATGAGATCGAGTTATGTCATGCCGTTTTGTTGGCCTGCCATCACTGTATTCTAAAGATGGACTCAGGTTAGGAGGTAATTTTCTCCAGCCACTGGGTTGGATGGCTGAGTGAGAAGATAAAGACATGTCAGGAAGCGATGGACTTAAAACTGGAGTATGTGTTTGGGACTGGGTTGGAGAGTCTGGTCTAGAAGGTGACAAAGATTCAAATGAGACAGACTCCTCTAATTTCCTTCTTAGAGTAGGACTTGGGGTTTCTTTAATAAAAGTTGACTGACGTACTAAAACAGGTCTCTCTGACCGGTCAGATTCACTTCCACTTGATTTGGCTGATGACATTCTAGATAAGTCAGTCTTTTTATTTGATCCGCTGATACCAGACATTTGATTTAATCCTTTTGAGGCAGATTCACTTCTAGGAATTCCACTAGTACTTTTAGGCAATCCTGTTTGTTTTGCTACAGTTTGTTGGTTCATATGTCTCCCTGGTGATGTATATGCCATTCTTGCTGCACCTGATGATTTATTGGAAGCTGTACTTGGTGATGCTGTTCTTGGCAGCTGGGAAAGCTTATTGGGAGGACTTATGCCATTTCTACCTGGTGAAATTGAGTTTCTGCCAGGAGACTGCAGAGGCCTACTTAATGGTTGTTGTTGTGGTCTAGAAGGTGTAGAATCTCTAGATCCTGACCTAGAAGGTCCTTTACTTGAAATACCCTGTTGAGATGGCTGTCTAGATATAGGGCTTGGATCAGATTTCATAGAAGGTTTGGCAACTCTTGGAGAGCTAGTAGAACTCTGGCTTTCATTTGGACTTTTGGATGTTGCATTCTTTAGTTGTGGTCCTTTTTTAGAAACTGGACTTGTACTTGAAGAACTATTTCGAACTCCAGGAATATGAATCATTGTTCTTCCTCGGGAAATAGAGGGCATATTTGTTTGCAAGGGCTGTTTCAAATGGCTTGTAAGTTCAGAATTAGAACGAGCTTTACCTGTAATCATGCTTTTATAAACTTTCTTTCCTCCTTTAATTCCTTTATTTTCAGACTCAATTTTCTTATTTTCCAGTGTACTCTTCTCTCCTGGTTTAATAATTCTTGGACCCTTATTAGTAGTAAAAGGTTTTTCTTCTTGATCTGGTGTAAGATGAAATGGTGATCCTAAGGAAATTCCCGATTTTAATGAAAGGATTGAATCTGAATCTGATGAAGCTTGTCTAGATAATGATGCTGCTGCAGCAGCTTGATGTAAACAGCTAACTATAGAATTTGCACCTTCCTGAATAGCTTTCCAGTCAAAGTTCTCTGAATCGGGTGAGAAACCGTTCTCTGAATCAGGCCTTTGTATATCTTTCAAATCTAATGTGAGATCTTCTGCTAAAATGCCTCTAGTGTTTCTAGAACTAAATTTTTCACTATCCCCCTTTGACCTTGATGGCCTCTTCTTTTTAGGCATGGCTGAACTAATACATTCCTGCAAAAGGTCATCTTCTGAATCAATACTAAGAGAACTAAGGGAACTGTTCCTTGAAAAACATACAGGTGTATCTTCTACATGAAATGATTTAGGAGCATATCCAGAAACCTGTGCTCTAGTTGATTCTATATGTTTATTAGGTGGTTCTATTTGTTCTACAGGTTCACTTTCTTTGCTGTTGTTGTTTTCCTGATCAATATCACTGAGAGAACTCAGAGAAGAATTACGAGAGAAACAAACAGGTGTATTTTCTATTGCAAAATTTTGTGTTTTTTCATCTGTAGACGTAATGTCTTTGGCTGATGGACAAAAAGAGATCTGGTTTTGACCTAAAGGTTTGGGTTGATTTCTTCCAGTTGAAGAGTGCTTTTGACCAGCTTGTGATCCACTAACTGATTGCTGATTTGAAATATATTCTGTATTGGAATTGGCTTCAATTTTATTGTTTTTCTCCTTTCTCAGTTCTGCCTTTTCTCTTGAAAGATCTACATCATCATCAAATTCCAAGGAACTCAAAGAGTCATTTCGAGAAAAACAATATGGAGTTCCTTCAATTGGAGTATAATGGTGGGGAGAATCAAATGCAAAGCTTCCTCTTGTACGCTCTTCATTATTTGGAAGTTTATCATTAACATCTTTTGAATTATTTTCAAGAGTCTGCTTCTTTGTCTCTTTATTCTCATTATTTCTTTCACTATTAAAATTATTTTTTGATTCTACATTTTTTCTTAAGCGTGCTCTGTACTCATTACTTTGTGGCATAGGTTTTACTGGTGATGTTGGTTTCTTTTTCTCTATTTCTAGTTGATTTTTAGTATTTATTGGGGAAGATGTAGATGCTAGCTGGATTTGATCCATTATCTTTTTCACTCTGAAAGGTTTGTGACTTTTCCCTTTTGGCATAGCAGAATTAATACATTCTGCAAGAATATCATCACCTTCTTCTGTTTTGTCATCATTTAACCCAACAATAGAGCTGTTTTTTCCCTTTTGAGCATCTTCTGTATTTCTTCCTTCCGTGGGAATTGTATCCCTCTTTTCAATTTCAGCTGATTCCATTCCTGAAACAGCAATCCCTGTACTGGCCAGTTCATTTGGTGGTGATTCTATTGTTAGATCACTCAGAGATGTAGCTGTTGAAAAATTTATTGGTGTTCCCTCAACACAATAAACACGTGGCATGTCATCACCAGGTGTAAATGTAACATGCTTTTGTGAATGTAATCTGCTTTGAGAAGGAAGAAGTTTATATACAGGCAAATGGCTTGGTTTTCTGGCTACAGGTGGAGGTATTTTAGAAGCAGTTACCTGCGAAGGCTTTTTGGTTTTACGTGAAGACTTAGTTGGCATAGCAGAAATAATACATTCCTCCAATATTTCAATATCATCTTCATCTGAATCATCTAGAATATTTTTCTCTATTTCAGTGGGTTCTTTTGTATCTTTTTCTAGTTTACCCTTGGTATCATTTGATTGTTCAAGTTCTGCTTCATTTACATGATCATTTTCATGCACAGGAGGCATTATTCTCAATTCTACATCTTTCTGTATAAATGGTTCATCAAGACTCAAAGCACTCAGGCTTGATGAACAAGAAAATCCATCTGGTGTACTTTCTGTTGCAAAGTGTAACAATGTATCAGCATCTTGCATTACCTGCACCCTTTGAACAGCTGTATTTACAGCTATTTGTCTTGGTCCAGATTCTCTCTTTTCAGTGTTGGATACTTTTGCTTTGGCTGTTTCTCTCTTTACTTGGGGCACTTGGGTAGGCGGTGGAGTTTTACTTCTGCTGGGTGGCATTGTTTGCCCAGGACTATCTGGAAGATCACTTGGGCTTATTATACCACTTATCATCCCACTACATGGCTCACTTTGAACAGAGCTAGCAATCGAACGGCTCTCAAAACTATCCAAGGAACTCACAGAGGTACATCTGCTAAACATGAGTGGAGTCTCCTGTACATAATGTTCTGGTGGGCTCTTGGGAGTTTGTGCACCACTTTTTGAAGGAGACTTGGCACCCGAAGAAAACTCAACAACTTTATGTCTTGTTGAATCAGAAGAAGAAATAGTAGAGGTCTGAAGTCTATTTGATTTTGTTCTAAGATGCTGGGAAGTTAATGAGGTTTCATTAGTTGTAACTGCGGTTGATAGATTCCCAGTGTTTTCTTTCATTCCAACTATCTTCAGAAAGTTGTCAGTATCAGCTACCCGTGTGGAATGATCACGTCCTGTTTCATCTTCAGCTGATGATAAAGATGATAGAGAGCTACATCTTGAAAAACATATTGGTGTATCTTCTACACAGTAAGTTTGCATTGTTTCCTGGTTAATGGAAGGTGCTTTGCAGGATGTAGGCTTCTGAGTATGATTTGTCTTATTCTGAGCAGAATTTGGATGAAGTTGGTTATGTTTTTTCGACGCAGATGATGATGCATTTCCACTGCTTGATGAAATATGATCTGTTTTAGTACTCTGTACCGATGGAGTTTTTGAAAATGAAAAAGATGGTTTCTGTGCAGGAGTAACATCTGTTGAATATCGAAGGCTGTAATCAATTGGCTGATCTACATGGTGCGCCTCTTCATCGTATTTTATGCTGTAGTTAGTTGGATGATCTTCTTCCTCATGTTGTTCCTCTTCAGAATAATGCTCACTATAATTTGTAGGCTTATCAGTCGCATAATCATCAACCTGACACAAGGACTGACTGACTTTGGGATTTATTCCATGATTACATCCTACTCTGTTTTGTTCTGAATTACTGGATTCTCTTGATCTGAAAGGAGATACACATTCTGGCTGTCCAAAAGCTGATTGATAACTTAGGTGTTTATTATCACCACTCTCAGGATATATAGGATATGCTCCACTTTGATTTCTGGATTGCCTTTGCTCATTCTGCTTTATTTCTTCTTCTATTACATGCTTAGGTCTTGCCCATCTTTCATTCTGAGATGGGCTCTGCCTTCCAGAATTCAATTGTTCATCAGAATATTTCAGACTATAGTTTATTGGAGTATCCAATTCTCCATCATTGTCATCCATATGATTAGCACTGTGTATTTTATGAGCTAAATCAGCAGGATACTGTCCATAACTGCAAAATTTACTTTCATCATCTTCAGAATAAGATTCTATAGGCTTCATTTGTCCTCTTTTACCATACCCATCACTGCTACTGACACTGTTTAAACTATCATTAGAAGCTCTTTTATACTCTACTTTTGAATATGGTACAGAACATGCCCTGTTCTCAGATTTTGGAAAGTTATAACTATTTGCGTGAGAGTGACCAGTAGAAGTTCTTCTTAAAGCATTTCTGTCTTCCGACAAACAGTGAATTTCTGTTATAGATCCACTGCTTCTTTCATCTTGTGATATGTGCGTATTTGTTGTTTCCTCCATTACCTTTGAAATCTGAGTAGCAGCAATAGAAATTTGCATTCCTATTCGTTTAGAAGAATTGCCAGAAGTTTCTGCTGTGCTATGGTAGCTGTTCAATCCCACTGCACGTTCCCTATCTAAACTCCGTTCTTTTTCAGAACGAGAATTCTCAGTATTTCCTCTGCTTGAGGAGGAAGAGCCAGGCAATACTGTAGTATTTAAATATGGTGAAAGTACAGTCACATTTCCACTGTTAAAATTTTCTGACCTGCACACTCCATCTTCATGGCGATTACCATCCAAAACATATTCACTGTAAAGATTCTGTTTATGTCTTTGCTTATTGCGATGAGATGTTTTGGGACTTAAATTATCAATGTTGTCAAAAGTCTCAGATAATTGTTGAGCATCTAATTCTGCTTCCAGTGCTTTTTGCTTTCTGACGTGGAGAGATGGTAAACTTGAACCTGGAGACATAATATTAGCATCTTTGTATTTTGCAGGTCTGTTTGCCATTAAATTTCTTAGAGCGGCAGCACTCCCCATGGCTATCATCTTGTGCTTTGAATGTATGAGATTTTTGAGCATACTGACTGCTCCCAAGTCCCATAATGCTTCCTGGTCCTTTGCATTCCGTGCAGACAGGTTCCACAAAGTTCCACACGCATTACTGACTATTGTCAAACTGTGAGACTTCAAATGATGTAAGAGGGTTTGCAAGCAGTTATTCTCTCTTAATATTTGCCTGGAATTGAGATGTAAGCATAAAAACAATCACATTAACAACACGAAAAAGTTCAAATATATCAACATGTTATTTTTCCATATACAATATGGCTTGTACGCTCTGAATAACAAATCCTCTCAAAGAATGAATCAAAAAAAGTCAAACAGTACTATGGAAACAATGGTTTCCAACAGATCATTTACCATGCAAATATTCCCAGTGCCAAGGAGATAGCCATGTGAATATCCCTAATTATTACATGCAGATATTATGCTGATAATGCTATTTCACTTACTTTAAATATTCTACACATAAAGTAATTTTACTCTAGAAATATGAATCTAATACAGAAAGATGAAAAGGAAACAGGGCTACTCAGCTGGCTCTGCTGAGACAGCAGCTCCTCATCTCTTAATAAGAGCTTCATTAAGTTAAGATCTGATTCAAGAGTTTGCCTCCCACACCCAAATCATTCATAAAACATCTTTGATTGAATGGATAATTAAATAATGCAATAAAACAGTATGCTTACCTATGGTCCTCATTTGTAGCAATCAAGCTAGACACATTACGAAGAATTCCCCCTCCACTTTCAATGATGGCTAAAGTATTTGTTTGGCTTCGGTATGTCAGTGTGCCAACCAAAAAGGCAAGAGCACCATCCACTGCACATATATCAGCTTTATTCTCAGTGCAATGTGCTGATAGGTTCCATAAGGCACTCAATACACTTTTCAGCGTAGATTCCTGCAGAGAGTAAAACATTACATTAGATTTCCTAGCTGCATAAAAAACATTAACACTTTATTTCAATAGGAAATATCTTCAGACAGTGGTCCCCAACCTTTGTGGTTGGCGGCCTGGCTGGGAGAGGGGAACCGGGCCGTGTGAGTGGCAGGCCGGCACACAGGTGGCACAGCTCAACTCACATGAGTGGTAGGCCAGTGCACATGCACGTGCACTCGACCTGCGTGTGTGTGTGTACGCGCGCGCTGGCCCATGGCACAGCTGCAAATAGGCCAGGGTCCAGTAGTAGGCCGCAGCCTGGGGGTTTGGGACCCCTGTCTTAAGATATCAACGGATAAGTGGATTAGCAGATAAGCTGGCCCTGCAGGATCAATAATTTTCTATGCCCCTCACAAGTGCTTGACAGGCCTTATCCTCCTCCTTCCCCTTTTTCACTCAAAATCACTACTCTGCCCATGGTAGCAATCATGTAGCAACTTTATCAATGTATGAGTCTATGTCTACATGTATAACAGAATATATGTCTTTATTTAAATATGAAAGGAATTTGTGTATGTGTAGCCATTTATTGTTATATCATTGTAAATATACCATAGGCATTTTATTATTTGATAGTAATCCAGTGATAGCTTCTTCATTGTGGCATGGAAAAGAACAAATAAATACATTTATGCATACATGTACATTACAGATGTATCCCAAAGACATATTATAGCCCTAGTAAAAAATTCAAATTGTTAATGTAATAAGATTTAGTAGAGAACACCTGTCCCACCAAAATTAAAATACTTATTTTGGGAGTTACTTCTCATCAGCTTTTATAACAATTTAAATTTAAATGTATTTCTCAGTGTTATTTACTAGATGGAAATTACTGTATAAATTCAAACAGATTTTAATCTATGGGAACTAACTAATTTTACCCAACATATTGAGTTGATTTCACTGGGATTCAAGACTAATTAATTTAATACACAACCAACTAAATTTGTTCTAAAGTACAGTACTATTACAAAATAATATACAAACAAAAACAGCAATCAGATAAAAATGGCAAGTATATAGTTTATTTAGAAGGGTACCATAAGTGGAAAATACTTTTTTTAACCAATTCTTCCTCCTAGCTTTCTTTCCAGGAAAGCTTCTGTTTTCCAGGAACTATTACTGTTGATTGTCTTCTTTCACAAAAGTAACTATTTGGACTCTCTCTTATGTATATTCTTAAACAAGAAAATAGAATTTTTTAAATATATTTAAATACTAAAGAAACACTAATTTGCTACAGTACCTTTTTAACTTCCAAAGCACATTCCATTAGTGCTTTCACACTCCCAACCTCTCGTAGTGTCTTCTTACTATTCACATCTGCCCGCCAAGACAAATTTCTTAAAACACTTGCAATAACCTATAATATTGTTAATGAAATAATAAAAAAGTAATGTGCTTTAACTTGGTATTCTGAAGAATATTTTATTACTCATTTTAATATGCTAGTTTAATACAATGGTAACGAGTTTCAACTACTATGAAACTCATCAAATTTGGTACTCAATGCAGTTTGACATGAAAATTTTGTCATGGTGCTATTCATTTCTTTGATACTCAACATACAGACTAGAACTTGTCAGTGTTGGCTGTCTGGTGACTCACTACACTATTTCTTATAGGAAAAAATTGTTTGGTACTTATTGTTTTTGGTAGCCATTGCATCTCCCAGAACCACTAACCAATGTATATTGATTTTAAATAATTCAGTGCTTGAGACTTTAAATCAGAAATATAGAACATATTTTTAATGTATATTGATTTTAAATAATTCAGTGCTTGAGACTTTAAATCAGAAATATAGAACATATTTTTTTAAATTTGTCATAAGAATTCTTGACAATAACAGACAACATATCTGAAGCAAAATAGTATTTATAAACCTCTATTTCTATTTGCCTATCTATGTTATTTACACTATTCACTGTAAATGAAAGTGTTCCAATACGGTATTATGAAATATGAAAACTTTTCCAAATTAATTATTATTTTAGCATAAAGTATTCAATATAAAATAAAATATTTCTCAGGGTAGGAAAATAAATTGCATCAATGTAAAATCCCTAATATGGATAGTTTGCTTATAAAAATATCTTATTTGATGGACTTTCAGACATTATAATTAGTTCAACTCAATATTAATTCATTTAGAAGTTTTTAAAAAATCAAACGTTGTAGTAAAACGAAAGGCAAATAACATTTAATGCTTGATTTGTTCCCATAATCAATTTAGTGACTGGATAACTCCTCAAGTTGTCCCCAGTCACATCAATTGTTTTTTTTCCCTCAAAACAAATTCAGAAAAAATTATGTCACTAAATATACTAATTGAAAGTATACAGAATAAGAAAACAAAATGGGAAAACTTTTGAAAAACAGAAGATCCAGATAGCAGATTACAGTATACAAAGGAAGCAAAAAAGAAATGTTGCATGAAAGTTATAAATATATAGAAATGGAATATCCTAGCAATGAAGTTTACCTGCTGCAAATCTTCACTTTCAGATTTTAACTGTGCTACTAAAGCTCTCATGCAACCCTTCATAGAACACAAAGTAGCCTATTTGAAAGAGAGAGAGAGATTTTATGAAGCAGGTAATTAGATTTATTCTGGCAGTTGAGGATAAATTATCTAATGGATATTCAAAATAGAATTATTTCTTTTTTGTATTTTTGCACTTAGCCAACTAACGGCTTTTCATAAAACTAAAGTAATAAACAAATGAGAATGATGAACATAATACGTTAGAAGCAGTTTTTTTTTCCTAGGGGAGGTTTAAGAGAACATCTTAGCTGAGAACCCCCAAACCTAATTGAATACCAAAAAGGGGAAGATCCCCCAAAAGCATGGGGGGGGGGAAATCTGAAATAAACTTCTCAAAAATCACAATAAAACAAGCACGCATCCAAATATAAATGAAAATAATTGATGGTACAAGTATAAATAACATATATAATTATAGATCAGCATTCATTGCATAGAACAAGGGTAGGAGCATAATCTTTTTTTAAAAAAAAGACAATTTGAATGAATAAAGAGCTGCACGAATAAGATGAAACAAAAAGAACTGGATCTTGTTTCATTATAATTAGTTCACCCAAGAAGAAAACTGCTGATGATAGATTCAGATGATACCTAGATTCAGAATTTACAACGAGACTTTAAATAGCAAGAATCAATCTGTGAAGTATACAAACATAAATAGAAATAAATCCAAATAGATTCGAACCTACCTTATTGGCTACATCTCCAAAAGTTAAATTTGTCAGAGCCATTCCAGCATATCGTCTTAACGTGACACTATAATGGTCATTAGTAAGCCCATACATTTCACAATCTACCTGTAGCAATTCTGCAATGGCTTGTAAACCTCCTATAAAAATAATTGAAAGATTTGTTAGAAACATTTTGGTAAATTGGCATATTTATTCTCCAAAATCCCTTTTTAAAAAATGTTAATACCAAAAAAAGAAATAAAAACAAATATAATTATTATGGCTTTATTGTGCACAAGAGAAACAAAACTGATCACTTTTGGAAATAGCACATCCTTAGTTTTATAATCCTGGATTACAGATATTTGGTCAGTTTCTTTTTATTGATTTAATGGAAACTAATGAATATTATTTTGTAGGTTTTAATGTTTATTTGACATTTAGAATGAATTAATCTCTTGTGTGCTCTAAATTTCAAATTTTATTGGATGCTCCAATTTTTTTTGTATGCCTCAAACTCCATTTTATCGTTGTAAGCCACCAGGAGTCACTGAGTATGAGTTGGGCAGCCATATAAATTTTCATTCATACATACATATGTAAAATATAAATATGAAACAAAGGAATTGGGCTGTGAACAATTTCAATGGCTGCTCTGATATGCATGTACAACCTTTGGGCTGAGACTGCCAGTGAAGCAAGATAATATAATAGTTAAGTAAGTAGTTAAGTATATATAAATAAAATAGTTAATATAACCGCTGAATTAAATTGGTGGAAAAGCCTGTGTGTGTGTGTAGTGTCTGCCTCTGTATGTGTATGTACACGTGTATGACCTCTGTGTTGGCATAACAGAACTACTCTGCTAATACGGATTCTGGAATCCTTCTCTTAGCTAGCTTCCTTTACTTTATGTCTAACATGAAAAATACCAGATGGAGCTCTTCAGAATTAGATCCTAAAAAACTCAGTCATTTTTCCTTCTAAATACTACTTAAAGTTATCAAGTTGCATTTCTTGCTCCTTTTTTTTAATAAAATCATTATTTAGCTTCATTTTGAGTCTTTTTCTAATAGTAAGATAACTTAAATAACTGCTGCATTTTATATTTTTAAACATGGAAACTCAATCAATTGCACTTTTCTTGGTGCACGTCTCAGTGCAAACAAACTGCCAGAGCACCAAACCCTGATTTATATGTAAATTTATATATACACCCTTATGAGTGTATTTTACTGTATTGTAAGTATTTGCCCATTTTCCCCAGTATGTTTTCATATAATAAGGAATTTTAAAAAATGTATTGTTCTGAATATTTTGAATAAACCTAATAAAAATATTGATTTAATGTGGATTTTGAAACATTCTATTAGGTGAAATCAATTAACTTATATATCTGCTCCCTGCAAAAGAATGCCCTGACTTTAAGACCTTCTAACAACTATGTATTAAGGAGAAAGATTTACTTTTCTACAATGTCATTTTTTTCTTACCAAGTTCATTCATTGCATGCCTATGCTCTTCATCAAATGAAAGCTTCATTAAAACACATACTGCAGGACAGATCTGATGGTCAACTGGAGCTGGCACTATGTTAGAACAAAAAAAATATTTTCATTTAATGTATCAATTAAAGAATGCAACAAAAACTTTAAAGTTACACTGTCAAACAATTTATTAAACAAATGCAGTCTAACAGCTATACTTCTCTAAGATTTTGCAATGGAAAAAAATTGAAGTCTGCCAGTTTTGCATCAAGAAGAATAACAGATCAGTAATAGCACTTCCATACTTGCTGTCAATGAATGTGATACCTACTGCCCATCACTTGTAATTACTTCCATGTAACTTCAATTTATAGGTAGTCCTCAATTTACAACTATTCATTTGGTGACTGATCAAAATTACATCAGTACTGAAAAAAGTGATTTATGACAGTTTTTCACAATTATGACCGTTGCAGAATCCCTGTGGTTATGTGATCAAAAAACCAGACACCTGGCAACTGGCTCATGACTGTTGCTGTGTCCCAAGGTCACTTTTGTGACCTTCTGACAAGCAAAGTCAATGGGGAAGCCAGATTCACTTAACAACTGTGTTACTAAGTTAGCAATGGCAGTGATTCACATAACAACGGTGGCAAGCAAGGTTGTCAAAACTAACTTAACAACTGTCTCATTTAGCAACAAAAATTTGGGACTCCATTAATCATGTCGAAATACATTTTAGAAGTTAAAATTCCCAATCAACACAGAAATATATACTTTATAACAAAAATGACATGCTCTAACATGGATACATTTGCCCATTCCCATTTGCACCTTGTATTTCTGACAGCCTGCTTGGGAAAAAAAAAATATTCCACAAATAGCTATAGAGTTCAAAGCTGTTAACACCAAAGAATATTCACAAAAGTTTTGAAACCTGAATTGCAACCAACATACTTGGATTTTTATCTTGGTCCATGCCCTGATCATGGGCTTCCTGCCATTCCCAACAAGTTTCACAGTAAGCTCGGATTTGTTCTAGAAGATGAAGAACACGTATTTCTCGTCTGCCTCGTTTATCATCAGGCTGAGAATGAATGATATTATGTAGTGCTGCACTGGCTCTGGCACGAGCCTCTTTACTTCCACGAGAATTTCCCAACAACACAGAGTCTTTATCATTGCCATGCAAAAGTTGAATGAGAAGAGGAAGACATCCAGACTGGCGCATAGCTATGCAGCTATCCTGGGAGCTAGACATTGCTAGTAATGTTCGTGACATATCATCTTTATCATGGGTGCCCAACATTGACAGCAGTGAATACACCATTTCAACCTGCAAAGCAAATAGTTTTAAAACTCTGTTATCTACAGTTAATGTAGATGGGATATACTCACATGAATATTCTAGGGTGACTTCAATTATATATAGGTATATATGAATATACTTATATATAAATATTATTTATATACACACACAGAGGCAGAGATGTATGTAAGGTAACGTATAGTAATGTAACTTAACATGTTTATGTGCCAAATTAAAACTTGCTTAAAAAGCTAAAGGCAGAGCACAGTCGTTTTTGGTAGGAATAATTTCTGTGGGTAAACAAAGCACTTGGAAACAATTATGCATTAGCATTCAGCTCAAACTATTAATTTGTCAATAATCAGATATTATACCATTTAACAATATTAACAGTGTCATGACAGGCACATTAACTACTTTGTTTTATAAAACTGAAATAAATATTAAAAAGTATGTTAGATGTTAAAACTTGCTAGATTTTACATATTACAATATATGACAGCCAGTTGGGTTTAGTGTTTGTGTCTATGAAGATTCTCAGTCATCCAAGGTCATGATTGTCCTAAAGGTGCTTTTTTCAAGAAGCAATTAAACTTCCTTTGTTTTTCCTTGAAGATGTTTTGCTTTTCATGAAGAAGCTTCTTGGATGAGAATCAAACATCTTCAAGAAAAACAAAGTCCAGTTGCCTCTTGAAAAAAGCACCATTGGGTCTAGTGCAGTGGTTCTCAACCTGTGGGTCGGGACCCCATTTGGGGTCGAACAACCATTTTACGGGGGTCACCAAACAACACAGTCCGCCATTTCCCCCCCCTTTTCCTTAGCTGTGCTACTCCCTTTTATTCTATTGGCTTTTGAAAGCCAATAGAATAGACTCTCTTGAATAGAGTCTAATTCTATTGGCTTTCAAAAGCCAATAGGAATTGTCCAGGCTGTCTCTGCCCTGCTGAGCCCGCCAAAAGTCCCATTCTGCAAACGGTGCTGCAAGTTGTCTGCAGCGAAGGCAAGCTGTCTGGAAGTTTCCACCTCTCCCTGCTGAGCAACTACTAAAAATGTAAGTAAAAGGGGGCCAGGGGCAGGAGGTGGGAGGCCGGCGGGTGCAGGGAGGGTTGCTGACGCGCGTGGGGCCCAGCGGGTGCCTTACCTCCCTTGGGCTGGGCCAGCTGGTGACCCAGCCGATGGTCGGCCTGCGCCATCTCTGCCGCTTGCCAGCTATACCTCGGCCGGCCCTGGGGGCGGCACCATGCATGTGCGGCACTCCCGGGCAGGGAAAGTCCTCAACTTACGACCAGTTGGGTAGTCCTCGATTTACGACCAGTTGGGGTCGCGGCATTAAAAAGGTTGAGAACCACTGGTCTAGTGCTTAAGGTATTTGGGCTAGGAACCAGGAGGCAATGAATTCTAGTCCCATCTTAGGCATAAAAAGCCAGTGGTTGTCTCTGGGCTAATCACTCTCTCTCAGCCCAACTTACCTCACAGTATTATTGTAATGGGGAAAATAGGAGGAAGGACTATTAGGAATGTTAGCTGCCTTGAGTTATTTATAAACAATAATAAAGGTAGGATAAAAAATTCAAATAAATAAAAAAAGTAATTTGATTTAAAATGTATTAATAAAAACTATTTGACCTTCTGAAAATATAAAATATTTCAAAAGCATCTGTAATATAAATTTTCCCACAGGATACAAAGTCCAGATGGGTAAGAATAAAGAATTTGTCGTTAAGTAAAAATTTATGCTATATTGCATGGATAGAGCTTGCTTTTAAAAACAAAATAAGGTCAGGTTTGTTAATATGACATTTTGCATTATTGGAAAAACCAGAGACACAGAGTTAGAAGATTCCTAGAAATCTTCTAGTCCAACCTACTGCCAAGGACAAGAATGCTCAGACCATCGCAGATCAATGGCTGTGTAAGATTGGATTGATGATGGAGCACCCAAGACACCATGAGCCTCGATGTTCCACTACAATAGCTCTAACAGTCAGGAAATTGCATGTTATTTCATGTTTATCTCTTCCAAGTTCACCCATTGGTTCTTGTCCTACTTTGGAAAATAAATTTGTATCTTCTTGGCTGTGGTAGCCTTTCAAGTATTGGAGGACTGAATTCATGTTTCCTGCTCTTTTCTTTTCTTTGGCTAAATACTGCTGGTTCCTTTAACTGTTCTATACAGGGTTCAGTCCCAAGCCTCTAACCTTCTTTGTTGCTCTTCTTTGAATTCCTTCCAGTACCTCAGCATTTTTCTTGTATTGTGGTAATCAGTACTAGACACAATACTTGAGGAGTGCTCTGACCACTCCAGCAGAGATTGGAAATATCACTTCCCATTATGTAACCCAAAATTTAATTGGCTTATTTGAAAGTTAGAAAAAAACTGCTGGCTCATGCTTAATCTGTGGTCTATCAGAACATCCAGATCCTTTTTTACAAGTACTACTGATAAGCCAGCTATTACTTACCTTATTATACCTGTAGCACTTATTTTTTCTTACTTAAATGGAGAACTCTACATTTCTCACAATTGAATTGCATTTTGTTGGAAAAGGCCCAATGTTCAAATCTATTAATTTCCTTTTTACAGTGAATCTGTCTTTTGAGATATTACAAGCCCAACCACAGAAATTATTGGATAAATAGAAACTATGACTTTAAAATTGTGAAGAATTGAAGCTGTATTTCTGTTAAATAATGTTTTTAATACTGAATGGTACATGTCACAAAATAGAAACAAATTACATGCCCATTTGCAATGAGAGTTCCTATAGACTAGAGCATGGCTGTCAAACTCGCCACGTCACGTGACATGTTGCGACATATCACGACTTTTATTGCATTGCCGGAGCTGGGGTGGGCACGGCCTCTGTATGATGCAACCAGCCTGCGAGCCAGCAATTTGACACCCCTGGACTAGAGAATTACCCTGGTATCCCCCTAACTGTGAGACAAATATGTCCCATTATCTATTTTTAGAAGAAATATCCTCATGACACAGGCTTTCTTTTATACCACCCCAAAATGAACATACAGCTATAGTTTTAAAATAGCATTTTTCATAATCTCTCAAAATAAATCTAGGAGAACAAAAGAAATCATTAACAGCTAGCATTTCTGGAAGTCTTAATTGGTGCTTGAGGCGTCTGCAAATATTTCCCCACTCCTCCCCAGTCACTGGGTACTGCCTCCACAGCCATTACTGCTTGGGCTGCAAGAGAAATCTGTCCTATGTCAGCAAATACAAGTGTAGAAAGTTAGACTTTGAGCTCTTTATGGCAATTATATAACTCACTAGAGCGCAGGAATAAGAGACTATTCAGGAAAACTGAACAAGCATAGTAAGTTCCAGGCAGATAAATCTAAGATCCAGGAATCAGAGTTGACTCTTTAGCCTTTCGCCAGTCCAAAAGTCAGTCAGGGAATCAGAACATGTTCAGGAGGTAACCTCCGAGACTATAAAGATATTTGCCAAAAAAAGTCTGATACCAAAGCTCTTTTATAGCTCTGAGTCAGGCACATCTATCTTCCTGAGTCCTAACTTTCTTTTAAGAAACCTTGCTGAACATTTCTGTTCTATTCACTTGATATTTATATGAAGGCCGAGGATCTTTTCGTTCTCAGGTTCTAGGTCAGGTGATTCAGACTGCTGCTATGCTTCTGTACAGGTAACTAATTATCTGATCTTATCCCTACCCTTGGATTAAATATTAAGCAAAGTAAGCATTGATTAATGTACCAAGGGAAGGGGGCACCACGGAGTTTTTTCCTCCTAGCTACCATGATCTAGCCCCGTGGCGAACCTGCGGCACGCAGAGCCCTCTCTGTGGGCACATGCGTTGTGTCGCCCCACTCCTAGGCCTTCAGTCCCGTCCATGAGCCAACCTGCATTCTAACTTCTAACTTAATGAAAGATCGTGAAGTTGGAATTGATTGACCTCCCCCCCCCAAAAAAAACCCTTCCTTTGTTTCCTTGCATGTAGCAGCAGATTGCGAATGAGAAATGGCACAGGGCTGGAAGTCAGGTAAGGAAAGAAAGGCAATTTTTTGGGGAAGCAACGATTTCTTTCCTTACCTGCCCCACTTGTTCCGAGGTCGCTTTCCTTTTTGATGCATTGTTCTTGCCAATGGCCCCAACCGCTCACTTCAGCGCCCGCCCTCCCAGAGCCTCCGGAGCTCCGTCTGCTGCTTTGGTGGCTCTGTAGGCAGAGCTGCAAAGTTCTCTTTTCTGTCAGATCCACCAAAACTGTAGCTGAATGGGCAGGTGAGGGGGAAATCTGCCCGACTTGTTCCACGGCCGCTTTCGGCCGAGCCGCATTACAGCAGTATTGGACCCAATACGCGAGGCGGCAAACTGCTGCATCACGCCAAAACCGTCTGTTTGCCACCTCCTGCCCAATGCCGCTGCCATAAGGCCACGAAACAAGCCGAGCAGCGGTAAGAAACCGGCATACCGATTCCTTACCTCCGCCTGGCTTGCTCCGCAGCCTCATGGCAGCAGCATTGGGTGCGACATGCGAGGTGGCAAATGGCCGTGGCTGGAGGCAAACAGCCACGTTGTGCCAAAACCAGCCGTTTGCCATCTCCTGCCCAGTTCCACTACCATGAGGCCACGGAACAAGCCAGGCGACAGTAAGAAACCGGTATACCGGTTCCTTACCTCTGCCCAGTTTGTTCTGTGGCCTCATGGCAGTGGCATTGGGTGCGATGCGTGAGGCAGCAAATAGCCGCGGCTGGAGGCAAAAAGCCACATCACGCCAAAACCAAGGGGCCTGCAGGCTGTGGCTGCTGATGGACACAGTTGGCTCCCATTCACTCACTGTGTGTGGGGGCTGATGGTGTTAGGCAGCAGCCACCCCGGCTCCTGCTTTGCCATGCCCTGCGGCAATGGCACCCCTGCCCTGCCCCCTGCCTCACCTCACCCTGCAGGATGAGCCTCTTGTCCACCCTCCCACCCGCCAGAGTCCCCCTGGATCTCAGCAACCATATAAACCATTAAAATATCTCAGTGCAGCAGACTAATCCATCTATTAAAATCTCTTTCATAGTTTAAAAAAATGACTCTATTCATCTACAAATAGATATTCATTTTCACACCTGTTTCTCTGAATTCACTAAGCGGAATAGGGACTAGAGAGCGTCCATTACTGATTATAAATTCAGATAGGTCAATGCAGATGTAAAATATATTTTAATTATAAAATGGAGGAGTAGGAAATCTACAGAAAACTTTGGTTACCTTGGTGCCTAAATGACTTGTCAATCTTCGAGGAACAGAATAATTACTATTAGAACTCATAACACTGGAAGTTTCATGGTCCATCTGAGCAGTTGAACTCTGTAAGTTTAAGAAATAGGGTTAAGGGGGCTAAAATATTAGCACAATGCAAATGTGGAACTTCCTGTTCCAGTAAATAAGTCAACTCAGTAAATCTCATTATTTCTGTATGTATATTTTATTGAACTATGATTAACATTGTCTAGTAACAAAATAACATAAATCCAAGATGCATAGAAAAAAAGGTATATAGAATTTTAAATATCTACTTAAAAAGGAAGCAAAGAGACAGGTACTGTAGATATACAAATTTACCATAAAAGTTACCATATTATAGCCTATTGCTTTTGAAATAAACTATAAAATCCATCCAAACTTGATAGAATGGTTTGTCTGCTTCTGATGATTCATTATTTTAACAATGCCTGTGATTTTTTTTCTTTTTTTGGTAAGTCAGCAACTGAAGCGAATTTGTTAATTCACATCTCAACTGTTAGGTTATCCAGAGTTTTTCAATGTTGGGCAATTATTATTTTATTTGCTAATATTAAATTAGTAAGCTTATTTTTAAGCTTGAGATCTGGTCCTGTAAATAAATGCAATAAACCTAAATCTGGGACACATTTAATTGTTTATTTAACAGTGGTACTTTTGTGCAAAAATGTTATACCATAAGAGCATACCTTTATTGAATTAACTATCTCAAATGAAATTGAAGCCACTTTTTTGACAACCTCACCAACATTTGCAAAAATAATTCTGATATATGTGTGCCAATGTAAGTGGAGTCAAGTGCCAGCAATATATAATCTTCCACTGCTGTTCTTACACTGAAGCTCATTATCTCATTATTGTTTAGATTTTTATTCAATATGTTATAATAATAAGCCACTATAGAATAGAGAAAAAAGGGTTTCCCACTTATGCAAAAACAGGTCCTTTTGTAGGATTTTATTTTCAATTGATTAAATGCCATCAGATCAGTGCTGACTCTTAGTAACCACACAGATTTTCTCCATCATTATCTGCTCCTAACTTGCTCTTTCAGATCCTCCAGTAGTGCACCCATCACCTTTGTAAATGAATCCATTCCATCTTTTTATTGATTGGGTAACTCCCAGATGGGCAATATAAGGTAGAACTAATGATTTCAAAGCTCTTCAGGAGTCACATGGATAGGTGGAACTATATATTTGCAAAACAACAAGTCCTAAAGCCAAGACACACCATTATACCAGCTTATAGCAGCAAAATAGCAATCTTGATTTCTAAAAATAATTTATTTGCAGAATAAAGGTGATGACAGAGTTCTAAAATAGGGCTGCTATCTTAAACAGTATCTTCCAGACGGGGGAAAAACAGTATAAATGAAATAAAAACAAAGAAAGAAATATTAAGGTGAAAAGGCATCCGTATCAGTTGCATAAATAAAAAGAATTCATTCGTTAAATAATGGAAGGTATTGATTAAAACAGAATCAAGCAAAATAATGTGAGCTTTGCAATGGCGCAGCTGTTTTACATCACCAAAATAACTAAGGAAATCTGCACAAGCTGAAGCTTTCCAGGCACAATGGGAACATCCGCAGATTTTGATGTCAAAACTATTTCTTTCCCAGCTTTGTTATTTTTATAAATAACTCAAGCTAGCGAACACACACATTTCTCTGCAATAACAACAACCCTCTGAAGTGGGTTGGACTGAGAGAAAGTGACTGGCCCAAAGTCACCCAGACAGTTTTTCATTTCTAAGGCAGGACTGGAACTCACAGTCTCTAACCTGGTGCCTTAACCACTACACCAAACTGGTTCTTATTATCAAACTTGCTCTGCATAAAGTTCTGTGTTTTACATAAAATTGATTGACATAAAAAGAAATTGCATGATAGGTAATATATGTATTATATTAGAGTAGTATCTGTCAAAAGGCTCAATTGCAGTTGAATTTTACTAGGACCAGGAAATCCCAAAGGTAGCTGTCTGAAAAACATTTTAGAAGATACAAGGTATCTCTGTATTTTGCAAAGAATATTATATGGATTTGTCCATGAAGTCACCAGAAGTTGAGTTCAACTTGAAAATGGCTTTTATACAATTCTACTATAAAACACACCACTGAAAAGTAGTTATTGGTCTCCTCTTCCCCTTAAAGACCTCATATTACTCTGGGGGATCCTCTTGAATTGGGATAGTTTGCTACAGGTAACTTAATAGAAAGGAAGAATTATTCAAAGCTTCCCTAAACAGAAGCTTTGATTTCTGATTTTCTAAGAAGCTAAACACCTGCTACTGGAAGAAGGGAAAAAACCACTATCTTGTTGTTTCCACATTTCTCTGGATCTGAGCTACTGAAGGCAGAACTAGTATTAATACCAAATATATAATAAAATAGAAGCAATTAAAGCTCAATTACAGAACATTAATATTCAGGAAGTTAAAACACAACTTTTCCACAGAGCCTTCCAGGAATAAAGTTTTATTGTGCTGTGGTTGAATTAGCTGATGATTGTCTGGAAGTGATGATTGCATCTGATGTTATAACAGATTATTTTGCTTTTATTCTTTGTCTGATTTTGCATGGTTTTGAATTATTGTAGAGATTAAATAATCATAAAGCTATGGATTTCTTTATTTACCATAGTCATAGATTGTCCCAATTGTAAGACTGTGGGCAGAGTACAAAAAAGATAGAACAGAAAATATTGAAAGTAAAAACAAAATATGCAAAGATGGAATGGCTATATTAAATCAACTATGAACAAATATGATAGAAATTTTTCAGTGACTTGTGAAATATTAAGGAGGAAAGAGTGTTGCATATTTCTCCAGGAAAGCAGATTCTAGATTAAGTAGTCAGTATACAAAAGATTTATCATCTAATCCAGGGGTCTCCAATCCCCAATCCGTGGCCTGGTGCCAGACCGAACCCCTTTCGGAACCAGGCCATGGAAGTGGTGGGTGAGCACATATGTGCGTGCAAAGCTGCATTTGTGAAAGTGGTGTGTGCGCACAAAACCATCCCTCCCCTTTGCCCCGCCTTGCCATGATCTAACCCAAGTTCCAATCACTTCCTGCAAGAAGGATTCTCAGCAGACCTTCTCCAGGTGGTTGGACTGAATAATTTTGGGAAGGCAGTATCCCAGTGTAACAGCATATATACCTCTCTTGATGATAACCAGTACTTTGAATAAAACTGAGAAACCTACCACGAAAGTGAGGTGACATACTAGGCTGTACAAATAAATAACTGAATTACTTTGTATTGATGCCACCTTTTAAGTAACTTTATTTTTGTAATCTGAATATTATTACTACTCTGACTTGCTCTTACGTTTTTTTTAGTCCGGTGCTTTTATCACATCTCATTTTAAGCAACCTCATTTTTAATGTTATGTTCTATAAAATTGGTCAAATAAAAAAACATAAAAATTCATGCATTGAAATCTTGTTAATTAAACACGTTATGATGGAACTTTTCTTATTAAAAAGGAAAGCTGCTTAAAATTCATTTGCTGGTTTGAGATATATTTAGGTTTCAGTACACAAATAATCAAAATAAAATGTGACAAAGCAACAACAGCAACCAAGTCAAATAGTGAGGGTTATTTACAATAATATGTCCTCCTGTCTTTTTTAACTTTTAAATTAAGTTTTCATTAGGATTTAGCAATGGATCTTTGTTGTTCTAAAACAGCAGAGAAAAAGAATAAAATTAAAAATAAATTTTAACTATAGCTGCTACGTAATACTAAGAAGTCTTAATAACTTTAAATAAAATTAAGAAGGTATATATGTACATAAGTGGATTTAAACTATTTTACAGATTTGTGAAAATTGATTTATGAAAAAAATATAATAATTCTATTTATTAATGTAGATCCAAAGCATATGCATATATATTATAAAGGGTTCTTGAAAGCAAAATGCAGATTTATATTAAATTAGATGATAATCCCTGCCATGTATAAAGGTAGGGCTGGACTCTATCCAAATTAATACATAATGTACAACACAGGAAGCATTTTTAAAAAATATATCCTCTTTCAACATTTCCCTAGAATGATGGAATTATTTGGTTTATAAAATTCCACCTTTTAAGAAAAACAAATCTATTTCAAAATCATTTCACAATTGAAAAGAATATTCTTTTGACTCACATACTCATATTAAAAATGACAAATCAAATTTAAAAATACATTTATTCCTTTTCCTTCAAATGTATGCATAATAGCTCTTTGAACAAGAATTGTACTATTACAATATGGAATATTAAAATATTTCAGTTTAGAAAAAAATCTCCTGTAGCAGATTAATGAGCGTTCATCTCTTCCAGTAGCACGCTAGCTTTCTGGTTTAACAAAAATGAAATAATTCATACAGGCACAAGTTGCTATTACAGAATTACTACCTATAACCTACAAGAAGACTGTATTTTTAAGCACAATTTATAGCCTTACCTGGCTACTGCCAGCAGTTGCCACAATGATTTCAGCTGCTCCTTGACATTCATTTTGCTTTTCAGATTCATGTGAACTTGCACCATGCTTGCTTGGAGCTGTTCTCTATTAACGTAAGAATTTCTGGCATTATGCATAGAGATCAAATACACTTCATCATGCAAAACCTTCTAAAAACTGAACGAATCAATGCTGTAGTTTTATATGCCACTAAAGTGTATTTTGTATTTTATAATCCCCAGCCTCAATAATTAGCACTCGAGACTGGCTGCCTAAGCAAAACTGTAGAATGAAAGTGAAGCATGTCCTCTGAGGATTATAGCTCTAGAAGACAAAGGATCTGCTGTGAGACACAAGACACCATCTTCCACCAGCTGTGCTCACATCACTTTCAGAAATGTAACAGAATTAGAACAAGCTGCTTTGTCACATGATCTATGCATTTACTGGAGGTTACAAATAAAGCAATCAAAATAATACAAATAAATATTTGCATGAAAATCTACACAGAACTTCAGTTTAAAAATCATTTTTTAATGTTTCAGTTTTAGGATGACCTATATTGAAGCATCCATTTTAACAACAAATAATGCATTGTCCCTAGCTTAATTTCCAGTTAGACATATAAAACTATCCATTTTTCCCTGGAAAAAAAACACAAATTTATAAATAAAAAAGTTTATAGGTTCTTTACTTATAAAAGCAACATTATTTTTAAAAAACTGACTGAAATATAGAACAGCGTATAGAACCATTTTACTGCTCAGAGCTATTATGCATATTTTATGGGGACATCGCTATAATACAGGATTTTAAAAGATCTCCAGCCCCAAGCATGCTAGGCAAATGATGCATGCACAATTCTTTTGATGTGTATTCCACATTCCTCCCTCCTTACTTCTTGTAACCCCATTCCCTCCAATGAATGTAAATCCAACAATAATTCCCTTCTTTCTAATCATTCCAATGCTGGTGTAGGCATTCCAAAAGGCAGGAAAAAGGAAAAGTTGAGGTAAAATCATAAGCAAAGTCATGATCATGTGATTTCTCACTGAATGACCTAATTGCTGGTCCTGACTGTGATTGCTAAACAAGGATCATCTATCAGAAAGTATTCTCTCTGTTTCTAAAGGATTTCAGAAGTCATTCCATCTTCTTTTAATCTTATTTGCCTCTATTAGATCACTTTTATGTTTATTCTTAAAGATTCCTGCAAATATTCCTGTAATTTCACCTATCTTCTTTTAAAGGTCTCTACTTTTCTTTCCCACCCCCTTTTTTTGTTATTGTTGCCATTATTTGACATTTTCTTGTCCTTCCTTGTTTAAAGTCTGCACGCAGTTACAAATTCTTTAAGGAACATGGTACAGACCACAAATAAGAAATGAAAGTTATCTTCTTTGATGCAGGGATTTATTGTTTAAAAATTGAGATTATACACTTATTCCAATAGTTATGCTTTATTTCTATGTCTTTTATTTTTTATCGCTATCTTTGTGTTTTTTTCCATGTACTTTTATCTTACATTTCTATATCTTATATCTACATACTACATTCTATATGTTTCTATAAATTTCTGTTACCTCTTTCTATAAAGCTTCTCCCCTGCTTCTCCCTCCTTTCTTTTATAATCAAGCTTGAATTGCCAGTACTTTCTTAGATTTTAGTTAACTTCTGTCTTTGGCTGCTCTTCCTGCCATAGAATGCTATTCTCTTCATCTCATTCTAACTCCTAGCCATCATAGATTTGGGCGGCCTGGTTGCTGGCTGGCATTTTCCAAACTTTTCAGCCAAGTCTCTGGCTTAAGCTGCCACTGGTGTCTTGCTCTCAGTGTCTTATTGGGAAGAAGGAAATACTCCTACTGTAGTATGGGTTAGCTACTAATACTATGGCTACAACTAGGTTCTACTGCTGGGCTTGATAATTGTTTTAGCTCTTACTCTACTGCTAGATTCCAACTTTTGCACTTATATTCTTCTTCAGTGCCTTCAATCATCACCCACATGCTGTACCCTTTTCTCTGACCCGTGTGAACTCACCAGTGGTATTTTGTTCAGTCCAATACCAGCGTTCCTGCCTTTTTCATCATACTTTTCCTTTCTCCCTCCCTGATGAACATTAACCATAATCTCCTCCCAAGCATCTGCTTCCCAGTCCAAAAAAAGTTTCTCCCTTAGTAGGTGAAGCAGAAATGCAGTCCAGATAATTTGGTTGCACCAAAGTCCCACGGAAAAGTAAAAAGGAAGGAAGGGCTCACACAGACTGCTGTGAGGCTCTTCCTCCCATATGTTTTACTACTTATCCATCCATCCTTATTTTGATAGACACTGAAAGATATTTAGATCTTTTCCTCTTTAAATTTTTTTGAATAATTTGTTCAATTTTCATGCCTCTTCCTACAACCACCCAGAGTCTTCTCTTAGGCTACACATGTTCTTATACTGGTATTTTATTTTGACTGCATGTTTCATAGGGTGAAAGCACATATGCCCTCTTAATGTTCCAACCTGTAGGTTAGTTCTGTTCACTTCTTCAACAACTGTGCTGCATACAGGGGCTGCAAAAACAGGAATCACTTAAATGGTAGCAAAAAAATGGTATTATCTATTAGATGCTATTAAGAGGTTTGCACTTCATATATGGTTGCCTTACTATTGTTTGGTTGGCCATGTGTTACAGCCCCTTTCTGAGGAACTCCAAGAACTCAACATAAAGAGTATAAAAAATAACATATGTTTGATTGTTTTAAGGTACTAATTCAAGTGTCATTGGCTTTGAGGTTTTCAACATGCTGATACCTAAGTATTGTGGACATCTGATCTTTTTATGCAGATCTGCTTTTCTCTCTTCTTCCCCTCCCTTCCCTTTTGTTGTTTCTTTCTGCTTCTTTTATTCCTTTAGCTCTATTTCGGTGTATAAATTAGGTTAAGACTTACCACAGGCATAGCTTTAAGTCAAGCCGATATCCACTCTTGAAGCATATACACATTTGAACTTCCACAGAAGTTGAGACACATGTCAACTGTATTTTTTGTGTTGAATTTATCAAAACCTGGCAATTCTCATGTTTAGTTACAGCTACCCTGATGCTTCTAAAAACATCTCATTGCTGTTCTGCTTGGTTCATCATAAAAGAGTGTTCCTTACTGTTAAAAAATATTGGTTTCTTCCAATACTAAAGTTTAATTTTTCTCCATCAAAATCAGATATTATCCCTAGTTATATTTTGCAGATAAAAGTTTTAAGACCACAGGATTTCCCTAATTTCAACCAAACTGTAATCAATAATGGATTCAATAACAACTCCTATCCATGGTAAAATCAGATTTATTGGGCCAGAAGTAGCATACATCCTTCTAAATTTATTTTTCTGATAAATAAAATCTTGATACTAAAATGATAAACCTAGACTTCATATACTCATATTATTCCCTCCTTTTTGTTCTTTTCCTTGGTAGAATCTTCTCTAACTACTAGAATAAAATGGGTTCTTCATTTTTAGAATACACAAATATCTGGTTTCAAAGAAATAAAATACCGTGAAAGTTTTACTGTTGTCAACCTATGGAGCCCAAAAATATAACTTTAAAAGAAATGACCTTTATATGGAAGTACAATTTTTTGTGCAGAAGTTTACAATGAAATCTCAATGTTTATAAACTTGTGTATTTCCTGCCCTCAATATATTTTTTAAAGTATTTATTAGATTCATTACTCGACAAATAACTCAGCAGTGGGAGATCACTAGCAGGTTCTACTAGAAAATCCATGACCCTGATTTACTCAGAGGTTCTGAGGAATAATTCAGAGCCAAGCCATGTATGTCCTTAAAAATAAAAACTAACATTTTAAAGTGTTTTCAGTACAGGGCATGGAGCATTAGCTTGAAGTTACATATATCCGATGTATTAGTCATCAACTAAGTGTTGATATTGGTGATTTTTATTTTTTAAAGAAAAATATCAGAATGAGAGCAAGCAGTGAAGTAATTGTACTGCTGATCAACACAGTAAAATCAAAAAGGGTTTGTGAACCATTCCAAAGGAAATCTCCAAAATAGGCTTCAAATGTATACTGCAATTCAGCATAAATTATGTAAATGGACGCATATCGGCACAGAAAATCCAATCAACCCGTTAATAGAATCTGAACTAATTATAATGGATCCAGGAAGCTGTATTAAGAGAAATAGTGAACAATGAACCCTGCACAGTTGCTGTAAAAAAGAAAATGCCACACTTATGATCATTAAGATAATTAAAAACAAAAAAGTTGATATAATAATGTTATATAAATCTGTGTGAGACATGAAATACTGTGAAAGATATAATGATAGAAAAGGTGAAAAAAGTGTGTCTATAATGAACAGGGGGTTCAAACAGCTCTTCTGTGAAGAAAGACTATGGCAATTAAGGTTTTTAGCTTGGAATGAAAGAACGTATGATAAGTCACATTGGAGGTATATAAAATCATGCATGGTGCATACAAAAGGAAGCATGCGTTTTTCTCACTCTGTTACAAGGTCAGTTTGATTTTGAAACAAAATCCAGATAGATTTGGGACAATATAAACTACAGATTATACTTTGTGGACTTTGCTGCCAATAGTTGTGGCAATAGCAATCAATTTGGGTGGTTCAAAAACAACTGAGCTACTGAGCTCAACTGAGCTACTGCTCTACTTCAGCAGTTTCAGCCTGCTGTTAAACCAGGGTTCATGCTGACACGCATGCCCTGAGAGGAGGGGGTTTTGCCAGTTTTGCCCTGGAGTTGCCTGTTGCCCTGATGCAAAAATCCTGATGCAACCTGCTACCTTCAGAAGCTTCTGCTTTCTTCCTAGTTCTGATACTGCCGCCAACACATACGTCCCTCTGCCAGGGATCACTGTTTTTTGATCTTTGAACAGCGGAGGCAAGGCAGGAACAAACAGTAACTATGCAGCACCGGGGCATGTTCAGTGCCTTTTGGTGCACACCGTGGCTGCACTTCTGTCTCTCCAACCCACAACTCCCAGCTCTGGCTCCAGGGCATGCCAGACACTCTTCCTGGGGAGTTCTTCCCTGCAAAATTCCTTATAGTCCCTTTGGCAAAGATTAGCTGGGTTGGGCAAGAGGAGAGGCTGCATCTCCCAAACCAGACTGGACTGAAGGAAGGAAAGGGAAAAAGAGGGGAGAGGAGATGAAGACAACACTGAAGGTCAGGTAAGGGTAATGGTAGAATTCAGTGGCCTCCTCATCTTAGCCATGCTGTGCAGGATGGACAAAAGGGCAACGATAGTGGGGAGATGGGGGAGCACTGAAGCAGGAGCAGTTTGCATATGGCAGGAGAGGTTGTGGGCTAATTACTACAACTGGGACTGCCTGTATGCTGTTTTAAGTCAGAGGCACCTTTTTTGTATGGGCATTGATTCTTTAAGTGACTAAAGGATCGTGCTACTAGTTGCACTGAATATATATTAAAAAAGAAAGACACTTTAAATAAACTTCTTGTCTGACTGAAACAATATAATACTGGTTCGCAAAACATTTCAAACCCAAAACACATTTCAACTGTTTATCTTCTGAACTCAAAACAATGTTTTAAAAGTCTGAAATGCAGCAATTTTGCACTTAGGACACTTTTTAAGATAGACAAAACAGTATCAGTTAGAACAGTTCAAACTCAAAACTGGAGTATTCTGAGCTCAAGATAAGGCATTCTGACATTTTTCTATACCATCATAATTTAATATTACTCAGCTGCAGTTTAACCAAAGCTAAAAGACTGGCATAGGTTATTAACTATTTCTATTGAACATGCTCATTATTCTGTTAATTCCTATTATTTCTTTTAATCCCATTGATGCCTGAATAAATGGCAAAAAAACAAAAACTAACCTCTGTCTCAGCAGCTTGGGATTGCAATAGCTGTCTTATACGCAGAATATCCTTCTCAATTTGTTGAATTCTAGCCACGCGCACCTGAAACAACATGAAGTTTAAGAACTATTACAACACAGTTATTATTTCCCCTTTAAAAATTAGATATGAAACTGACAATGTAAAAGCTCTTAATACAGTGTAAAGTTTGACTCAGAATATTTATTTAGTAAATTTGTTTGCTACCTATCTTGCTTCGAAATGAATATATTGCTATATATAGGAAGGAAGATAATCCTGAATTAAGACAATCTTCCAGAGAAGGAGGATGATGATCACTGATGGTAGTAGAGGAGGAAAAACATCTCCATTAGGAAAACACTTTAAAAAAATAGATCAATATTCAAATGTTCTCTTTTAATGGTCTTTTATTTCCAGCTAAAATTAATCCAAAAATATGTTTTTCCCTCAAAAAGGACACAATAATGACAAGAATTAAATAACATTCACTGAAATGAATGTTTCACTAAGTTGCCCATTTATAAAATCAATTGATATAACATAAATCTTTCTCTATCACAAGGTTCTTCTAGCAGAAAGAGGAAAGAGGAAAATGTGTTGAAAATAAATAAGTAGTCCTTGATCTACAACTGTAATGGAGCCTGCCCATTATGGATGCAAGTTGTGATAACTGTTAAGTGAGACAGCCTTGCTTAATGACTCCCTACACCACGGGTCGGCAACCCCGCGGCTCCGGAGCCGCATGCGGAGCCACATGCGAAGCCGCATGTCACCCAACTGGAATCATAGGGGAGGCAGACAAGCAGCAAAAAGCTTTGCAAAGCCAAACCCAGCCCAGCAGGGAAGAAGAACCCAGCTAGATTAAGGCTGACTGCTGTGTTCCAATACCAGAGAAGCTTCCAAACTAGTCTCCATGCTTGGCCAATGAAGCCACATTTGTGGGCTGGTGTCTGCCCTGGCTTCCCAAAACTTTTCCTTTGTTTAATGCCCTTCCTCCTCCAGAAACCCACATTTCTTCAATATACTAAACAAAAAAACTGAGGACAGACTTATTGATCCTTTTTTTCCAAAGGTTTCCAAGATTTTGACTGCCTGTCTGATTTCCTTTAGGACCCAGCTTCTGTTGTAGTTTGGTGCCCATATTTGTGCTTTAGATGCTTTTTTTAAGAGCTGAACTTTTTCTTCAGCTCCTCAAGGCAAACAAGCTACAGGATGATATTCTTTGCTTCTTTTCCTCTACTCTTCAGCTTGGCAATGACTCAATAAGGTAAGAAACTTACAGATTTTTGTCACCACTTTCCAGATACACAGTAAATTAAGTGATTAAATGGATCAAGACTGGAGGGCAGAAGTGAAGAGTTTAGTTTCAGCACCTAGTTGGAGGGGTGTGTTTGTGTAAAAAAATCAACGTCTATGTCTTTGTTTCTTGATACAAACAACTATTTGCTGAAGGACTACAGGGGCATATTGTGAAATAAAGGTACATTAGATTATAGAACAGCCTTAATCTTTATCAAGTCTTCTTAGACGTTTTCTTGCTAGCTTTCCTCTACCAATATGTACTACATACTAGAAATTTAGCCCACATCTTAAGTTCATCCACAGTCTTTTCATAGTCCAATGTTCTTTTACAATTCATGTGAATCAAACTACTGGTAATTAAAAAATATCCTTAAAAATGACCTATTTCAAATTGTCTAATATGACTAAGTCATTCATTTTTTGCTGAGCATAGGAATCTGCTTAGAATCTTTTGGCAGATGATTCTAATAATATCCTCTTTTATTTTTTATTGCTGAAAGATTACTGATACTCAACTCAAGTCAAGTTTACCACAATCAAAGACCAGAGATCAGAACAAGTTAAAACACTCAAGGAAAGTTAAAAATTCTAGAATAAAATTATAAGTAACAGATAAAATCTATATTAAAATCACAATTTGGCATCCAATCTGTCAATTACACATAGCCTAACTATACTAAAATATCAATCCTTAAACTGTGAGGCCCATAGTTATTAAATAATAAAATACAAGAGAATAGTAATGCAAAAGGGTTTGCCGCATTAGTTGTGTAAAATAGCTATGGTGGATTAATCACGTGTTTCTGACGAATCCCCAGTGCTGCTACGCAGAATCTAGCCACCTGTGCTTTAATCACAGTCTATTCGTCCTTAAGCAGCCACTGGAGATAAGCAGTGTCTGAACGGCCAGGATACCTATCGATTATTGGGAGGATATGCTTTTTTTAATATCTCTATCAAAAGACTTATCAAGGAGTATGTGTTCAATGGTGAACAACTGGTTCAAATATGTGAACAACCGGTTCTCTGTGTGGATGCCGTTTCCGGAAGTCCATTCTGTGCCTGGGCAACAAAAAATTAGCTACTGGTGCTGCTGAACTGGTGCAAACTGGCTGAACTTCACCACTGTCTCCACCTCTCCTGAGCCACAGGAATAGAGTCTTTTAGTCAATGGTATTTTTTTATACTTGCTGTGCAGGACAGCCAATGGAAGCACATGGCATTGTGCAAGCAAAAATGCTTTCCGGTGGTTCTCTATCTCCAACTGGCTAAGATAACTGGCAGGAGTAACAACATATCTAATACAGTCTGGAGCCAGAAACAAGAAAGCTTTCTCCAAGTCCACTTGCATCTCAATGTCCTCTACTCTTTGTTGCAAGGTTTGTTTTGCTTGGTCGTAGTTCAACTTGAGTACTGAGGCTGCAGAGAAACCTAGTTTGGCAAGGTTTCAATGGCCTTGATCCATGAAGAGGAGAATTTCTTTTGGAGGATTAATGGAGCAAGGCCTTGCCGAAAAAAAATAAGTTTTAGCCAAAGATTTAAAGAAGCTATATAGATTCTCGCTTCGACTTTTATCAATTCTGTCTCCAGGAGCAGAAGTGCATTTGAGACAAAATGCGGCATCTGGAGAATTGCTCTAATAAATTTGTATTGAACTCTTTCCAATGTTGTGAAACACGAAGCTGAAGGTCCAAGCCAGGTCCTATAAAGAGACTGTGCTAACGACTTGGCCTGAAAGAACTTAATTGCAGCAGGAACATAGTATCCTCTCTTTGTGCAGAAAAATTTGAGAATAGCATTCGCTGATTTTGGGCCAGCGGCAGCCGCATATTCTCGATCCGGTGGCATGGATGACCACCCCTAGATACTTAAAGGTGGTTACCTGCTCTATATTATGGCCATTAAGATACCATGAATAGAGTTTTGGCTTTTGGCAAAGGCCATAACCTTGGTTTTCTGGTCATTTATGTCCAGTTTATTGTAATTACAATAGTGGATGAGGACTTGCAAGGCTATTTTGAGTCCTACAGGTGTCCTGGAGAGGATCACAGCATCATCTGTGTAGAGCAGCAGGGCAATGCTTTGATCACCTATTTTTGGGGGGTGGTAATTTGATTTATTTAACCATTTTACCCTGTCATTAATATAGAAGTTGAATACAACATTATGCTATACTGCTGTTCTACATTCTAGTCTATAATGCCTTAAACTACTGATCTCAGCTCTAAACACACCTTTTAATATACAGGCTGAGACTTAACTTTTCCCCAAAAGAGAAGACCTCATGTTCACTCTGACTATAGATTCCATAGACTCATTGTTTTCGTCAATCCTGTCAGTATGAAAGAAAATAAACCTTTAAACTAAGAAATCCAGTGGATCTCTCTTACCTGTACATATAAGAGAGATCTTATGTCTCCTGGCTTATTTCTTTTTGGTAAGAAGAGTGAGAAAAAGAATTGCAGGGAACAGACAAAAGTACTAAGCAGAGAAAGATTATGAAACTTTGGAAGTAGATGCAAGAAGAAAAATAAGCAACTTATTTTGCTTTTCTTTGAGTGAAACTGAGCAGTCAGTTCATGCTATGTCAGTATTGTATTATATTTAATACCACTGTTTCTGTTCTCAGTTTTTTTGAATCACAACTGTTAAGCTTACTGCATAATTATTAAATATATCATTTGAAAACAAAGGCACTTTCTCAAGCAGGCACATCTTTGAATTATTGCTAAATTGTTACTGAACTGATGTGCAGAAGAAATTACCTGTGCTCTCTTCTCCATGTCCTGACATGTACCAAGTTGTTCTTCCATGGCAGCTCTGATCTGTCTTGCCTCATATTCCAATTGCCTTCTATTCATGTCAGTCTGCAATGAAAACTAAAAACACATGAAATACAATACTTCCAATGAAAAATAATGCTGATATCCTATAATAAACTAAATAAATTTAAGTATGTGAATCTAATGTTTATAAAAGTTAAAGCTAATTAATGTCACTTTCCCAATATGACATGCACAGATACATAGAAAGACTGAGAAAATCTATAAACATATGAAGAGTCTTAAAAATATTCTCAATATATTTCTGTAGACTTTAGTCTTGTCTTCAAAATATCTGAAATAATGTTGTACCTCAACTGGTATATTTTGATTTAAATAATACTTATTATATGTGTATAGTTATTACCACTTACAGTTTCAGTAAGAGGAAGACTATCTATCCTTTTAGTCAAATTCTGAAGCTGAGCATAATACCAGTCTTTTTCCTTTTCTTCCTTTTCAAGCTCAGCAAGCAAAAGAGATCTAGAGATGAAGAAACAAGGATTGTATCATTTATTACTCCACATTAGCCAATATATGACAGGCAGTAGTTATATAAGTGAATCATTTTTCATTTTCATAATCATCCATGAACTTTTCTAAGATGAGCTAATGAGGTTCATGGTGCAGAGTACAGATTTAAATGTACCCTCACCCCAATCCAAATCCAATATTCTATCATTTATGCTTACCCCATTCTCATCTTAATTGAATCTTGCCTCATCTTGATTTGATCTTATCTTGATAGTGTTGTACATTTATTTGGATTGATACATTCTAATTTGTTATTACCTTAACAATATCAATATGTGGTTAGGGAATACTAATTTAAAAATTAGAAAAGGCTACCTTAAATTTTATATTTTTATACTGTCTTTTTATCTACAGTTTAATAACTGGTTATCTTTCAAGTGAAAGATAATTTTTTCACAGCTATTCAGAATTTCAACAATACATAAATTCATATTTATTCAGCATGTCAAAAATTCAGAAAATGCCTAACAAAAGCCCTCCAGATTTTCTCTCTTCCAGACTCCAGAGTCGTTCCAGAGGGCCCTGCTATTGCAGGGCTTCTGGAACTTCAGAAAATTGTGCAAGAATGCTGCCTCAATTTTCAGACACCATAGATTTGTCATCACTGGCATAGAAGCACAATATGTGAAAGCAAAATTAGCTCCACATCTAATTCACAGCATCCAAATTAGATGAACTCTAATGGCAGAAAGTGAAGAGGAACTAAAGAGCCTCTTGATGCGGGTGAAAAAGGAGAGTGCAAAAATTGGCTTGAAACTCATCATTAAGAAAACCAAAATCATGGCATCCGGCCCTCTCAATTCCTGGCAAATAAATGGGGAAGAAATGGAGGTAGTGACAGATTTTATTTTTCTGGGCTCCAAGATCACCTCAGATGGGGACTGCAGCCAAGAAATTAAAAGACGCTTGCTCCTGGGGAGGAAAGCTATGGCAAATCTAGACAGCATACTAAAAAGCAGAGACATCACCCTGCCAACAAAAGTGCGTATAGTCCAGGCCATAGTTTTCCCAGTTGCTATGTATGGCTGTGAAAGTTGGACCATGAGAAAGGCTGAGCGCCAAAGAATTGAGGCCTTTGAATTATGGTGCTGGAGAAGACTCCTGCGAGTCCCTTGGACTGCAAGGCGTTCAAACCGGTCAGTCCTAGAAGAGATCAACCCGACTGCTCTTTAGAAGGCCAGATCCTGAAGTTGAAACTCAAATACTTTGGCCACCTAATGAGAAGGAAGGACTCACTGGAGAAGGGCCTAATGCTGGGAAAGATTGAGGGCAATAGAAGAAGGGGACGACAGAGAATGAGATGGCTGGATGGAGTCACTGAAGCAATAGGTGTGAACTTAAATGGACTCCAGAAGATGATAGAGGACAGGAAAGACCTAGAGGAACGTTGTCCATGGGGTCGCGATGAGTCGGACATGACTTCGCAATTAACAACAACAACAACAAATACAAGAAGCTTCACTAACATAACTTGAAATATACATTTTCAGACTTGAGGAAATTATAAATAAGATTTCTTCAACATGCCATGCAAGAAATAGATATTTTTGTGTGGTCTACCCATTCCTGTGGAAGGAAGGAAGGAAGGAAGGAAGGAAGGAAGGAAGGAAGGAAGGAAGGAAGGAAGGAAGGAAGGAAGGAAGGAAGGAAGGAAGGAAGGAAGGAAGGAAGGAAGGAAGGAAGGAAAAAAGGTACAACTAATTTAAAGTTTCAGATTGATATAAAATACATATCTGAAATTAAAAATTACCTCTCTTTCTCTAGTTCTTCTAGATAACCAGTGCTTTCTCTACTTCCATTCATAAAACCTCTTCTGGGAAATGATCCCATGGGAACAGGGCTGCATTCACCTGATCGACTGGAAACTGATCCTTCTCTGCTTCCGTATGAACGCGTGGATATCTTTGGCCTTAGCTTCGCTCCAGGGAAGTTATTGCTATCCAAATTCAGTTCTGAACAGAAAAGAAAGCTGTTAAGCTAACAAGAAAAAAGTCTTGTATGACTTTTTTTCTATTATGCCATTCCCTGTTCAGGTAAGCAATGTTATTCAAAAGGCAGAAAAGGAATATAGGTTGTTCTTGACTCACTAACATAATAGAGCATGCTCATTGTGGTAAGAAGTTGTGACAGCCATTAAGTCAAGAGCCCACATGATCTCGTCACTTACAACCCCTCATTTTTGCTCTCCTGATGTGATTATTAAACAAATGCATGAGTTGTTAATCAGAGCAGCGGGACCTTAGGGGAAGGCCTTAGGAGGCTAGCACAGGCCCTGCCCAAGATCTCCCAAGGCTTCCACACTCCCAGGGCATCCTGTGCTCTGCTTCTTGCTCTCTGGGGTCCCTGCAGACTTTGGGCCTGCTTACCATCTACTGGGCCCCACTCTCTCTTCCTCATCCTGCATGAGCCATTGAACACTTGCCTTTCAAAGATCTCTGGAGCTTGAGTTAGGGAAGGAGGGCAATTCACTCAATTGCTGGGCAGCGTGGCACAATCCCAGAAATGGCAACATTTTCTAAATGGCCACAGTTCAATGCAGAACGCAGCTGTGGAATGCTGTAGAACCTGTGTTAGGGAAGCAAAGAAAGCTGCTCTGTTGCTGGGCAGCACAACATGATCCTGGAAACATCCGCCATTTTTTGGGTGGCCACAATTCAATGCAGCTACTCGGGAAATGGCAGTCTCTACTAGGATTGCATCACATGGCCCAGCAATGGAGTGGCCTGTTCTCCTTCCTTAACCCAAGCTTTGCAGATCTTTGAAATATAAATAAGGAGGAAGGTGTGGGCCCAAGGTCTGCAAGGACCAGGGGAGACAGATTGGGGGGCACTGCAGTGTGCATGTGGCTGGCTATAAGGGTGAATGGCTGTGGGGGAGCTCCGGCATCTATAACTTTGGGACTGGGTTATAAGTAGCTTTTGAGGTCTGCCGTAACAGTCGCTAAATGACTGGTCATACACTGAGGATTACCTGTAAGAAATAAACAAACAAACAAAAAAAACCTTGAGGCAATCAGTAAGAGAAAATAAATGGTATACTGCTCAATCTAGTTTGTCCCAGCATTCTCCCTTATCTGTCCATGCCTTCCTGTCCTTGAAAACTATCCTTCTACCATGTCTGTGCACTGGCTGGTTCAGACACTGCCTTTTTTCTTTAAACACTTCAACAGTCACCTTTCTCTCAACCATTCTGTAATTTGAACAAACATTTTTTTTTTTTAATTCAGAACCATTCTTGTCCTTCTCTTTCCTTCTTTCATTATTTCTTTCTGGGTACCCATTTCTATTGCATTCAAATATTCATTTCTTAACAAGCATTCATTCCTCACATAAAGCCATCTGTCTTCACACTACCACTACCTTTCTTTGCAATTGTTTTTATTACATAAGCTTTGACAGATTATTGAAACAGAAATCACATAAGAGCACTGTAAAAATACTATTACCACTACATTTTTACTAGTATTTGTATCTCTTAAAATTTCTCCAGCTATTTTTCTGTTATTAGGAAATACTCCAACAAGATATATCAATTTATCTACTTGCTCCAGTTGTCAGTAGAGTTTGGTGAATTTTTCTTCCAGATAAAAAGATAAAAGTAGGTAACAAATCTTCTAATACTTCATAAAGACAGAATATTTTCCTACTAAATTAAAATTAGTGTCAATTGGATTAGATTTATTCAGCTCTTTTCTCTTCTACTAAATAATATTTTATTAGGAATCTCACAAAAGGAATACATGTTTTCAAGCTGCCAGAATGGAAATTTATTCAGTATTAAATATTACTATATCTAAACATATCAATTTTATATGAAAGTCAAATTGCCAGTGTTTTCATATTTGGGTGATAATTTGAGAAACATTTTTTTTTGGGGGGGGCAGAATATATATTTGGCTCACAATGTTCACCCTGTCTGATCTCACAGAAAAGAATTCATGGAAAATATTTGCTTTGCCAACTGGTGTAGCTTTTTTCCACATTTACCTTTAAGACGTTCCAGCAAATCAATCTGACCAGATGAAGCCATTGCCTCATCTTCAATACTTCCTTGCAATTGCTTCAATACCTCCTGAAATATAAGGAACAGTATTATTTAAAAAATTAAGCAAGAATGAAATATAAAAGTTATTGTTTTACAGTGTACCGACTTTCAAACACATCTTTTGAGATAAGAGCACATACAGAATTATTTTATTTAGAATGAGAAATGAAATAATAAAAAATGCTGCACATCTTTAATTCCCAATAGCTTTTATTTTTTTTAGTACAGATTGATAATTTTTCAAGAAATGTATATATGATGTCTTAAAACTTTTTACAGCATGCAATATGTACATTAGAATAAGCAATGTGCTTTTAGAATGAAAAAAGATCAATTCATGTACATTACAATAAAAATATTATGAAATCCTATTAATGTCTTAAAATTAAAATTATTATACTCAATTGCTAAATAAAATATAATAGAAAAAGCAGATAGCACTTATATTTGGAGTTATAGTTTGGATCTTAACTTCATGTTTCATTATTCAGCAGAGAGAATTTTTTGTTGCTTTAATTTATGACATGGACATATCTCTTCATGTTAACATATGATAACATGACTTCAAGATGGCCAGCTATTCAACTGCACTCACCAAATCTTTCTTATAATGGACATCTTGATTATGTCATAGGATGTTGAAGGCATTGAGCATAATCTTTTTGGTGCTTTTAAAAATATTTAAAAATATGAATTCATAAAATTCTAAATTCTGTTTTGTACAAAGAAGATGCAGCTACCAATCAACAGTTGTTTCTTCCTTTCTGTAGCATATTGACATACATTTTTATATATGCACTGTATTCTCCTCTTGTTATGCATATGATCACCAGATTTAAAGTCCAAAGCACATATTTCAAATCTGATTTCTCATTCCTGCTGCTGAACACCTGGTCAATTGAGTAGAGGAACGATAGAACCATTTCAAAAACTGAATTACATCCATGTGATGATTTTTCTATAAAGTTTCCTTGGCTATTAATATTTGTCTTATGAGGATACCCAGTATTATCTTTTTTTGAAACAATGTTTTGCTGCCAATACTTTATAAATCTGGAAAATTTGGGGTAAAATTGCTTAATAAATACTTCAAGAAAGATAAGAGCTATGGATTTTTTTTCCCCAATTCCCCAAGAATACTCTGCACTAATATTTATTAACTGGTTAATATTTAATGGAAATCTTCTGATCACCGCTAGTGAGTAGCTGTTGAAGACATGACATCCTGCAACTCTTGTAGAAAAGAAATAAAAATTCAGAAAATCACTACAGTACTGAGCAGTGATTTAAAAAGCCTAACCTTTTCTTATTACAGAGCAAAGAATGAAAGCAAGCTTATGGCTTCAATACTACACGACTAAGAAATTTGGGGTATGTTTGTCATGCATCTACCAAACCACCTTCTCCCTTCTTTTCAACTTCAGAATAAAGAAGGGAGGGATGGAGATTATAGTGCAGTTGTAATCAGTCCTTATATCAATCGCTCAATTTTTATTTCTATGTATTTAAAATTAGAAGGGTCCTGTTAAATAAGTACTTGAAACTGAGGAAGTAAGGTTTCTTGGACTGTTATTTACTGTTAGCTTGTTTAATTAACAATAAACAACAGTCCAAGGAATCACCAAGACTACTCCCTCCAATACTGACAAGAGCAAACCACTAGTATATAAAACAAGAACAAACCCCATTCCCTATTAGCACTGATGATGTTAAATTAGTTTAGTAATGAAACATCTGCAAGAAAACAACCAAGGTCAGAGAGTACCAAGGACACCACAGTTTAAAATATTCTCTTCTATCGGTACAACATAAAAATACTTGGTAAGGTACTCATGCTGCTTTGCTGATTCTTGCTGTTTATTTACAAAAGTGTCATACTATGGGGATATTTAACCTTATGCTTTATTCTCTAGAATTCCTTCATTATTAAATGATAAATCTAAGATTTTGAGCTTCAAGGTCTGAATTTTTTTTTAAAAAAAAAAAAAGCCAATGAGGGGCTTAAAAGGGGCGTTGGTCTTACCTGAACGCCTTTTCTCAGTACGGAGATGGATAATCCATGGATGGGTTTTCTCTGTCTGCCTGCTCTTGAGACCAAGTAGCCAAAGCTTGACACGCCCCCACTTCCTGTGGAGTCCATTCTTAACGAGGGCGAATTGGCTGATGATTGACGAGGTATTGGCTCTCAGCTCCCTACTAGCGGCCTGCTGGCCTTGGGGTGGGTGTGGATTATCCATCTCCGTACTGAGAAAAGGCGTTCAGGTAAGACCAACGCCCCTTCTCCAGTACAGGAGATGGATAATCCACGGATGGGACGTACCAAAGCCTCACTGTCCCAAGGGGTGGGAAACAGATAAGGCCGGTAGATTGATCTCTGAGACAACTTGCTGGAGGACCCTCCTACCAAAGGAGGCATCCGCCGATGCAAAGCGGTCTATCTTGTAGTGTCGTATAAACGGGGAAGGCGAGGACCATGTCGCGGCCCTGCAAACTTCCTCGATTGACGCCTGGGTAGCCCATGCCGCCGAAGTTGCAGCGCTTCGGGTGGAATGGGCTGTGAGATGACTTGGGGGCGGCAGGGATGATACATTGTAAGCTTCTGCGATACAGCTTCGGATCCACCTTCCAATGGTGCCCGCGGAAACTTTCCGCCCCAAGGTGCCCGCTTGGAAGGACACAAATAGGGCCTCCGATTTGCGGAAGGGTTCTGTACGCTTTATATAACGCCGCAAGGCTCTGCGGACGTCCAATGTATGCCACTGCCGCTCCCGGTCATGTGTTGGATTTGGACAGAAGTTTGGGAGAATTACTTCCTGTGTCCTGTGAAAGAGTGAATTCACCTTCGGTATGAAGGCAGGATCTAACCTAAGGACCACCCTGTCCTTGTGGAAAATGCATAGGTCGTTTCTGACTGACAGTGCGGCCAGTTCCGAAATTCGTCTGGCCGATGTGATGGCAATCAGGAACGCCACCTTTAGCGACAGGTGTCGCAAGGAAACGGTCGCCAATGGTTCAAATGGTGACCGAGTGAGTGCGTGAAGGACTCGCGGTAGTTCCCAGGACGGGTACCTGTGAATTACTGGAGGTCTGGTGTTATAGGCGCCCTTGATAAAGGCGCGGATCCTGGGGTGGTGAGCTAAGGGAACCGAATCCGTGCAGGTGAGGAGGGTGGACAAGGCCGCCACTTGCCTGCGGATGGTCGCGGGGGCGAGGCCTCTGTCTAGTCCCTCCAAGAGGTAATCTACTATCTGAGGGATGTAGAGTTTGTGTAAGTCAAACTGCCGTTCCCTGCACCAAAGGCAAAAATTTTTCCAAGTGGAGTCATAAATGCGGTTTGTTGCCGGACGGCGTGAAGCTTGAATTATGGTAATGGCCCCGGGAGAGAATAGTTCCTGTGCCATTATCTGGCGCTCAAGTGCCAGGCGGTCAGTTGTAACCATTGGGGTTCCGGGTGACTGATGGTTCCCTGGTGTAGGGACACTTGATGAGGGGGAATGTTCCATGGGGGCGACTGAGACAGGTTCATCAGGTCGGCGAACCACGGTCTCTGTGGCCAATATGGTGCTACTAGGATCACTTCTGCCCGCTCCTGAATCAGCTTTCGGATGACCGCCGGTATGAGTGGTAGTGGGGGAAAGGCATAAAGCAGACCCTGAGGCCACTGAGTTCTCAGAGCGTCCGTCCCCTCTGCTCGCGGGTTGAAGTAACGAGAGTAAAATCTGGGGAGCTGGGCATTGTCTGATGATGCGAACAGATCGAGGATCGGGTACCCGAACTTGCGGGAGATGTCTAGGAACAAGTTCGGGTGTAGCCCCCACTCCGAAGGGTCCACTGTGGTGCGGCTTAGGAAGTCCGCTTGCTGGTTGTTGACCCCCGATATGTGTTCCGCTTTTAGTGACTTCAGATTGGGCTCTACCCAGCTGAATAGGAGTCGTGACTCTGTCATGAGGGTTTTTGATCTGGTCCCCCCCTGCCGATTGATGTGCGCCTTGGCTGCTACGTTGTCTGTTAGGACTAGAACGTGGTGGCCTCTGATTCTGTCTTTGAATTGTTGCAAGGCTAGGTGGATAGCCCTGAGTTCTAGCCAGTTGATGTTGTTTCTCAGATCCGTGGCGGACCAACGTCCCTGTACAAACCGGGAGTCCAGATGGGCTCCCCAACCATACAGACTGGCGTCTGTAGTGATGGTAACTCTGACTGGTTCCTTGAAGGGTGACCCCTTGGTCACGGCCCGAGAGCACCACCAGCGTAGCGCCCTGCGGATTTGTGCCGTGACCCTGACTAGGTGGTTGGATGCGCTGGTGTTCTGCCGTTGGTACGGGAGCAGAAACCACTGTAGTTCCCGTAGGTGGAGCCTGGCCCAGGGTACAATGGCTATGGCCGATACCATCTTGCCCAATAATTGGGAAAGTGTTAGTATCGGAACTGAACGTTGCCTGTGAACCCAGCGAGCCAGTTCCCTGATGCCGGCCACCCGGTCTTGGGAGAGATAGACCATACAGTTGGTTGTGTCTATCATGGCCCCCAGATGCAGCAGCCTGGACGAGGGAACTGTCTGGCTCTTCTGAAAGTTTACTGAGAATCCGTGTAATTGGAGGACGCGAATGACGGTCCTTACGTCCGCCTGAGCTGTCTGTAGGGATGTTGCTTGGATTAGTATGTCGTCTAGGTAACATTGGACGCGTATTGGGATTTTTCTCAGTTTGGCGGCTACCGCTGCTAGTATCTTGGTAAATACCCTGGGTGCCGAAGATAGACCGAAGGGGAGAGCTCTGTATTGGAAGTGTTTTCCCCCGTAACAGAAACGTAGGAACCGGCGGTGGTTTGGGTGGATGGGGATGTGAAGGTAGGCTTCCGTGAGGTCTATCGATGCCAGGAAGTCTCCTTCTCTGATGCTTCCCAGGATGGACTGAAGGGATTGCATCTTGAATTTTTTGTATGTGATGTAGCGGTTGAGGTTTTTTAGGTCCAGGATTGCCCTCCATCCTCCTGAAGTCTTTGGAACCACAAAGAGGATGGAGTAAAATCCTCTGCCTCTGTATTCCGCTGGGACCGGTTCTATTGCTTGAATGTCCAACAGGTGTTGGATGGCCTCCTGCATGAGTTTGCGTTTGGTGGGGTTCCTGGAGACCGAGCAGTTGATGAGTCGGTCTGGGGGTGTGACCAGGAACTCCAGGGACAGCCCGGACTGGATGGTTTGTAGTACCCAGTTGTCCGTGGAGGTCTGCTCCCACTGGTGGAAGAAGTGAGCTAGTCTTCCTCCAATGGGTAGGTCTATGTAGGAGTCATTTTGTCTTCCGGTACGGACGACCCGTTCCACGAAAGGGTCGTCTCGACTGGTTTTGTTGTCTGGGCTGGAACCCCGGTCTGTCGTAGGGGCGGCCGTACGGTTTGTTCTGCCTGGGAGTGAATGGCTTGGGTGCCTGACTGATAGGCGTGGTTGTCGGTTGACGAAAGGACTGCCTACGAAAGTAAGGTGTGGTACGTTTGTCTGACCTTTTGTTCAAGTGTGCCATGACCTTCCGCTTGTCTTTGTTCTCTACAAGATAGGGGTCCAAGGCCTCCCCAAACAGACCATTGCTTGAGTAAGGGGCGGTCGCTAGCCGCCACTTAGCCTTGGTGTCAGCTTGCCAGTGTTTTAGCCATAGCATTCTCCTGGCAATTATGTTGGATGCTATGGATCTGGATGAAAAAATGGCCGATTGGAACGTTGCGTCTGCAGCGTATTCCGTGGCTGCTACCATCTTAGCCAGGTCCTGGTGTGTTCGTATGTCCTCCATAGGAACTATGGTTTGTAGTTGTTGCAACCAGATGAGGGTGGCCCGGACAAAAAAGGAGGCCGAGGTGGCTGCTTTGATGGCCCATGCCGCTGTCTGGTGGGTTTTGCGAAAGGCTTGTTCCCACTTTTTGTCATCTGCCTTAAGGGCCTCCACTAGGTCCCCAGCCATGGCTGTCTGGGAGACCAAGGGGGTCCAGGCTTCATCTACTTTAGGAATTTCTAAGGCCTCATTGAGGTCTGTGGCAGTGCTGTATAATTTTTTGTCCGTACCACTCACTGATGGGAAGGAAGCGGGAGAGTCCCATGGCTTCTTGATCCCTTTCAGGAAAATGGCGGGGCAAGGTATATGGTGTTGCGTTGTCACCTTTTCTACGAATACGGGTCTGGATGTGGTGGCCGGTGTCGCTTGCGGCTGAGAAAACTGATCCGTCCCCATGTCCGCAATGGCTGTGGCCTTGCGTAGTATCGTGAGGAAGCGGTTGGGATTAAATAATCCCCCTGAGGGGGGCTCAGGGGGAAGTTCCTCATCCTCTGACATAGAGATCCCAGGTTGATCCTCCTCTTGTGGTGAAGAATAACCACTCATGGAGGACTGGGCCGGGGAGACGGGTTCCTGAATGCCTGAGGACTCTGAGGGGAGTTCCGAGTGTGGCATGGCTGAGATGGAGGGCCCCTGGTCGTGGTGGGCGGAGCGCTGTGCTAGGGCTCGGTCCACCACTTTGGTTAATAGGGCCTCTAGCCGTCCATCTGCCCAGATGTCCCCTATGTCATTACCTTTGGGTGTGGTGACCGCAGGTGGAGAGTTGGACTCAGTGGTTGTGCCTGCCGCCGTGGTTGTTTGTTGGGCTGATGTAGATGGCGGATCCAGTGGTTGCGGTGTTCCTGGAATGGACCACGCGCTCTGGGTTGATGTGGATGGACCCAATGGTAATTCCATCTCGGTGGCCGCTATTTGAACCAATTCCAATTGGGCCTGCCTCTGCGCTCTGGAGAACTCCTTCTCCAGGGCCTGGTGCCTACGGCTGGCTTGCTTTTCCGCCAACTTGGAGGGCCTCTTGAGTGAGTGTTTTGTCTTCGCTTTGCACTTGCCTGCCGCCTTCTGGTCAGAAGGTGTGTTGCAGCCGTAATTGGGAGGTGGAGGGGTCGTGCTCATGGATTGAGGCAACGAGGGTCCCTCCATTCCGCTTGAGCAGTCCCAGAAAAACTGAGAAGACGCTCAGGCAGGCAAGTATTGGCGGGAGCGAAATTGGAACAAGTACCAGGACTGTTCCCCTGATCACCCGACCACAACAAAAATATTCTCTCTGGGCTAAGGTCACGGTAGCTGAGGGAGGTACCGAAGGCACGTTTGGAACCACTCTTTGGGTTCCGCCCGGAGGCCTTAGGTGACCAGGCAACGTGCACCAGTAGAAAAAGGAAAAGGGAGGCAAAAAATATCAGTGGCGACCTCAAAAGGGTCTGTAGGCCTGACTTAATACACAGCAGGTATCAAATGGCGGTCACCTAGAGCGGAATTTATTCTTATTAATACTATTACTATTATACTAATAATAGGAACAACAATAATAGTAAAATAATAATAATAATAACAACAACAACAATAATGGTGATGATGATAATATTGTGTGTTCTGTCTTTAGGCCTGTTGGCCCTGCAGTCGCTTAATTTTTAGCTTCAAAAAAAAAATTTTTTTTTTAATTATTATTATTATTATTTTTAAAATTTATGTATCTATTTTTATTATTATTATATTTTGTCCTATTATTATATGTGTGTATCGGGGGTGGAGCGCTGGTTGTGTGCTCCTATTCCGCCTCTATCAGTGATTCCAGATATGATGTAGAGCTTCCTTAAGCTCAGTTTGCCTTTCTCTGGCAAGAGATGGCAGCCACAGCTCGTTTCTCCCTGAAAAAGGGCTTTGCAGATCCCAGGAGGGTTCTCTAGCCTCCGTTTCTTGGTTGGGGCTTACTCCCTTCCTGTGCTTCGTTTCCCTCTGAAGATAAGCTCCGCAGCCTCCCAGAAGCTGCTTGTGCCCGGGGATTTAAATTTGGCGCGCTGTGACGTTTTAAGGTAATCCCAGCCAGGGATTGCCTTTGTTGTCTGAAAACGGCAACTAAAATGGCGCCCGCGGTTGCCCTGGGCTGCTAGGGAATCTCCGATGATCCGAATTCAAGTTTGAATCCGGACCTGGAGATTGTTATTTTTTCCCCCAATTTGAGGAAAAAATCCCTTGGAAGGTTGGGGAGAAAAGCTCAGCAAGTGGTCTCTGCTGATGCCTTTGTTCCCCCCCCCCCTTTTTCACCTCCAGAGCCCTGGGGCTGACTGGGATCCGTGGGGAGTTTCCCCCCCCCACACCCCCTTTTTCAATTTTAATATAGGATCAGGGATGATCCCAAGGAAAACTTAGTGGTTGGGGAAAAGGTTCAGCAAGTAGTCTCTGCTGATGCCTTCTTCCCCCCCTTTTCACCCCCCAGAGCCCTGGGGCTGGCTGATATCTGTGGGGAAATTTCCCTCCCCACCAATCCCCTTTTTAATTTTAGGTTTGAGATCAGGACTGATCCCCAGAAAATTTTGTGGTTAAATTCCTATAGGTGGAAAATTTTTTTGGGAAGGGGAAGCCAATTATCAAGGGATAATCAATCAATGGATTTCTTGTCTAACCTGATAAGCTGAGAGCCACGCCAAAACGAGTCTTCTCCGAGCAGAGACCAAGTTAAGAATGGACTCCACAGGAAGTGGGGGCGTGTCAAGCTTTGGCTACTTGGTCTCAAGAGCAGGCAGACAGAGAAAACCCATCCATGGATTATCCATCTCCTGTACTGGAGAACAATGTGTGGATTAATTTATAAAGAGAAATTCAGGAGCCCACTGAGGCTGCTTCACCCCTAGCTGGATGCTGGGATTGATATATAATACTAAAAATAAAATCCTCAAAGGGAGATTAGATACAAATGTTAAAACATAGAAGCTGCAACCCGAACAGTATCTATATACAAGTTACTCAATTCCAAATAATTCTGGGTCTTCCCTGGAGCACACTTCAATGCCTTTCTCAGTGCAATAACACACTGAAGATATAATCAGACAACCTTTACATACAGAAGATGCCCCTGTTGTCTCTGATGAAATTGAAACCTTAGAACAGGGTCTTCAAACTGGGCCCTTTTATGATTTGTGGACTTCAACTCCTAGAATTCCTCAGCCAGCATTCCTGGCTGAGGAATTCTGGGAGTTGAAGTCCACAAGTCATAAAAGGACCCAGTCTGAAGATCCCTGCCTTAGAACGTGTTTTCCTAAGGTGTAGATTTTACAAGGAATTGATCTCAACCTAAAGATACAAAGCACATGAAGAAGCAGCTCTCATCATGAATATGGCACAATTGCCAATTATTTTATTTAAGAAATTGTATATGGATATTACCTTAAACAGTTGAGAGAATAGAAATGCACATACACACACACACACACACACACACACACACACAAATACAAGAGGTCTGATACAACAGAGATTTTAAAGGGAAAACAATTATTTAAAAGGACAAAGCTCACTATCCATTGCATTATAGGGAAAATCATAGAACTATGCAATCCGAAGCACAATCCCAAAATGCTTTTAAAGTAAAATTATTTCCATACCTTCATATTAGATGCTTCAGTTTCCAGTTTTGTAAGATGGTTTGAATTATCTTCCAGTTCTTGTCGAAGATTTGAGTTCTCCATTTTTAATGCCTCTACTTGTTTTAACAACTGATCATATGACACTGCAGCCATTCTGGGCTAACCCAGGACCTGAAGCAAATAGAGAATAAACATTTGATTTCATTTGCTCCAAGAAACATATCATGAATTATTTTTAAAACAGAACATTACTTCCCACCTAAATAATTTATCATTGCAGTTTTTATATATTGTAAAAATGTCTTGGAACTTCAAGTAATTCCCTATTTAAGTACAAAGTACAGAGCAGATCTGCTTACTTTCAGCCCAGAGTTGGCTGAAAGATGGACAGCTATATACTGTAAATGTTTTAAATAAATAAATAAAATAAACTCTTGAATGCCTTTACTTCAGACAACATTTAAGACAATATCAAAATATTCACTAATGAGAAGTTTCCAATCCAAATTTTAGTATACAGCATGCATTTTCATATATGAATTAAGTATGTCTTAATTCATTTTCAAAATAATTCAGAACCAATAAATATGCTTTAATAAATAGATAAGCTCCTTAATTCAATGTATTAAACTTAAAGCACACTCAATTTATCACTGTGGAAAAAGGGATGAAAGTGAAATATTAAAGTTCAAAGTGAGCTGAGTTTGCAAGAGACACAAAAAATAAAAAAGACTACGATAAAATAAAAGGAAAGTCAGAGAGGATTGTAGGTTCAGTGTGAGAAAACAGTATGAATTGATAATGGGTGATGACAAGAAGACAAAACTTCTGAACTCCTATTTTATGCATATCTTTTTTCAAAACGGAAATAGTGCCCTACTTGGTCATTCTTCCACTGAGAGAACAAAATTTTTTTAGGACGGGTAAGGAGAGGCATAACAGACAGAACTTAGCTAATTTAAAGAAATTCAAGACTTCAGGCCAGATGTATCACAGGTAGCGCTTGGCTTATGATAGCAATTGGGATAGGAATTGCTATTACTAAGTAATGTGGCTGTAAAGTACAATGTCATGTGTCTACATTGCTTTGTGACGGCAGTTCCAGCAGTCCCAGTTGCCATCATTAAGCAAGAATCCTGTGTGCTGTTAAGTGAGGACCTCACGTGATGTTGACTTCCAAGTTCCCACTGGCTTCCCCATTGACTTTGCTTATAGGAAGCCAGCAGGAAACATTAGAAACCATCATTACAGGACCGTGGAAATGCTACAGTAACTGGAACTCTGAGGATTGGTTGTAGCTGCCACTAATTCAGCACTATTGTAAATTTGAACAGTTGCTGAACAAATGTTCAGATCTCAAGGTCCTAATCTCTATATTTCAGGGTACAGAAGGAACTAAAAGAAGCAATCACAGGAACACTTTTAGTAATCTTTGAGAACTCCTGTGGTACTGATGAGGTCACAGAAGTCTGGAAGAAGGCAAATGTCATCCCAATCTTCATAAAAGGGAAGAAAGAAGAGACAGGAAACTACAGGCTTGTCAGCTTGATATTTATGCTGGACAAGATTTTTAAAATGATGATCAAACAGTATGTTTATAAAGACTTGGATAGCTGTGCTACAAGTAGTAGTAGTTAGAATGGGTTTGTTATAAAGAAATTGTGCCTAACTAATCTAATTTTTATCTGTGAAAGTATAAACTTAGTAGGTCAGAATAATGATGTAGATATGGTGTGTCTGGATTTCAGTAAAGCTTTTGATAGAACACCTCATTATATTTGCATTAATAAAAATGTTTAACATGCCCTAGATGATACTACTGTTAAGACTCAGAGTTGATTAAATAATTGTATTCAAACAGTGCTCATAAATGGTTCTAACTTCAGCTTGAAAAGAAATATTGAAAAAAAATGCCCTAGGCCTATATTTTAGACCATACACTGTTTAACATAAAAAAGATATTTATAAAGTTTGCAGACAACACAAAATAGGGAAGGGTGGCTAACGTTTACATAAAAGAAAGATTCAAAACAATCAAGATAGACTTGAGCAGTAGGCTGAAATGAACAATTTAACTGATAAAATGTAAAATTCTGATAAAAAATGTATAGGAAAACTATAAGGCACAATTATAGGATGGGTAAAGCTTGGCTTACATGACCACAAATCAAACACGAGTTAGCAGTGTAATGCAACTGCTAAAAAGACAAATCCTATCTTGGGATGCATCCACAAGAATACAGAGTCCAAATCATGGAAAGTAACTGTGACTGTTACTAGGCCTAGCTCTGTCTCCAGCTCTGAGCACCATACTTCATAAATGACAATGATAATTTGAAGTAAGAGGCTAAGAGGTCTGGAAACTAAATCCTATAAGGCAGCGGTCTCCAACCTTTCCGGCTCCAGGACCAGCAGTGGCAAGGGTGGCAGGGGAGAAGGTATGGGTTCATGCACATAACCTAATCCCACACGTGTGCAAATAAAACTTTGTGTGGTCACCTGTCGCTTGAGAAGCCCAGTTCCCAACTGGCTGCAGCCCAGAGGTTGGGGACCTCTGCTACATGGAATGGTTAAAAGATCTAGATATGTTTATCTTATAGAAAAGATGGCTGAGAGCTAACAACAGTCATATGTGAAGGGCTGTCTCACAATACAAAGAGTAGTACTTACTTTGATACCCCAGATGGTAGGCACTTCCCCTAAACTTACTTCAATTTGTCACTGTCATTCATGAAGTCAAAATTACAAAGGAGAAGGTACAGGTTAGATATCAAGTGGAACAGGCTACCGTATGAAATGATAAGTTCTCACTTGCTGAAAGTCTTCAAAGAGAGACTGAATGGACATCTGTCATAGCTGTTTTAGTGGATCCTGTACTGACTAGGAATTAGATTAGATGGTTGCTAAGGTCCATTTGAATTTTTTAAAAAATGAATATGCTTTTAGGTGGCTACAGATAGTAGGCAATAGTTTCACCAGTATGTCTAATGGAGCATATATATGTGTATGTGTGTGTGTGTATATAATATGTGACTAACATTCCATTTGAGAATGTTACTTGAATACAATAGACAAACTATTTTCCTACTTTTCTCTAAAAAGAGGAAATAAAATAGAAATAGAAAGTAGAGAATGCACCTAAATGAAATATATTAAAATGTGGGTAATACCCTAATTCTAAAACAGTAGGTATTCAGCTATGAATGAGCAACAGAGTATTTTGGAAAAAGAGTACGGCTAAGTAATTTCCTTATTCCAAGGACTGAATCAGTTGCTTCATGACGATCAGGAAGTATGTATGCGTATACAAATATTCCATTCATAGCAGGGGCATATGAGATGACTGGAGGAAAGTTTAATTCAAAAATGAACTATGAACAGTGAGTAAAAAAATTAAATGAATCTTCCTTGCTAATTAGTTTGCTCCCATATTTATTCATTCCTTTTATTGGCCTAAATAAGGTACATATGCATAAGTGTGTGCATATCTTTGTATGTATGTATAAACAAATAACATTCAGAGAACTTAAATAATAGCACATGCAATTTAACTTGATGCAATTAACACCAATTTATTTATGTTTATATTTTTAATAGCCATGCATATTCTGGCAACTTGTTTTTCCATTTGGTTGCTGATTGAATAGAAGACCAGCAAGAAATAACAGAATTAAGGACTAGTCTAAGAATTATTTTAAAAAATCCCCAAAGAAGGAATAGCATATCACTTGCATAATATTCCCAGGAAAAACTACACAAGCATATTCATGAAGCCACCAGGAGCTAAACTCAAACTGAAGAAAAATTTACTTTCCATTCTATTTGGAATGTGCTTTGTAATTCCTCATTCAAAGATGAAGTGTGGCCCTCATCCTATACATAGTTATAGAAATCTGCTTTATATATAAATGCAAAATGCCTAATAACTCCTGAGATTATTATTTACAGTATCTTTGACCACTGGCTATACTAATAGAACCTATGACAGGTAGTCCTTGACTTATGACCGGTCACTTAGTGACTGCTTGACCTAGTTTATTTCTGACCTAGTTTTAAAGTTATGGCCACTGAAGCGCCCCCGTGGTCATTTGCCCTTACAACCGGATGCAGACTGCTGTAAGACTCCACCTATTTCCCATTCCCCCAGCTGGGTCCCTGTAGACTTTGGGCCTGCTTCCCACTCCATCAGGTACCTTACATTCCTCCTCACCCAGCCTTATCACTGACTGCTCACTTACTTTATTCCAGCTTTGTTTCCCCTTCCCAATAGCTTTTAGTTTTCTTTTCTAGCCTAGGCACACTAGAAGCTAGGGGGAGAAATGAAGCTGAGAGACACCCTCCCCCCTTTCTAGTGTATCTGGGCTAGAAAGAAAAGCTCGAAGTCATTGGTGGTGGGAGGGAACAAAGGTGGAATAGAGCTCTTCCATCTTAGTTTTCCCTACAACTACTAGCATCCCTGGGCTAGAAACTGTGAGTAGGAAATGAAGTTAGGACAAAGCGCTCCCATTTTTGTTTCCCCTGCAGTTTCTAACAAGCCTGAGCTATAAAGAAAGGAGCTATGGAAGAAGAGCAAGGTGCTCCGTCCTTCGATGTCCCTAAGCTGTGTTGCTAGGTTGGGTCCCCCTAGGCTGCTCCAAAAGTCGTGTTAGTTTCTGGGAACGGATAGAAAAGGAAAAGTGTGTTTGTCTTCCCCAATGTAACCTGTGGAGATCTACAGTAAAAAAATAAGTAAGCAATATGTGATTGGGGGCGGGGGGGGGAAAGTTGTGTGTGGGAATCTGGTGGGATGGCAAAGCAGTCCCAAGGCCTGCAGGGATCCTGAGGGTGGAAAGCAAAGCACAGGATGCCTCAGGAGATGGGAAAAGCCCAGGCAGGGCTTATATTAGGCGTTCCAGGGACTCTGAGGCACCCCTGCTCCACTTAATGACTGCATTGGGAAAACTGGGATGGGAGTCATTCATTGGAGCGATCATGTGGGTGCTTCACTTAATAGCCATCACAATTTGCAACAGTAATGGGCAGCCTCATTACAGTCACAGGTCAAGGACTGCCTGTAAATTTGATGTCCAGTTTCCATCCCATCAATTCCTATTTTGTACATAAATTGCAAATTTAGGCATTTTTGTTATTTATATTTTTAAATCCATTTTAACAACAATGTTCGGGGGGGGGGAATCTGTCCCTGAATTCTTAAAAATCAGATTTATTCCTTCAAAACAATTTAATATGTTCCAAAATAGATCATGTTTTAATGAATGCTCAGAAGATAGTAAATTTGGGAAAAAACTTTCCCCGAAAGTTAAATTAGCTAATAGACAAAAATTTTCAAAGCATTTTCAAGCTGAAATTTTGCATGTTAGAAGATGACTACACAACCTGAAGCCTACTTAGTAAACATTTGCATCAAGAAATGAATATAAATATATAAATATATTGTAAATATGCAGATTGCATGCACGGTTTCGTTGTACCCAGAGAGACTAATTAATGTTTCGAGAGGTTCATCCACAGGTTTTCCATGTTGAATGCAATTCTTTATTTTAGTAAAGTGATGGTTAGAGTTGAAAGGAGGACTAAGGATTTATACTCATCTTATCAAGAGTGGAAAAGGTAGATAATGAAGTGCTGATTACTAAAGTAATAACTTGGCAGGAAGTAAAGTAATGCAGGACTAGATGAAAGAAAAAGACTAGCTGGAAAAATGAATGTTGTAAAGAGCCTACACAGCATCCTGGCTTCCACTGAAAATTTTCAAGGAAGATAGAGGAGTGAAAGAGAAAGAAGAGTTAGTACAGAGCTACCATCCACCTTATTTATCTCTTATAGACAGCTTCAAACGCAGCCTTATATTAAGAATACTACAAGAATCTCTAAAAAAAAAAAAATCAAGATTAGCATATTGGCTCTGCCCAAGATTGCACAGACTCTAAATGTTACATACAATTGGTAAAAAAAATTAGCTAATCATTCTGACTAATAAAAAATTCCAATATTCTGCATCTATTCAAATAGAAAAAGTGAAACTCAGTCAATCTAGTTCTTGTAAGTGCTTATCAGCATAATTTCTGATTTGTCTGGATTCAGTTTCGGACTATTTGTCTTATTCAATATAAGTTCAAACAGTAGTTCTGCATTTCAAATGTTCTTTGCTTAATGATCCTATCTGGGGCAGGATTTTCCACCATTAAGCATTGTCTAAGCGTCACCTAAGGTTAAGTGAAATATTATGTTACCACGCCACTTAATGACAGCAATTTCAACAGTCCCAGTTGCAGTTCTTAGGTCAAGACTTTGCCCTCATTAGGCAAAAACTTCATGCTTCTCCTGCCCTACCATTCCTGCCTCTGATTCAGCTGCTACCCACCTATCTTCCCTCCCCCCTCCATCTTGTCCTTTTGGTTACCCTGCACTCTGCCAGCCTACCCTCAGCTGCCCCTTACAAACCTTCACTATCTGCTTCCTCCTGCTCACAAGGTGCCCCTGGGCTGGCCCTTTTCAAGGCAGCTTCTGGCAGCATAAGTCCTTTGCAAAGGGACAGGTAGCGAGCCATTCCAGCAGCAGGAGGAAGAAGATGGCGAAAGTCTACTGAGGGAGATGGAAGGCAAGATGGCAGAGGTGGAAGAGGGCAGGATGGTATAAGGGCAGAGATGGGGGGCAGAAAGGCAGGAGGGGCAGCTGAAGTGCACTAGGCAGCTGTGAATGCTGAGTGCTCAAATTTTGATCAAATGACCATGGGGTCACTGCAACAGCAATATCTCCAAGAACAAACTATAAGTACCATTCATTCAGCACCATTGTAACTTTGAACAGTCACTGAACAAATGGTTGTTAAGAGATGCAGCTACAAACTTTGGTAACAAAAATTTGAATCATCACCAGAAACTGATACTCAGCTACAGAGCAACATTGACTCTTCCAAATAATTTAAATATTAAGTAGTATTCTATTTAAATATTATATGTAATATTTTAATATTAAATATTATTAAATATTAAAGAGCATTTACTATTATTAAATAGTGCTAATATTGAATCTTGTGGAGCACCCTTTAATACTTTATATACCTTGTCTGTTTAGACCAAAAAAAAAAAAAAAAGGTACCAAACTTTCAACTAAAACAGTTAACATGAATTATGTGGACCATTATCAAAATCCAATGAAATGGTCTACTAAAATCAAGATTATAATTATCAGTCATATAATGACCATTATTTTTGAAAAGAAAGGCTTAGACACAGGTTTATAACCAGTCTTATAACATAAAGATCATCTCTTTAAGATAGTGGTCTCCAACCTTTCTGGCTTTGCAGACTAATGGGAGAGGGGATGGTTCTGTGCAAGTGGCAGGCGAGCACGCAGCTACATTTGCACAAGCGGCAGGCACACATGCCCATCATTCACACAAATGGAGCTAAGCGCACTTGCCTGCCACTTCCCTGGCCCAGTTTTGAAAGGGCCACTGACTGTTACCAGGCTGTGGCCCTTTCAGGACCGGGCCACGGAAGCGGCAAGCAAGTGCTTTTACCAGGCTGCGGCCCGGGGGTTGGGGATGCATTCACAATTCAGGCCATCAACTGGAAGTGTTAGTTGGCTTTTACCATCCAGGAAGGATAAGAAGCCATATTCTATATAGCAACTTTTCAAAATAAGAAATATCTTAAAGGTAAGTCAATATGGGTTTCGGTAGGACAATGTATATGTGACAAAGACAAATATTTACCTTCAATTAAGAGAATGTGAATCTCAAGTAGCAATGCACACCAATTTCCTTGCTGAATTAATACATTAGCTAATAGACTATAAAAATGTATTTCAAATATACATATGGACCAAACTGCTTTTTTCTTAAAGAGAAATATAAAGGGTAACAATAGGTGTTTAAATCAATGCAACAGAACATATTAACAAAAAGAAGAAAGCTGCACTAATTTTTTGGGATGGAGAAAAAGCCTTTGACAACTTGTAATGGTACTAAATAAAATGAATCCTGAAGAAGAATTGCAAGCTTGGGTTAAAAATATATACAAATGGCAGAAAACAATAATGTCTTGGCAGATTTCCAAATCAGTAAAGGAACAAGGCAAGGATGAACATGCTTTGCAGAGGATGTAGTATTAACTGTGATAATTAGTTCATTTCAGTCAATGAAAACAATTTATAATTATTCAGAATTATGGAGAACATTTTATATAAAATCTATGTTAAGAAAACAAAATAGCTTTATCAATAACAACTGAAAGAAAAATTGATACAAAATGTTGTGCCGATGGTATTTGATTGTTAACCTTAGAGAATACACAGTGATGGCAAAACTAATACATTCACAGATACACACATAGATACACTAGAAGTTTAACCAAATTTAAGCAAGAATGGTTTCCATGCATGCAAAACATCACATAGCATGACAAATATATTAACTTACAGTTTGGTTTCTAAGGGGCTTAAATGTCTACACGCATTGTAAAGTGGTAGATAATAAAAAAGAAGAAATCAGAAACACAACAATTCTTTTTTTATGTTTCAATATAATTTTTGGTATTTTAAATCTTTTTAAATTTAACAAGTGATAGATAGATAGATAGATAGATAGATAGATAGATAGATAGATAGATAGATAGACAGACAGACAGACAGACAGACAGACAGACAGACAGGCGGACAGGCGGACAGACAGACTGAGTGTAACAATACAATGAAAACTTTAATATTAAGCAATCAGTTTAAGATTGAAATCTTTATCATATAACACATGCGATGAAATTCAGAGTGGTTTTTTTAATGTTATACTCAAATGAGGATGAAAAAGTCAAATTATTTATGCTTGTAAATTAATAGTGATAGATCACTTCTCTGTACTCAACACTCTAAATTAGGGGTGTCAAACTCGCAACGTCACGTGATGGGTCGCAATGTATCGCAACATATTTTCCATTGCTGGCAATGGGGTGGGCGCGGTTTCACCATGATGCATCCCGCCCATGGGCCGGCAGTTTGACACCCCTGTTCTAAATTATTTAAATAATAGAATGCTAATAATCTCAAATAATCTATAAACATGACTATATTGAAACAATATAATGTATCAAGATTTATAATAATATAATGAAAAGCAAAAAAAATCTAGCAATTTCACTGATAACATTCATATAGAAACAGACATCTCAGGAAAGACTGCATGAATTTTCCAAAGCCTTCGATCATTATAAGGGCTCTTTTACAGCACACTAATAACTGTATTCAAAAGATAGGTGGGACAGTAACCTCTAGTACTTTATTAAATTATTGTTTTTCATTATTTTTATTTTAACAAGTACTGTAGCAAGTACTGTATACAGTACTGATACGAAGTATTGCAAACATATATTTTTATTAATAGAGAGTGCTATGACAGTGAAATTCAGATTCACAGCTCCATCTTCTGATGACAAAAAAAAGCTGCACTTATTTCATTGTTACAGACTAAGCAAAAACGGGCAGAAGGAGCAGAAAAACCCCCAGAAAAAAATATCTAAACAGGAGAAGAGGAGAAGCAGCAGAGTGAATTGGGAGGAGGCAAGAAAAGAATCTGGAGAAAGAAATCAAATGAAAGAAGTAACAAAGTGGAGGAGAAACCAAGTGAAGAAAATTGATGTAAATGCACATACAAAAGAGAATCAGAGGTGGCTGCTGTAGCAGAAAGTAATGGATTAAAAATGAGAAAAAAGTGCAGCAGCAAAGGAGGAAATGCACTGCCACAAGTGGAAGAGCATTCAGGCAACAAATATATTGAGTAGGCCTAGAAGACAGACTTGGAGGAGGCAGCGATATCACGAAATTAAAGGGGTGATAGAAGGGACTCCAACTACGAAGAGGGGGAGAGCGAAAGAAAGAGTAAATGAAAAGAGTATTAACAAAGAGCAGAATATCGAGGACAAGAGGTTGAATGCACTTTAACTGGAAGCAACAAACAGGCCTGGGGAATAGAGGCAATGACTGCACCAGATAGCACTTTACTAGAATTTCAGCACTCCTGCTCTAGGGCTATTCAACATGTTGTCAATCATTCTGCTGTTCTGCACATATATTCCATACTAGCATTTCATGTGCTTCCAAAGTTTAGGATTAGGAAGCATTATTTGTCACTTGCATTGTATGGCTTAGATTTTGTCTTCTTCACTGCAATTTGCTGATTATATATTATTGATTATAGTTTGCACAACATATCAATACAGTATAAATTCAATCCAACTAAGAGGTCAGTGAAATTGCATTTTCCCCATTCACCAAGCATAAAGATTTTCATAACAGTCAGTGAGGTTGGGGCTTAAAGTGTCAGTCCAAATTAAGTGACAGTAGTTTCTCTGACAAACAGGCGACAGGTCAATGCCACATCTCTCTCTGCATTTTCCTTGCACATAGAGGATGAGCAGCAAGGATACCCAAATTGTTTTGTGCTATATATCATGCTAATGGGATGTATCTTTCTGTCCACACCCACAAAACTTAGTAGATTACTCCCTAGATTATTCACTTGTACTGATGTTACCTAGTTTGGGTAATGAAAGGTCTGCAAGAAAACAACCAAGCTCAGAGAGCACCAAGGACCCCTCATTTCAACCCTGACTACAAATATTCTCCTTTATTGGTAGATTATTTTCCCTTTAGCTTCTGCTACTATTAAGTGACATAGTTATTACTTGTTACCCTTTTGGGACTACTACCAGTTATATAGTAATATGTATATCTTTAAGTCTGAATGGTTAAAATTACATATACTAAAATACATTCCATACAAAAGTATTCATACAATATTTTTATAGATATCAAGTGCAAACCTCTACATGTTAAGCAACAAAAAAATAACATTGAGTTCAATGGAATTTCAGTACCAGATGATATACATAGCATTGTTATTTAGTTCTGTTCCATTAAAATTATTTAAATGGCAGGTTATATTTTATACCCTTTGCTATAATTATTAAAATCATAACTAATTATCTTGAAAGAACATCTTAATTTACCCACTTTCTGAAAACAAATTAGGTGTGATTCAAGATTAAAGATTAAATGGGATTCCATTTATTCAGTTCATGACTGAAGCCTCCATGGGTTTCAACTGGCCTGCTCTAACTATAGTTAAGTCTTCCTCTCCGTTTTTTAAAAATATTGAATACTGATTGATATAACTAAAATTAGACAATTTTCACGAATGCAATTAATGTTCCAACAAAAACAGGAAAATAAAAGCATACACATGTAGAAAAAATTAGCATTTCTAAATTTAGCATAACGAATTTTAAAGAATAATCTGGACTACCCCCCCACCTCCCACAAAAGCAGCAAATTTCCTCTAAAATGCTATCTGCTGCTTATGTTACCAAACATTATTTTCAATTTATCCATTTACTTTAAAATCATTGCTTTACTTTACTATTTATAATTCTACTGATACTGAAAAATCCTTCATTTTTCATTCATACTGAAATACCTAAGATGACCTAATTATTACATTAAAAGAACTATATGACAAGAAAAAAAGAAAAACACCTCATTTGCTATTTATTATTAATATTATCCAAGACTGAATAACTCCGAGTTTTTTTGATGATGAATATAAGTCAGATAGCTTCGTCTGGGTGGATGATCAAAGAAAATGAGGAGCCCAATATACAGCTTTATTTTCTATTTCAGCAATTGCTTTTTTTTTTTTCAGGTGGCAGCTGCTTTATTACATTCCTGATTGCAGCAGTGCAGGAAACATTCTCATTTCTAGGTAGCTTTTTCTTTTTAAGTAAGGAAGCAAAAACTGCTGCAGTAAACCGCAAAAGTGCCACTTATACATCGTGTCAGTAACAAAGGCATATGATTTTGCACCATTTTCAGTACAGAATCTTCCTGGCTTCCCAATGTCAAAGTAAATATTTCAAAGCTAGAATAATTCAGTTTCTATAATACTTGCCTCATCTTCCCCTACAGCCTCTATTTTGCAGGGCTGTTAGATTCACATCAAGGCATCTCCTATGTGGCTTTGTGTCTTTTTCTCTGGCTGCTGCTTCTGTGACAGGAGGGGGGAGGAGGAGGAGGAGGAGGAGGAGGAGGAGGAGGATTTCAATGGGCTCAGTTCTCATTCCTCTAAGTAATGAATCCGTTTCATTCTTTGTTGCCCTTTATCCGTCTCCTAAGATACCATTTTCCCATTTTCTATGTCAAACCTTTAAAACAATCTTTTGTTCCCGATAAAGACATCTTATTTTTTTCAGCCGCCTTCTAAGTGCACCATTACCACCTTCTTCCAGCCTGTCAAAAACAGGGATTATAATGCTAAGAATCTATCTCTCGTATATTTCTCTAAAAGTCAAAATGAGCAGATGGGTTAAAAACAACCAGACTGCCTTCTCTGATATTTGTCAATACAAAGGCATGGATCAGCTCATTGCCACAGATACAAATGCTAATTTCTATTAAGAGTACAATGCCAATGTACACCTACCCCATCTCCGATACTGACTGCACCTCCATTCAGTCTACAATACAGTATCCAGTAGCCTCCTGTATTCAATGACTGCGCTACGGTTAGAGCCAATACAGCCACATTCCAATCACGTGGGTGCCCAGCCCAATTCAGCCAATGGCCTGCTTGCTTCGGTGAATGTAACAGACTATGGTTCAGACCCAGCGCTTCCTTTTTCCTACTCACCCTGACTCTTGTCAGTTTGCTGCCTGGACAATCTACATGGAGGGGGGAGGGGTAACTTGTCAACGAGAACAGGAAAGGACACAACCTTTACAGAGCAAAGACGAAAACAAAATAAAATGGAGTCAGGGGAAAACTAACAGCTGGACTTGGGAAAAGAAACATATCCAAAACAGAATTCTTTTATCCTATGTAGCTGAAGGATTTATCTCTGCACCGAGATGGAATTTTTCAAGAGTAATATTTGTATATTAATGGCAATTGATAATGAACTCAAATTGTTACTATGGAAAAGAATTACTTCCTTTGATTACAGGGAGAGCCACTTCAGATCTGTTTTCTATTACTAAACCTGACAGTCATTTAATCCATTTACATTTAAATTACAGGATCCTGCTTTAGGATAGTTTGCTAACAAAAATTGCTTTCATTTCCTATTTATAAAATTAAGTTTCTGTAATAATGGTAATCAATTTAAAACAGTTTAAAACACAACATAGTTTTTAAAGAAACATTGTCTATACTTTACAAAGTTATTTTTAGTTTGCTATAATTTATAACAAAGTCTTCCTCAAGTAGACTATGGAGACATCCATCTAATTTTTTTGGCAACAATATGGAATTAGTTTATCACTACTCTTTGTATGTTTTTATTATTATGGTTTGTTGCACAGTCAGCCAGATGTTTAGACTGGATTTGGCACTTTTGTCCATCTAGTGAGTCCTTCCTAACAACCTGGGATAGCAAATGCTGTTGTTTAATAATATTAAAGGTACCACTGCAGTATGTAAACTATTATAAGTAAAGCTGCCTTTTGCAATTGGCTGGTGATTTTGTCAATGGTGTTCAAGTGATGCTCCAGATGTTTTGGACTAGCACCCAAGGTACCTATTCTATTGGTAATATCTCTTTTTTTGCCACAGTCATTCTACTTCCATTTGCAGTTTTTTTGTGATTTTTTACAGTTATTTCTCTTCTCTTCTGCTGTCTCCAAATATTGCCACATCCATTATCCAGACTTTCTCATCCTTTCTTATCAACAATTGTTATGTCTGGAGTATTGTGTAACAGATACTACACTTATCTGCCACTGCCAAATTTAAAGTCCAGAACACTTTTTATTTTTATTTATGGTTCCACCAGTTCATGCTTTCAGCCAGGTGATGTTTCTTGCAGATATTCCAAAAACCATTGTTGCTATTTTCTCATGCCATTGTTTATAATCAGTCTGTGCAATCTTCTTGCAGCAGCTAACTACATGGTCCTTTGTTTCTTCAGCTTCTTTGCTATTTGTTGTTGTCTTTTCAATTGTGGCTTTATATGCATGTGTTCTTAAGGCTTGTTCTAATGAAGCCATAATTACCGTCTTTCATCAATTTTCCTGCTCTTAGCCATTGTCAGGTCTTGTTATTATCTGCTTTGCCTGCTATTGTTTTCATGTAATGGCCAATTTAGACTCTCTGGTATTCAGTGAATCTTCATTTTATACTACCTTCTAGTGCAGGGGTGTTAAACTCAATTTCATTGAGGGCCGCATCAACATTGCGGTTGGCCTCGGGGGGGTGTGTGGCCAGGGTGGGTGCGGCCTACTGAGTAGGCATGTATGGAGTGGGTGTGGCCTACTGGGTGGGCATGGCCAGCTCTACATCATTCGCATCAAGGGGGCCTGTGGGGACCTGGGTAGGAGTGGGACAGATCTGAGGGTCTCTGGCAGAAGAAGGTGGGACCAGGGCAAGTGCCAAGGCATGGTCCACTGGAGGATTCAGGCCATGTGGGGGGGCTGGATGATGGTGCGGGCTGCCCAGAGCGCTAGGCAGCAGAGGTCAAATGCCCAGCCTGGCCCTCGAGCACCTGTGGCACCAAGCAAAGCCCCACTTCCCCAAGGGGGCGCCAAGCTGCACTTACCTCCTCAAGGCTGCTGCTGCTGTGCTTGCTCTCCTTAGCCAGGTTGCTCAGGAAGGCCGATTCCCTTTGTATCCAATGCTTCCTTAGCAATAGGATGGGAGACCCCCAGGATAGGCCAGGAGGATGGAGCAAGGGGATCGTGAAAGGACAGCAGGGCAGGACTAAGGCAGGACTTCCCTCAGACTCTCCCTCTCCTTCTTTCCTTTCTTCCTTCCTAAGTACAGAGTGCTGGGAAAATATTTGAGATGAGAGAGGGAGAAAAACAGGCAAGAAACGCAGCTGGGGAGGTGTCACCCTTCATGAGGAATGAATAAATGTACCATTGCCTGGAAGTGGCCAGCAAATGGCCCTCACCTGCTTCATATTTCTGGCTTGGTGGGCTCTGGGGAAGGGATGCCATGAGCAGCATGAGAGTCAACGTTACCTGCACAATGCAGCCAGCCCCCAGCCTGCCCGGTTTCGACAGGCAGCGAGGCGCTTTCCTCACAGCACCAAGAGGCTGAGCCAGGCGGTGCGAATCTGAAAAGAAGCATGATGCTGCACAGCCCCCAGCATGCCCTTTCTCGGCAGGCAGCGGGACACTCTCCTCACAGCGCCGAGAGGCTGAGCCAGGTGGCGCAAATCTGAAAAGAAGCGTGATGCTGCCCAGTCCCCAGCCTGCCCGCTCTTGGCAGGGAGCAGGGTGCTCTCACAGAGCCAAGAGTTTGAGCTGCGTAACGCAAATCCAAAAACAAGCACGACGTTGCCCAACCCCCAGCCTACCCGGTCTCGGCAGGCAGCGAGGCGCTTTCGTTACAGTGCCAAGAGATTGAGCTGAGAGGTGTGAAGCTCGCCAGCTTTGCACCTTCCTCCCTACTGAAACTGGCAGGCTGGGGCTAGGCAACATTGCACTTCTCATCAGATTTGCGCCACCCAGCTCAACTCTTGGTGCTGTGAGGAGAGCGCCTCACTACCTGCTGAAACTGGGCAGGCTGGGGGCTGGGTGTTGTTGTGTTTCTTTTTGGATTTGCACTGCCCAGCTCAGCCTCTCAGCGCTGTAAGGATAGCGCCCTGCTGCCTGCTGAAACCCCTCCCCCAGAGCCCATCAAGCCAGATATGTAAAGTAGGTTTGTTGGCCACTTCCAGGTGATGGTGCGTTTCTTCATTCCTCACAAAGGGTGACACCTCCCCAGCATGCATCCAGGGGGCAGGGCTGATGCGGCAGGGCTGGTTCCTCGCTGTTTCCAGATGGCATTGTGGATATAAGACTGAATACATTTCAGCATAGATGGCCACCACAAAATTGTACATTGGCTCTCAGCTGGCCTGGGCCAGGACCAAGGCAGCGGGGGCCGTTCCCTTACTGTTTCCAGGATGTCTTCGTGGGCCACATGAAACCACTTTGCGGGCCGCATCCAGCCCCGGGCCTTGTGTTTGACATGTCTGTTCTAGTGCATCTTTTTCACTCTTCTTCGAATATTCATCCAATGTCCCTTTTTCTTCTTCCATGCCACCTATGTGTCTTGTAAACAGTCTCTTGTCAAAATCACTATATGGATGAGGGGCATAAATCACTGTTACTATTTTTCTTGTCTTCCTATCTAGGGCTTCTAAGTCTGCTTCACTATTCTAGCTTTATATCTAATGTTGGGATTACCTGGGTGTTAATTACCTTCATGGCATTTCTGCCACTGAGTTTTGACTTTAAGATTTTCTTTGCTCTTATGATGTATTCATTACTAACCTTCTTCCTGACTCCAGTGTGCTTGATATTGTCAGCTTGAAGGATACTCAGATGTTCATAATGATCATCTTCATCCATATTCTTGATGTTATTTCAATAGGTTATCTGGATTTTTTCAGTTTCCACTATTTTTCCCCTGCTGATAGTGTAGGTGGCATATTTGTCAAGTCCAAACTCTACTGTAATATTTTGAGTGAATATAAGGCAGTGTTGAGCAACGATTCTATTTCAGATGGTAGTTTTCCATACAGTTTCAGATTGTCCATGTAAAGAAGATAGCCTGGCAGATATTTTTGATGTTTGATAACCCTGGCCTGACTTGCTCAGTACTATTGAAATCAATGCAATGACATACAGTAGTGGTCATGGTGAGTCTACTTGAAAAATTCCTCTCTCAATGCTAACCTGTACTGGTTTATCACCACCAACTAGAAACAGCGTCTTCCACTGTACCATTGATTTTTGCACAAAGCTTCATATGTTTCTACTGATTCTTATTATTTCTAGATACTTAATTATCCAGTAATGTGAAAAGGAGCCAAAGGGTCATAGGGAAGCCTTCTAGTAATCACAGTCCAAGCTACATTAAAGTTGATCTTCCTTTTACTCATCTTTGTTAATTAGGAACTGATCTTTTGTCCTGCTGCTGTTTGGATAGTTTCCTTACTGATCAGATGGAAAGAGTTTATTTTCAATTAGATGCATCAACTATCAAACCAGTTAATAACCTGAAAGTTACAGGTAAGCGAATAATCAACCTGTAGTTGCCTAGTGGTGCCCCTTTTGTTGGCTCTTTCATTATCAGGTAGGGTTTGCCAGATGTTAACCAATCTTCACCTCCTTGAAATATTTGTTAAACTGCTTGGCAATGATCAGTTAAATAAATGCAGTTCATCTTCACCTGGTGCTGACCAGTTCTTGATTTTCCTTGCCCTTTGTTCTTCAGCTTTTTTTGCTTTCACTTCTATTCTAGCTTGCTTGCATTTGATGTTGCATCATATTATTTTCAAACCTGATCTTCCATTCTGATATTCGTCTTTTTTTCTTCTTTGTGTACTTTGTATCCGAGATATTCAGTTATAACAGCAACTAAGCTGTCCATCGGTTGATCTGTTTCTTGCAATGTGATGATGCTTATATAGTACTGGCATCTTTTAATACTGAAGCGTTTTTTTAACAAATTTCAATTCTGGCAACTTTATTCTGTTTTTTCCCCCTGCAGTTCTAGATGCTCATTTATTCTTCATTTCATATTATTCTTTTCCAGTTAGAAGACTTTGTCATTTCTGAAGAGAAGGTAGAGGAAAGGATGCTTGGTTTGCAAATGAAAATAGTTCAATTGTGATGCAAGTTTTATTACCAACTGGCTTGTCTCTACTGTCTAAATTACTTTTGGCAAAGCTTTGATTTCTTTGCCCTGGATAGATATTTGCAGTTCTTCCAATTCTACTTCTGTGAATACTTTATTTCATATTATAAATCAATACTGATCTATTAATCTCTGTCCTATTATTTCTTATTCTGAATGTTTTTCTTTCCAGAACTGGTGCATTCTTTTCAAATATCCTCTTCTCTTGGAACTTGATTTGCAATAGCAAATCATTATTTCTTTGTTTGGGGTCTTTGAATATTTGCCATGGGCAAGCAACTTTTCTTCCAGTAGTTCTGCAGCTGCTGGCCCTGGCTGCTTAGCCAATAGTCCTGAATCCTGTAGCCAGTTGTCACCAAAAGTCCAGAAACTCAAACATCAAGTGTGGTCCTTGTTGACCGGGGAGATAACTGATCGGATAGAGGGTTTTGTAATTTACATTTCACCAAATTGTCTATGGGGGGGGGGATGCTCTTCGTCTGCTTTTATGCTGAGACCTGTCCTGTCTGGTTGAACCTCTGGCATAGCTTTCGTCTTCCTCAAGACATGCAAGCTCCACATCCACATAAAGATACTGTCTCACTGAGGGCTTATTATGATGTTGGGTCACACAGTCAGCCAGATGTTTAGACTTAATCTGGCAATTTTATCGACCTATTTAGTCCTTCCCAAGGATTTGGGATAAGCAGATGCTGTTTGATGTTGTTAAAGGTATTGTCACAGGATTTCAATCTTTCTTTATTTTGTAATGAGTGAACAACTTTTCTTCCAGTAGTTCTGCACCTACTGGCAGTGTTTGCTCAGACAATAGTTCTGAGTCCTGTAACTCACTTTCTACCAGATGTCCAGGAACTCAAACACCTAGCATAGTCCTTTTTGACCTGGCAGCATCTGGTCCCGTATGGGTTCCTGTAAATTATATGTCATCATATTGTTTATGGCAGAGGCTGACTCCTCTAATGAGACAGTTTAGTATGGCTGAACCTCTGGCATATTTCTCCTCTTTATCAGAGCACACAAGCCCCACAACCACATCAAGGTAGTCCCTCACATATGTGAGTAGCCTATTGTTACTTTTATAGTCTGAGACTGACAGAAACCTAATCATTCAAGTCCTAATGAAGAACCTAAAATTTATTAAAGTAGCTGCTAAGAATATAGGCAGTTCCAACCAGGATGTTTTTTTTTTTCCTAAATTAGGGTGTTCTAAGAGCATTGTGAACCAAGAAAGTTTGTGAATCTCTGCACTATATTGTTTGGAACTTAGAAAAGCAAATAAAATAAAACAATGCTTTACAATAACCATTTTAAAAATATACACTTATTTCTTTAATAATGAAATTAAATCCAGATTTTTTCTGTTAATGTTTGAGATCACTGAAATTGAACAAAAAAAAATACTGATTTTCAACCTCACATTTATATTTGTGCCTATGTAACAATAAGAAAATTAGGCACAATAATCCTCACCAGTGTTGCAATGAAGCATTAGACCATCATATAAAAAACTGTCAATTCCAGCTCCACCTACTCCAGCAATAGATCATTCTATCACCCTCTGTGACAGACACACAAAAGTCCTGAGCAATATCCAGCTTCCTACTTTATTAAACTAAGGTCACCAATACCATTTGAAATCAAATGCTACAGATTCCCCTTAACTAGTGGTTCCCAACCTTTTCTATACCCAGCACCCCTAGAACGCTTCTGATGTATTCTTGCACCCCTTACAAAAGTTCAAAATAACGGCAACGAATTATGCATATACACTATAATTTTGAAAACCCAAGTTTTCTCACTCCCTGGAATATCATCTTGCACCCCTAGTTGGGAACCCCTGTCCTTAACCCTTCCTTCCTTACTTGAAGAATTTTCAAGTAATATAAAGTATGAAAATAACAGTCTTGCATTCCACTCTTGAAAAGCTATGTATAATATTATAAACATGTTTAACTGCATTAATCAAACACCTAAATATGATAACCCACATGATAGGAATGAAAAATGGTCCTTTTGGGGAATTTTTCAAATGGGAAGAATTGTCATAAAATAGTTAAAATGGTTACTATTTCAAGAATTCTATTTTAAAAATGCTTAACAATATATTTTAAAAGAAAATGTTATATCACTGAGTTTTACATGAAAAGGAAACTATATGAAAAAGGTTCCTTGCCTTTGTCAGTTATTTACAAGAATAATTCTAGCATGGTTTGAAAATAAATTAGATAAAATATATTGAATTGTATTTGTAGTAATAACTCAGATTTGTGCTTATTTGAAATCACCAGCCAATTACAAGAGAACCCTGTCCATTTAACGAATTAAGCTCTATTATAAATTCTAACATCTAAAATATTTTGAATTCTAACTACTTACAAGAAATTAATTTATGAATAAAAAACATGGAAAAGCTTATTATCAGAAAAATTTAATCAGAGGCAAAAACTTGCCAAAAGAACATAATTAGCTATTTCATTTTATAACAAGAAAGGAATGCAAATATTATTTACATCAACTATACTGAAATTGCAGCAATAGAAGCTGGAAATGTAAACAAAATAAAATTAATTTTATGCACAAATAGTAGAAAAAACTGGGAAATGCTATAGAACTAAATTAATAATTGCATATCTTCTTATGATATGACAGTCTTACTTCAAAATGAAGATAAAGAGATTCAATACATAAATAATAGAGAATTCATTGTAAAAGAATACTTAACTGGGAGAGTTGCAGAAATGAATGTAATGTTAGTAATGAGCAGTGCTTTTTTTGTTAAAAAAAAAAAAGGTGCCGAACTCACACATATCATACAACCCGCGTTGCCTATCCTACAAGGTTCCATCCAAAAAAGGTGCCGGAACTGCGTTCTGGGCGTTCTATGACAAAAAAAGCCCTGGTAATGAATCTTCAGCCTAATATTTTCTGCCATTTAGTAACTATTCAAGGGGCAACTACATTTTATGTAGTCTTACTTGATAAAATACTTGCTTTTTTTGTTTTTCACATTGGGTATGCTTAGAAGAATGTAGTTTTGACATGTAGGTAGATGTATTTATAAAAAAAACAAAATAAAAATATATATTTAAAGCAATGTTATACATTAATGTAATAAAAATAATCCTAATTTTAACCTTTATACAATTATTAATTTAATGTAATATAACCAAAGACTTTTCTGAAGCAAATTATTTCAACAGCTGAAGTTAAGACATTTTGTTCCTCAGTAGACATAAGAATAGTATAAAGACCTACTTTTTCATGCTAACAGAGAGGTACACAAACTCACTGCTTAAAGAGGACAAGAACTTTTTTCCCATTCAATTTACTCTTTTAAATGCATTACACTTGAAACATTTTTGGAAAAAAACTTCATGAACCAAGTCCAGTTCTCAAGGACTAACAATGACATCTAATTAGTGAGCTGTCACTTGAGCTGGCACCAAAAAGTTAGTGAAATACACAGTTCCACATTAATTCAATATCACACAGGCTTAACATAAGTAGTAAAAAGTCAGTTCTTACCATATGAAATAAAACCAAAGAATACTGTTAATTTAAAGAAAATTTTATAATTTTAAAATCTTAACACTGAAGAATCTACTCATCTACTTATTGAAGAAAATTCCCATACTTCTTCCTTGGTTTAGACCAGTGATTCTCAACCTTTTTAATGCCGCGACCCCCAACTGGTCGTAAGTCGAGGACTACTCAACCGGTCATAAGTCGAGGACTACTCAACTGGTGCAGCACCGTTTGCAGAATGGGACTTTTGGCGGGCTCAGCAGGGCAGAGAAAGCCTGGACAATTCCTATTGGCTTTTGAAAGCCAATAGAATTAGACTCTTCAAGAGAGTCTATTCTATTGGCTTTCAAAAGCCAATAGAATAAAAGGGAGTAGCACAGCTAAGGAAAAGGGGGAAAAAATGGCGGACTGTGTTGTTTGGTGACCCCTGTGAAATGGTCATTCGACCGCAAATGGGGTCCCGACCCATAGGTTGAGAACCACCGGTTTAGACACAAAGCTTTCCCAAAGGCAGCTTAAGAAAATTCCCAATGTTCATACTCCATCTATTCCAAAAGTATTATGAATTCAAGGTACACCCAAGTGCCCACAAAATTCTTGCACAAACTGATTGATACACTGGTTCAATATGGCAATGTAATTTTCACTATAGCTGAGAATCTATCCAAAATGCTACATCAGTACATCAATGCTCATAATGATTACCTTGCATTACATGCTATGCGGTTGAAATAATACTGGAAGTAATTCACATGTCACTTTTAGCTATCATAAAGCCAGTCACAGTTGTGCAATTCTACACATTCCTTCTACTATAGTTCTAACTTGTTACAAAAGGATTACAACTACCAACAACAAAAAATGTAAATCTTAAAAACCAAATTGCCAAATATACACAGCAAGTCTTGCTTAAGACTCCATCTAGTCTCTGTTAATATAAACCCTGTTTCATTAGCTATTTAGAATTATTTGAGAAATAATGAACAAGGGTGATTTGGAATGTTTTTATATTGTTTCAAGTTCTTAAGCAAAGATGGTCATTGTAAGATAAGAAAAAACATTTATGTTATAGGCTGGTAACTGATTAAAGAATTTATATAAATGGAGGATTCTTCAAAAATATATACTGAAAATAAATTAGAACAGTTCTAAAAGAAACATTCCAAATGGAGGATTGGCTACTTAATGTTTTTTTTAAAGCTACTATTACTTTTCTAATGTCACCCTATCTGTGCACACATCACCTTCTCTCTGCAAAAAAAGACACTTTTCTATGTCAATTACCTACCATGCAACCTACCATGCAGAATCTCAAAGTTATCCCAGTTACAGACATTTTCAGAAAACCCCTTATATACAACGAATAAACTGCTATTGATGGGGAAAAACCCTTTTCACAGCTGGAAATATTTAGATAAAAATTTATCTATGATGTTATAGACATGCAAAGCTTCCACAAACATGGAGGCAGAAAATGGAAAAGATCACGTGGAAATATTTTTTCTCTGTCTCATGTTATTCAAAAGTATTTGGCATTGCTTTACAACAAAGAAACACCATTAAACATTTATCATTCACCCTACAACGATCAATAGATCTATCTTCCAGACATAAAATACTTATTGTATCAGACAAATCTTGCCATAGCTGAACTGATGTTTAACTTTGGTTCAGTACTGAGAAATCATGTTAGAAGTGCATCCAAGTGGCATAGTGACTGCCTAGAAGTACCGTAGGATATTATAAGTTTCCAACAACTTTCATATTAATAGTAACTATAAACAGCAACACATTATTCACAAGCTATTCTCTAAAGTACCTGAAGGCAAGACAAGAAGCAACTGATGGAAACTGACCAAAGAGAGAAGCAACCTAGAACTAAGGAGAAACTTCCTGACAGTTAGAACAATTATCCAGTGGAACAACCAGCCTCCAGAAGCTGTGAATGCTCCAAACACTGGAAGTTTTAAAGACGAGATTGGACAGCCATTTGTCTGAAATGGTATAGGGTTGGGCTAGATGACCTCAAGGTATCTTCCAACATCATTATTGTTGTTATTTGTCAGATTCAATAGTACTTACTATTAATCTCATCAAGGCAAGTATAATGTAGGAATAAAAGTAGTCCAATAACAGATGTCACCATTGAATAACTCATGAAAGATACATTCACAAACATGTCCCTCCTCTAATATATCACACTTACCTGAAGAACAAAAGTTAGATTCCCTCTGCGTCCATACAAAATATCTAAGTAGTCAAAATATGTAATGGAAGAATTACCTTCAATAAACAAGCCCTGCTTCAATAAAATCATGAAAACTTGAAATAGCTGAATAATTCTAACACTGATGCTCAGTGATTTAACAACTTATCTCATTTTCTATCCATCACTAAATAAAACATTGATATACAATACTAATTTGATAAAGATTAAAAGTCAAGGTTAAAGTTATTAGTAACCTATTGTTGTTTATTCATAGCTCCTGACATTGCATTATAAATGAATTATCTTCTCTACCATTACAGTATTTTAAAAATGTTTTCTTTTTATTGGCCACATCATGTGAGTTTTATAAAGCTGCTTATCATAAAGAGATCTATGACACTACTCTAAACCAGCCAAATAGTTCATTTCGTTTGGTAATAATTCTTTAAAATTCAAACATGACATATTCCTCATATTTGATTGAAGATGCTAAAAACAGAACCTGGGACCTTTTGAATAAAAAATATGCATATGCTACTAATAGCTGTCCCACAATCATTTCAACTACTTGAAAAGTGCACTGTACCCATCAGGACCAGGAGGTACTAAGAATATAACAGTTTGGTGTGCATCCTCTTGGAATTTAGTAATCTTCATATTAGGCAAACACTATAGGTCCCCAAGAAGCTATATTATCTAGGGGTTATGGTGTTTGAAGCATCTTTGATTCAGATAAAAATTGCTACTTTATTAAATTTATATATGGACTGAAAGGGGAAGGGGAATCACCATTCTCGAGAATAATAGTTAAGGATAAAGTTTAAGAGGCAAGAAAAATGTTACTGAGAGTAGAAATCCTCACTTCAGCAAATAATAGAAGTATTACCGACTATAGCAAATCAAGACACACAGTGCACACATTCAGCCTATTCTACAGCTCGAAATGTACTGTCAAGAGTTTTTTGACAAGATTCACAAACAAGTGTTTCTTTGTGTATACCTGTAATTCACCTGTTAATTACCCTCCACAGTCCGCAGCTCACCCATACTTATGCAACTTACTACGAGCCGTTCTTCCTAAAAATCCGTACCCAGCTTCTGCCATACAAGAAAGTCTTAAGAAGGGAACAAAAGCCTATCCGATCCAGCATCCCGTTTCCTTCGATGGCTAAGTAAACGCTTAGGGGGAAGTGCCCAAACAGGAAACGAGCTTCTTACGAGACGGCGCTGGACCTCAACCTTTTTTTTTTTTTTTAAGAAAAGCTTAAGGCTACCAACAGGCCACTGACAGTTATCAAACTCCAGGATTTTAAGGAGCACATCGTATTTACCAGGAACGTCAAGCCTCGTCTCCGAATCGCGAATTGCCATGCTTAGATTTTTCAGAACCCAGCCAGACAATGGGGCGATAATGTCTGCGATCCCGTAAAGTGGGAGGATCTGAAAGACGCAACGCCCCCTAAAAGGCAGGATCGCTTTGGCTGGCAAGTCAATACCTCAAGACTGCCAGAGCCAAGGCTAAGAGACAAAAAAAAAAAAAAAAGAGGAGGGGGGGAGGAAAAAGGCAGGCAGGCAGGCGTGTTCTTCGCAGCCGCCGTGACCGGGACGAAGGCACATGTCCTCCTAGAGACGGACGCCGCCGAAAGCACACACTCACCTGCCCACCTCGTCGCACTCCACACCCAACAGCGCCGCAGCCTCCGCAGCTCCCCGAACTCTGCCGCCGCCTCCGTCGCGGCCGGTGCTCGGGGGACTCGGCCCCACCAAGGAACCAGGAGATGACCGCCCACACATCCGGGGCGCCGGGCAGGCCCTACGGGACACTGCTTACAAGCGGTAGCGGCAGCAGGCAAAGGGAGTAATAGTACCTCTTGTCCTGCCACCTTGACCCCGCATTTCCGAAGAGTACAGTGACCCAGAAATCCTCGCTGTTCAGCACGATTCTTGCTCCAATCGGTCTCGGACCTTCGTCGGCCTTTGCCTTCCCCGTAGTTCTACCTGCGGCCGTCACCGCCCCCTTCCTTCCCTCACTGCAATTCCCTCAGCAGCTCTCCGCCATCTTGCTTAGGGAGCCTACTTCGGACGCATGCGCGATACTTGGAAATCCCAGCTCCAAAGAAGTTTGGCTTGCTTCTGGTAGGGTTAACCGGAATGAGAAAGAAAGAGCCGAGTGCGCCTGCGCTGGCTCACACCTGTTGTGTGACAGAAAAGAAACCCGAGGGAGGAACTTCGGTTTATTCGTGGCTCGCCTGGAAGCTGCGGAAAGGAGGTGTGGAGCGGTGTTTGAGGTCAACTCGCTGGGCTGCCCCGCTGGGCTGCCCTTTTAGGTTTTTAGGCTTACGAGGTTGAAAGGGAGTTGCTCTGTAATGCAAATAACAAATTCTACAAAAAAGAATCTTGAAAGGTCAGCGAACATCTCGACCGTTCCAGATATGTTGGGTTATGACTCCCATTATCCAAATAAAGACTCTATATTTCCCGTTATTTTCTCCAAGTCTGTTTATACTAGGGATTAGTATTTTGCCTTTATTTAAAAATGTATGTGATAGATAAGCTGTATTGTGATTCTTTGCTGTGAGCACAATGGCCCACATTAAAAATTGAATTCTGTTGCCTGCTCGCGAAAAAATATATCCATACACATAACACACACACATACACACATTTATATGTGTATGTATGTATATAGCATATACATATACATCCATACATATATATACATATAAATATTAATGATTTCATTTTGAATATATAGCGGGAAGAGGAAACTTTAAAGTTCACAAGGTTGTGTTGCTTTCTTAAGGTAATGGCATAGTAAATAGAAGGATGTGGTGCATATATCATCCGATTCATATATTGTACTGAGTTGTGGTTTGCTGAACAAATCAGAATAACTTCTGTACAGAACCATAAAGCAAACTACAATACTAAGCTTACATAACAAGTCAAAATTGAACAAATTATGATGTAAGACGAACGTACAAAACTAGCTGTTGGATATATCCTAAGATCCTGAGCAAAAGAAAAAATTAAATATGTCACCTTCCTCTTTTCATTTATCTTTGTGTAGCTTGATGGTACATAATCATTATCCTTTTCAGGAAGAAAACTTATTTTTATGTGAAATATGTAGAAATTTGGGCAGTGAAATGTATGGAAATTGTTAAGTTCAGTAATTTGAAAGACAACATTGAAGCAATTTTGAAGTTGCTAAAAAGTTATTGCATAATTAGAACAGATAACCTGTACTAATTGATTGTTCCATGTCTTAAATTCAAAAATATATTTTTTAAAAATCAAAATATTCTGCACAGGTCCAATGGCATTATTTAAAAGATAAGTAAATTGAAACACATTTTAAGGGCTGATTTAGTTGCCTACAACTGCAGGTGGTTGTCACCACATACCTATGCTGCGATGGGGTTGATGGGAAAGCGAAAGTTGTAAATGGCTGTAGACAGGTCAATGTGCACACCTCTCAAATCCCAATCCAAATCCCAACTACAGGTTGTAAGCAGATGCGCAATCTGATACTGATTGATTGATCTGATTTCCTGTTCCGTGCTTTGCTGCTTGAGTGTTCCCTAGCCAGAATGTTACATTTTCAGAAACAAATGGAACAGCTATGCACCCATCCTTGAATGACAAATGCAGTCATTCCCTGATGTGCACTGCTGGAGAACTTTGCTCAACCCTTAAAGAGTTTGAATGGAATTCTTGCAGGATATATTGTATAGATATAACAGAATAACAGTTGGAAGGGACCTTGGAGGTCTTCTAGTCCAACCCCATGTTCAGGCAGAAAACCCTGTGATACAATTTCAGATAAATGGTTGTCCAATGTCTTCTTAAAAACTTCCACTGTTGGAGCATTCACAACTACTGGAGGAAAGTAATTTTTAAGTGAGTCACAGACATTTGTGTTTTAATAATGACTGGCAGTCTGATTGCCCTGCCTAATTTTTATGAGTGTGCTTTCTTTGTAATGCCACTAGAAGCTATGGGATTATAACAAAGACTCTTTTAAAATTTCCAAATATAGATTAAGTCCTCCCTCAAACTTAGTTACATTTGTCTCATTTGGTATAATAAAGAAGTTACTGTTCTTGATTCATAATTAAGATTCTTTTCACTGAGTAATGGTATAAAAAGTATTCCCTTTATCAAAATAAGAGTGCATTCAAAATATGTTTAATCTATATTTGAACATTTGCCAGTGGAAAAGCAAGCCAGAAGTAAAATAAAATATTTTTTTCTGAAGAAATTAACTATGTCCATACAAGGTAACAAGAAACCTGATTAATATGGAAAATAAAACATATTTAAAAAATTACAAAAAACTGATATTGAAAAGAGGCCATACCCTAAGAAATGTGAATTTTATCATTAGGAGCATCTTAGTTTGTTAATTTACGTATTTTTACTGTTAAATTTCTTCTATAATTTTACTACCCTAAAATAAACTGTTTTTCTGCACATGAGGTTTAAGTTCAAATTATACTATTTCTTTCATGATGTGCTTATGGTTCTTTGACTAATCCCATATAACTTAAAATCCCCCACCTGATTCCCTCCAGATATGTTTGACTTCAATTCTCATAAAACTTTAACCATTCTGATTGAGGATTATAGGAGCCAACGTATCTGTTGTTGTTAGTTGCGAAGTCATGTCCGACCCATCGCGACCCCATGGACAACGTTCCTCCAGGCCTGTATTTGTGTCTGCTCTGGGATTTAATTTTTTTTCATTGGAAATTTGGCTGTTTCCTTCCTGCCTTTGGAAAGGGAGAGATCTGCTTAGTATTTATCCAACAATTCAGACTAGCCTAGGAATAATTGGTTCTTTCTTCATGAGATTCAATGTTTATTTTAACTCAAAACTGACAGGTGCTGAAACCAATGAGGTAGTTTACAAAAGGAACTGTCAAATATGATGAGCAGTGTATATATTACCTGCTGTTTCCAGCTACAATTCTTTGTGTGGGTAGCCCATCCCTTGAATTAAATAATCCGATCTGCCTTTCTTGTGCCAACTAAATTCCATCTGTAATTATTCCTCTGCTGAGATGGAGGGATGGGTTTACAGGTACACCTTGATTTATGACCAGTTGTTTAAAAATTGTTCAAAGTTATGACAATCTTGGAAAGGTTTTACATCTTGCAAAGTTGCAGCCTTTGGAAATATTGTGTTGCATCTCCCCCACATACGTGGTTACATGATTGCATTTGTGGCACTTGGAACTCGCTCAGGTTTAGGAAGAATCCATGACAGGCCTCCTATTTATAGATTATCTTAGTATCTATTTAGAACAGGGGTAGGCAATTAATTTTCTCAAGGGTCCACATGAGAAATTGGGCCTGTTGTGGAGGGATGACATCACACTACCCCCAACACTGCCATTGCTCTGCCCCTGACACCAATGCTGGACCACTGCCCTGCCCCTTCTGCTGATGGCCCACTCCCTGCTGATACCACCAAAGCTCCACTGCCAATGCCATGGGCCAGATTGGAGACCACCAAAGGGCTGGATGTGGTCCACAGGCCATGAAATGCCCAGAATGGCACCAGAAAAATACCAGCAAGCATTATTGTGAGCAGAACACACACCTACAGCCTTTTCACCTTCACACCTTCAAATTGCTCAAAGGCCAACTCGAATTGCTGCTCTGCTTAAAATGCCTCAGTCTTTCTGAGGCTCCATATAACTGCATATACTGTGACCCATTTTTAGCTTACTCATCAAAATGCAATTTTTTTCTGACTTTTGACTATAAATTCAATACGATGAGTAATAAAACATAAATCTGGGGTAAGTTAGAGAAATTATATGGCATTACAATATAACTGTGTCAATCTACAACCTACATGGTCCATGTCTCTCTATATGCCTTTAAGATATATTTTTCTATTCAGCTATAAATAATCTCTGGGCTGCAGCCCTTTAGTTAGCCATTAGTTGGTTACAACCAGGTCACAGAAACGGCACACGAGCACATGTGCAGATCCCCACTTACACAAGCAGTGGGCGAGCGCGTGCATGCATGCTCCATTTGCATGAGTGGCATGCGTACGTGCACATCGCTTGCGCAAATGGAGTTGCGCATGCATGCTTGCCAGCTACATGCGTGGAACTTTCCCCCCCGCCAGTCTGCAAAGCCAGAAACGGATAAATCTGGTTTAAGGCACCCTTCCAATGCATGCCATACTTAAGTGTAGTCAGTAGTTTAACAAAATGGATAGAAATCATTTTGCTCTCGAATACAGGTGTCAAACTCGGAACGTCATATGACGTGTTGCAACATATCACGACTTTTTTCCCATTGCTGGTAATGGGGTGGGCGTGGTTTTGGTGCATCCAGTCCATGGGCCGGCAGTTTGACACCCCTGCTCTAGAACCTCATTTGGGTTTTTACTTGCTTTGGCTGTAATTATGCAAGAGTCTGACTATTATTTCCCCTATTAAATACAATTTTGTAGTTATTTTTAATTCTGTAGCTGACCTCTGCAAATTATTACTTTTAATACTATCCCAATCCAACCAAAATCAAGCAATTTTACCCAGTAGGTTTTAATAAGAGAATGGATTGTTTAAAAATGTATTTTCCATCTAGAAAATTTACAAATACATCAGGCAAAGTAGGGGAGGGCAGAGAATAATAGCATACATACTTTGTTAGTTACATAAGATGCATCTTGTAACCAAATTAACTTACTAGTGCCAGCATAAAAAGATTTCCTTTGTAATTTAGTTTTAAAGACATGACAGGAAGAAGAAGCAATTCATTAAGAAGTAAAATCTACAATTAAGCTGTAGAATGGATGAACATGGCATTTTTCCAAAGTCCCTGTAAACAGTCTTCATATTTTTGACCCCAGGCTGACGCAGAAGTGAAGCTATTTCTAGCATGTAATGACACCACAGAGCCTGCTGTGTTAAAACAGTGATGTGAAATTTACAGAGAATAGGTCCCTTTGACAATGTACCACAGATTCAATTGCACGGCCATTTCATTCTATTACTATCTCCTTTCTAGAAAACTATGACATTAGAAAAGCCAACGCACAAAGCCTGTCAGCTGTGCTGCTAGGGACAACTGTCAGGAGTAATCTATCACACCTTAGTTATTCTTCAAGACAATGCCTGAAACAGCAAGAAAGGGACTCAGCCAGGAAGGGGGAGGAAATGGCTAGCACCAAGGACAAGGTCAGCTGCTGATAAAAATATAATAAGTCCAGACAGTGCCTTCAAACTGGAATATAATCTTAACCATGGATGTGTCCTCTTTCTGGGTTCATTAATCACAGCTACACATAGTTTCTGCAAGCTGCCACAAAGAAATGATCATAGTTAAAAGTACTAGTCCTGTTATGGCTAGTAACTTTTGACAAAATGCTTGATTCTATGTTTTTTAAATTGGCCACAGTCAAGTCAAGGATTGTAGTGAAATTTGCAAGAGTTCTTTAAAGATCACACCATAGGGTTTTTTTTTCCTCTTTCCTTTTAAAAAAATATCTCATCAAATTCATATTAGATTGAAGCAGGTGTTGCACTGGTTTCACCTTTAAGTACAATTTACAGAAGAATATATGTGAAACGAAAGATTGTAAGATATAAAAGGTGAAATTAGAGCAAGTAAATTAATTTTGCACCTCTGTAGAATGTTTACCGTAGACAAGAAAGTGTATGGAAATATATGCACAATTGCTGGTAATGGGTAGTATATAGTCTAGTGCAAATAAATATTGTACAAAATGCTAAATGTCTGTGTATAAGAGTGTGCTTATATTTATTTTGTCATATGGAAATGAAAGTTTGGTTTATCAGGAAAACAAAAACTTGAATGAAGTACTGAAATAGATGAAGGAAGAGGAAGACCAAGGTCATAATTGGATTGAGTTGCTGAGTTCCTCAAAAATAAGTTTAAAGAACAGAAGTCAATGTATGAAGCTGTGTATGAATATGTAGAACAGCGGTTCTCAACCTATGGGTCGCAACCCCATTTGGGTCGATCGACCATTTCACAGAGGTTGCCAAGCAAGGCTGTCCGCCATTTTTTCCCCTTTTCCGGCGGGTGCCTTACCTTCCTTGGGCTGGGCCAGCTGGTGGCCCAGCCGGTGGTCGGCCTGCTCCGTCTCTGCCGCTTGCCAGCTACGCCTCGGCCGGCACAGGGGGCAGCACCACGCATGTGCAGTGCTCCCAGGCAGGGAAAGTCCTCGACTTATGACCGGTCAGGTAGTCCTCGACTTACGACCGGTTTAGTCCTCGACTTACAACCTGTTGGGGGTCGCGGCATTAAAAAGGTTGAGAACCACTGATGTAGAAGCTATGTAGAAGGAAAATTTGTAAAGAAAGAAAATTAGGGAAAAGCTCATTGAATTGTATTGGTGTGCACTACATTTGATTAGATTTCCTTTTATCTCCATCTTCAATTCTTTTGCTCATCATATTGTACTCTTCTCCAATTTCCATGTCATTGCTTACCACAAAATGAAATTGTATGGATACATCCTTCGACAATCTGTCATTTCAACTGTAGGGCTAACAACCAAACTTTCTAATCAAAGTTTGGCTGGGCTTTGTTTGGAAATGTCAGTCTATTACTTCTATTTAACTTTTACTCCATTTGTCATATATGATTTTAATAATTTTATAGCAAATGCAAAACTGTAAGATAGGAGTTTACAGGCAAGTTTTTGTGGGACAAAAAACAGAGCATTCCCACCCAACATTAGGCTCAAAGCAACAGCCCTAGTATGTAATAAACACATTCAGTAAAAGCAAATTAGTAGATTTTTGCTGTTCTTTCAGGACATCCAGAATGTACTCCTTGAAGTAGTTGTCATGCATTGTTAAACTCCAGAATGATTTTATTGAATTTATACATAACCAATAGACTGATTTAAATCAGTTGTGCTGATTTACTTTAGATACATAATCACAAATGTGCCCGTAGGATGTTTTTAGTACAAGACCCAACTGCCTATTTATTTGGGAAGACAGATTAAGTGAACATACTATACACAATTCTAAACGATATATTTCAGATATATGCACTGTCTTTAGAAGTTCTACTACCTTGGCCTCAGCAGCTATTCCACATTTTAATTAAAGTGTAGAAAATATATCTTCCATGTGTGAAAATAATATTTTTTACAATTTCTATGAAAATGATTTTCATATCTCTATCCTATACTAAATCATTTCAGGTTTGTGTAGTGAATAGTCCTGCTGTCTTACACAGTGGGTATGTTTTACTTCAGCAACCAGACTCCCTCTAGGTATACTAGACTAAAGCTCCAATCCACAAGTCATGCTGACTGATATTCATGAGACAATTCAACTACAGGTAGTCCTTGACTTACAATCACAATTGAGTCCAAAATTTCTGTTGCTAAGCAAGACAATTGTTAAATAGGTTCTGCCACATCTTATGATCTTTCTTGCCACAGTTAAGTGAATCATTGCAGTTATTAAGTTAGTAATATGGTTGTAAGGTGAATCTGGATTCCCCATTAACTTTGCTTGTCAGAAGGTTGCAAAAGATGATCACATGATCCCAGAACACTACAACTGTAAGTGTAAAACAATGGCTATAAGTCACTTTTTTCAGTGCCATTATAACTTTGGACACTAAGCAAAAGGTTGTTAAATCGAGGACTACCTGTACATGTGATAGAATATCTACAGAAAATCCTATATCAGTATAATATCATTATAATCACAAACATATGGTTAAGTTATTAATTTCCCATTTTTATTTTTTGCCTACTTTCCCCCAAAATATGAGGTATAGTTTTAATTTAGATTCCATACATAGGAATTAAATTAAAATAGAGTTGGAAGAATCTGGCTTCCAGTTTGTGATCGCAGTACAGGCGGACGCATGGAGGAACGCTCTCCCGTCGTTTTCCTTTGTCGGGAGACCCTGAAAAGGGTTGAAAGTTGCCCTGGAGGGGTGACGATCATGAGGAGGACCCTCGACAGATCATGGAAGGGCAGCAGCCCTTCCGTTTGATCCAACGCAGCTCCTTTGGACCGACGGGGAAAAAATCGGCTGTACTAGCCGAAAGCCAAAATCACCACCAAGCACAACGAAAACACCACGGAGGAATTGGGTGAGACCTTACCTTACCTTTCTTGTATCCCAACTATCTTATGACTTGTGGACTTCAAAGGGCATAATGTTCCAGAGGGCAGGAGCCATAGCAGAAAAGGTTCTTCTCCTGGACCCCGCCACCCAGAGTTCCTTGAGTGACCAGATTCACAATAATGCCAGTTTCCAGCAAAAGAAGTCATAAATCATGGTCATGTGATCTTGAAGTGCTGCAAACAACTATAAAAGTGGGCCACCTGCAGGGCACCCAAAATGCATTCATGTGACCCAGGTGAGAGACTCGCCATGAGAACTTTGAATCCAGACCATAAGTTTCTTTTTGGGTGGATCCATCACAACTTCAAACAGTCATTAAGCAATCAATCATAATTTGAGGACCACCTATATATAAGTGTACATAGCTAGGAACAAGATACTGTTGTTAATATCTTTTTAGACCAACTCTGGAGATTGGGCAGTCACTGTATTGCAGTGATGTTCTCCTAGTGTTGATTTCAACTGGTGTAGATGAGTCGACAGGGTCCTACATTCTTCTTGCAGCTGTTTAACATAGACATGAGGCTGCAAATGACGGCCAGCTTCCTTTTGGGCTACACATCACATAGGTGATGCTGTAGAAGGCCTGTCTCATTGCCTGGAGACTGTAAAGCATAGTTGGGAAGAAACAGGTTTAGTGTTAACCCTAGCAAGACCAATCTTGCAGCTCTTTAGCAGAGTTCCGGGTAAGGAGTAAGCGGTGCCTCGGGGGGCAGGTAGGGAAGACACTGGGAGGCTCATTTTTGTTCAGTTTTACACTTTTCATAAATCATTTTTCCTTGTTCCTTCCTTCCTTCTCTTTTTTTCTTAGTTGCTTGTTAAATATAAGCTAAACTAAATTAAAATAAAATAAGCCAACTCCCCCACCCCATTCCATTCCAAGATAAATTCATTGCAAGATGACACCGCTGGTAATGGAAGACAAAACCTTGTTCTTGAAATAATAGGTCCAGTTGCCAACTGTATTGTACATCTCTAAAACACAGCTGTTTTAGAACTCTGGAATAGACAACTTCTGGGAAAATTGGGAAGAAGAGCTCTATAGTTGACTTTTCTTGGTGATCTTTTCTTTGGTGAAGTTTTAGGAGAAACATTTTAATTATAATGAAACAATTTGTGGAGCTACATGAAAGATAATAATTTAGTTCAGGAACTCAAGGAAACAAGGTGAAGCTATCACATTGTGATGATGGGTATGAGTACACGTTCTCAATCTCAGCCATCCAAAAATGGTGTTGTGGCATTTAGAATATCAGTAGAGCATCATGGAGCCATGAAATAAGATTACAGAAGGACCTGAGGGCACAATCCACCCTTTTCTGAAGGCCATGACACTTCAGAAAATTACCAGAAATCTTAATTGTATGCTTTGTTCCCAATTGTCTGATAAAAGGAGGTTATATAAAACACAGCTGCGTTACTAAAATACGGTAATTAAAAAGCATTTTTTCTTCTGTGAGCTACAAAAAAATTTCATGCCCTATCTAATACATAAAAATGCATAGCTTTCCAATGTTTTTCTTTCTTCAGAGACCTCTATTTCTTCTGTATTATTCAATCTTCTAGCCATCTGTTCATTTTAAAGCATAGTATTTTCAACTGAGATTTCATAAGTGCACATTAATCAAAATTAATATTAACCAAGTAAGTATTATTTTGAAGAAAATATATTCAATTACTTATCACATCTTTCTTAAATGGTGTGAATATGAAAATGAATGATCCCACTCCAAAATCCTATTAATATAAATACGGCTGATCTAGCTAGACAAGTGATTCTGCTAGTGACCTTGGAAGCACCCTAATTGTAATCCAAAGTGAAAAACAATCACTCGGAGAGGACAGAATAATTTGGGAAAAATAATATATGTTAAAAAAGTAAAGGTTTCCAATTGTGTCCGATTCTTGTGTGTGTGTGTGCGCGCGCACGCTCATCTCCATTTCTTAGTGGAGGGAGGGAGTGTTTTCCAAACTATCCAGATAATAAATCAAAATCAGTCAAAGGCTAGAATACAGATAATGTAAAATCACAAGATTTAGGAAGTTTATATAAATGTTACTATAGCAATGGTGATTGCTCTGAATTTTTAATACGGTTTATCATTCAGAAGAAAGAACTATGGTAAACTGCAATCTCTTGGTGTTATCTTGGATAAAAGATGATATCAACAGTCTGTTCTAAAGCACATAGTAATTAGAAAAATATTTTATTAGAAAAATAAAAAGCATCTTAAAGGAAATATATCATGCTTGGAATAATATCTTCTGGATCTGTCACAGGCCTGGTACAACAGCTCTATTTTCTAGTTTCATTTATTTGCACTTATAGTGACTAGTTATAAAGTTTAAGAAAATGTCAAATCTGACACATCATATTGCATTTACTTGTCAAAAAGTGTCACTTCTGTAATTTGATGTGTGATTTCTATAGGATCTGAAATAATAGAACATTGAGGTTTTTTTTTCTCCAAGAGCATAAACTATTGCCTCTCCATGGGATCCAATTAACCCTTCCCATCATTATTTCAGTAGACTTGTGAAAGAGGTAGGCTAAACTTCTCTCTTCTGGAGTGTGCATACTTCAAAAACGCTTCAGAAGAAATGTTTTGTATCTTACAAGCATGATGTCAACTCCTGTCTGCTATTCATTTAAACAACCCAGCTTTTTCAGGCTTTCTTCTCAGCCTGAAAAAAAAAATCACATCCCTGCTTTAAGGAATCTACACATTAAAGTTAATGTGGTTCCTAACACAGTGACTTTTTTCAGGTTTGTGCAGAAGTCTGAAAAAAGTGGAGCAGCTTTAATGAATACAGAGAGGCTGCATTTGCACTATCAAATATTTTGTGTGTGCCTATCTCTGTCCTTCATGTTATAATGAAATCAGGTCATTGATCCTTTAGTTCCATTTCTGAACTTAGTATTTTTAAAACTCATGGCTGTGCTCAGTGTGACAGATTTAAATGAGTTAATTGTACAATGCCTCCCTATTCTTAGTTGCTAAGATACAGTGGTATGCCTTCCAGCTGTAATAACTAATTCTTTATTCTAGTATAATTTACCTGAATTTGAGAGTAAAGGTTAAAGTTGAAAGTAAGGTCAGTAGAACAATGTCAGTTTAGGAATGCCTTCAGTAGAAAATTGCTTTTTTCTCCTATCTTGCTATACCATTTTCAAATTAATACTTTAATTTGTCCATATTTAGAAAAAGTGTTACTACCTCTGCGGGTTTTGCCTTGTGACTATATATGCAGAACATAAACACAGATTGTGTGTCTTATTACTTCTACAGAAACACTATTTCCTATGTGTGAGGAGGGGAAAGCCAATATTTCTTAGGCAGAGATGGGAATTATGTAAACATACAACAACCACCCAACTTCAAGAATCCAAAACACCATGCCAAGAATCCATTAATTCGTTGGAAGGGTTGGAGAAAGGAAAGCAAGTTTAAACTATCATGGATATAGGAGTCACTGGCTAAAAGCAATTAACTTTTGCTACGGTTTCATTTTTATATACAATTAGCAATAACTTTCTTGCCTTTTCTAACTGAGCCCTGTCTGTGAGATTTCTTCAAACTCTAGTGAAGGAGTAAGAATCAGCTTCAAGAATCAGAAATTAATAATTTACTGCTAAGTCCTTCTTAGCAGTAAAAAGAGTCTCTCAGGACATCCAGGAAAGTTTATGGGTTTGATCAATTTTTATTTCTCAGTAGCTGGTCATGCATTTTTTATATTTTTGCCTAATATTTTTAAAAAATATTCTAATATACATTCATCATATTTTTCTCCATTAACAAAAATATTTGGTTTGTATTTTTCCAAAATAAGTATATTTTATACAAATATTCAGAAAACTACACAGAAAAATCTGGATTGCCAAGAAATTTTGAAATCAAATAATTAAATTGCAATTGATGTATTTGTTTATGAGGTGGGAATTGTGTATTTATCAAAATAGCAAGACCGTGAAACTCTGCCTGCTATGTAATAATAAACCATTTCTCACATTTTTTTGAGGAGGAAGTGTCAGAAGATATGCTTAGAGAACTGGTAAAGTGAAGAGTAAAACTCACCAGACTTAAGTACAAACTCAAGTTTAATCCTACCGGCATATTATGATTTGAGGGTGGGGAGTGAAGGGGGAAATTTTCATTATTTCTCCTCTTATTCCAGTGGCAGCTATCATGTTTTGGCCAGTAGCCTTGTTTAAGGTGGCCAACTCTGAGTCATTGAGGATCTGGATGGACAAAACAAGCTGGCACTGAACCCAGGCTACATAGATTTCTTGTTATTTTAGGTTTCTGACATATTTGGTGTTATCCTTTGACAGTAAAGGACCACTCAAGTAGAACCAGGTTCACACCTAAGGGATGGATACAATTGGATGGATAGATGCAGGCTATGGCTGTGGAGCCTTCACCTAGTTTTGGTTTGTAAAACACTCTTACATGGAATGTGAGGATCTCACAACACTGAATCATACCCTCATAATTACCCATCTTGATGATTGTAATACCCTGTACATAGGCCTGCCTTTGAAAGATACCCAGAAGCTTTAACTAATGGAAAATATGTTGTCTTGACTATTACAATATGCACCAGCATGAACACTTTATCCTGTGCTCCAAGCTTGGCACTGCTTCCCCAGTGTTCTCCATGCAATTCAAACAGCTGGTTTTAAAATTTAAAATCCTACATAGCTTGACTTTGTGGTATTTTTTCTAACCAGTCTTGATACTCCAAATAGAAATGTCTCAGCAGCATCCTTCAATGGCTCCCCTCTTTCACAGTGAAAATAGGTTGGTGACTCACAGGCACTGCTCTGTGGCTCCATCTGCTTTACTGAATACCCTTCCACCTAGGATACAATCAATTCCCACTATATAAACAGCTGAAAACAAATTATTTAGAAGAGTTAACTACTTTCTACATATGCTTTATATTTATTGATTTTATATCGAATACAAGATCTGTTTCCACAGAATAATTGATGGTAATGGCCCACACCTCCATAGCAGTGCACCATTTCTTGTGTCTACCTTAGCACATAGGACAGAGTTGGGTGACTTTGTATATATTAACCATGGCTTCTTGAACAGATTCCTCCAGATAAGTTAGGTTTGTAGGCAAAAATTCAGCTTGGTGCTTATGATGCTAGAAGCTATTCCATTTCTTGATCTCTGGCATCTCAGTTGATGTGCTGCAGATGAGGAGAAAATATCTTGCACTGAGTGCATGGTTAAAGGTGTTATGCAACACTCAAAGCATAGTTGGCTGCTGAATGTGGGTGCACTGCAGCATTCAATAGGATTGTAAGATGACAAATGAGAAGTGCACCGGGAGATTTCGATATTGTGCCAGGCAAACAAGAACTCTCACCCTGGAAACATCCATAAATATTTTTAGTATTATATTGTTAAAATATTGGACAACTGGAGCTGTTTCCATTAAACATTTTAGTCTACATTTCAGAACCCTGATTCATGTGGCATAACAATACCACATAATTTTTTTTAAGTGCTTAAAGGGGAGCACTTAGAAGGGGAGCTTTGTCAGCAATTTAATATAAATCTGCTCAAATAAGTGACCAGCCCCTTACATCTTTTTCCTTGTTCTGCATGCTAGAAATTCTCCTAATTTATTTTGGCTCAGTTTGGAATTCATTGTCTGGCTGTTCTCCCAAAAGGGTGATTTACTGAACTCAATATTTACATTATTGTTTACAGAGTTTCAGGTCATCTATTCTAGTTCTCTCCATAGCCTCTCCTAAATGTCTATCTAGTCTGCCTCAGACATTTATTTATTTATTTATTTATTTATTTATTTATTTATTTATTTATTTATTTATTTATTTATGAGACTTATATACCGCTTTAAGTGCAAGCACTCTCTAAGCGGTGTACACCAGTAAGCAATGTATATATATATTTACATTGCCCCCAACAATCTGGGTCCTCATTTTACCTACCCCGGAAGGATGGAAGGCTGAGTCAACCTTGAGCCGGTGAGATTTGAACCGCTGACCTGCTGAACACATGAGTGATCATTTAATAAGTGCCACTGAAATATTGTCAAACTTTTCCCCTAACCTCAGGAACCTCATCAAATATTTGGTATATTATCTTAGGAAAAACTTCTGGGGTAGACTGAAAACTGAAGGCGATATTCAGAAGCATTATTATTCTAAAGTACACTAAAGTATATAACCTTGAGCTTTTATTTAATAGGACCAACATTACATCTGAAAGAGGTATCCAGCATAGAAATCTATTTTCTTTCTGTCATTTTACAAAAAAATGTCCCCTTAAACGGTCTATAGAAAATTGTGGGTTTTGATATTTCGGTGGTGACATAATTGAAGAAATGCTTCTTTTTTCCCCCCTTTTCCAATAGTCACCAAAAAGGTCATTCTATGGACTTACTGCAGTGTGCTGCAACTGGCAAAAAAGCAACACAGTGCTAGGCTGTATTAACAGAGGGATAGAACCAAGACCACGTGAAGGGTTAATACCAAGTTATAACGCCTTGGTAATGCCACACTTGGAATACTGCATCCAGTTTTGGTCACCACGATGTAAAAAAGATGTTGCGACTCTACAAAGAGTATAGAGAAGAGCAACAAAAATGATTGGGGGACTGGAGGCTAAAACATATAAAGAACGGTTGCTGGAATTGGATATGTCTAGTTTAATGAAGAGAAGAACTAGCGATGACATGATAGCAGTGTTCCAATATCTCAGGGGTTGCTACAAAGAAGAGAGAGTCAAGCTATTCTCCAAAGCACCTGAAGGCAGGACAAGAAGCAATGGATTGAAACTAGCTAAGGAGAGAAGCAACCTAGAACTAAGGAGAAATTTCCTGACAGAACAATTAATCAGTGGAACAACCTGCCTCCAGAAGCGATAAATGCTCCAACACTGGAAGTTTTTAAGAAGAGACTGGACAGCCATTTGTCTGAAATGATATATGGTTTCCTGCCTGAGCAGGGGGTTGGACTGGATGACCTCCCAACTATTATTATGGATCATCGCACAGTCAGCCAGATGTTCAGACTGGATTTGGCATTTTGTCTACCTATCGAGTCCTTACCAAGGACCTGGGATAGGCAGATGTGGATATTTGATGGTATTACAGATATCATCGCAGGATGGAAGCAGTTCCTAGTAACTAGTTCCTAGCCTTTTGCAATTGACTAACAGCGAATTTGTCAATGCCAATGGTGTTCAAGTGGTGCTCTAGTTGTTTTGGGATTGCACCCAAGGAGCCTATGACTATTGGTACTACCCTTGCTTGCTTTTGCCACAGTCTTTCTATTTCTATTTGTAGGTCTTTGTATTTTGTTATCTTCTCCAGCTCTTTCTCTTCTATTCTGCTGTCTCCAGGCACTGCCACGTCCACTATCCAGACTTTTTTGTCTCTTTCTTTCTTCCTTTCTTTCTTTCTTTCTTTCTTTCTTTCTTTCTTTCTTTCTCTTTCTTTCTTTCTTTCTATTATTATTATTATTATTATGGATCATCGCACAGTCAGCCAGATGTTCAGACTGGATTTGGCATTTTGTCTACCTATCGAGTCCTTACCCAGGACCTGGGATAGGCAGATGTGGATGTTTGATGGTATTACAGGTATCGTCGCAGGATGGAAGCAGTTCCTAGTAAGGCCGCCTTTTGCAATTGACTAATAGCGAATTTGTCAATGCCAATGGTGTTCAAGTGGTGCTCCAGTTGTTTTGGGATTGCACCCAAGGAGCCTATGACTATTGGTACTACCCTTGCTTGCTTTTGCCACAGTCTTTCTATTTCTATTTGTAGGTCTTTGTATTTTGTTATCTTCTCCAGTTCTTTCTCTTCTATTCTGCTGTCTCCAGGCACTGCCACATCCACTATCCAGACTTTTTTGTCTTTCTTATCGACAATTGTTAAGTCTGGGGTGTTATGTTGCAGGTGCTTGTCTGTTTGAATTCTGAAGTCCCAGAGCAGTTTAATTTTATCATTTTCTATGACTTTCTCTATTTTATGATCCCACCAGTTTTTGCTTACAGGCAAATGATATTTTTTGCAGATCTTCCAATGCACCATTGTTGCTACTTTGTTATGCCGCTGCTTGTAGTCAGTCTGTGCAATCTTCTTGCAACAGCTTACCAGGTGGTCCACTGTTTCTTCAGCTTCTTTGCATAGGCGGCACTTACTGTCTGTTGCTGTCTTCTCTATTATTATTATTATTCAATCATCGCACAGTCAGCCAGATGTTCAGACTGGATTTGGCATTTTGTCTACCTATCGAGTCCTTACCCAGGACCTGGGATAGGCAGATGTGGATGTTTGATGGTATTACAGATATCGTCGCAGGATGGAAGCAGTTCCTAATAAGGCCGCCTTTTGCAATTGACTAATAGCGAATTTGTCAATGCCAATGGTGTTCAAGTGGTGCTCCAGTTGTTTTGGGATTGCACCCAAGGAGCCTATGACTATTGGTACTACCCTTGCTTGCTTTTGCCACAGTCTTTCTATTTCTATTTGTAGGTCTTTGTATTTTGTTATCTTCTCCAGTTCTTTCTCTTCTATTCTGCTATCTCCAGGCACTGCCACGTCCACTATCCAGACTTTTTTGTCTTTCTTATCGACATTATTATTATTATTATTATATTACTACTACTACTACTACTATTATTACTATGGGTTCTTCTTCCTTTCCCCAAATGCCTACTTCTTTCTTCAAGTACACACTTAGTGTTGATGAAACTTCTCTGTTCTCTGTGTGTATGTGTGCATATATGTATGTATGTATGTATACACATATATATAGTCAATCACCTGTCTACTTCTTTCTTCAAGTACACACTTACTGCCAGTGGAGAGAAAAGGGAGGAAGAGTGATAGATATGCATTAATTTGATCAACTGAATTTATTGTTGTATTACTAACCTAATACTAGCAAGGTTTTTTAAAATCATTGTTTATTTAACTACTAAGTGTAAGACAACAATCACACAGCTGTAATGTAAACTAGTCTGTTAGTTCTCTTACCAGGTGACTACTACAGAATTCTTAAAGTACTTCCATACAGTTGGAATTATAAAAACATTGATAATAGCCATACTTATATGAGACGCATTCCAAAAATGGTCTCTTGCTTTATCTCACTGGACATTACAAAAATCTATAGTAAGGGGGGGGGGGTAAATCTATGATGATTTTAAGACTCAGAGGTTGAGCAGGCACAGACCTAATACTACCATATCATAACATGAGTCTTGACTCTGCATCTCCCAGCCTAACAAGGCAAATGCTCAGCCAGCTTGTTTCTCTATTTATGTGATTATTCCAGAAGTAGAATTTTCTTTGTTCTGTTCAGTTGCATCCAATTCTCAAAGACTGCCTGGACAAGTCCCTGCGGAGGTTTTTGGCATTTTTTTTCAGAAGTGGTTTGCCATTACCTCTTTCCTAGGGCTGAGAGTGCCCAGGCTGTAGTTCACCCAGCTACCTTTGTGCCCAAGACAGGATTAGAGCTCCTGTTCTCCTGATTTCAAGCCTAATGCCTTAACCACTACACAAAACTGGTTCTCTAGTAATAGAATAGCTCCTGATAATGTACATTCTACACAGCATGGAAAAATTCATTTGAAATCTGCTGAGCTAGCATGAAGAATGTAAAGAGATCAATATAACCATTTGATCAGGAGCTCAAAGAAAATGAACAGCTGTTCCTCTGTTTATTTATGGATTAGGTTTACCCTGCTCTTCTAATATATGTGTCTCATTCAGATCAGCTTATAGCAATTAAAATCATAGTGGTGCAATCACAGCAAAATTGCAGTTTTGTCTTTGTGAGAAGGCAGGCATACAGATGTAATTGCTGCTGCTATATACCAAAGCATTTCTTTGTTGCCTCTGACATGCATGGAATTGTTTGTAAGAGCTATAAAATCCAGGAAATAATTTAACATTTATTTTAAAAAATGAAGAACATGAACACAGGCAACATGGGAAATATAAAGATCCTCAAACATCTATAACGAAACTTATTTTTGGGTCCTGAGGATATCAGAAAGTGCCAGATTCAGTTTTGAGGAATTGCACACCTGAGCACATGGACCCAAACAAGCCCATCTTCACTGTGTTAGAACAGAATGTGCAAATAAAATATTTCCTGCCATTCTTCCAGCACAACTGTAATCACAGCAACTGCACAGAGTAAGGGGAAAATATTTGTGGGAGACAGTTACACAGGAGGCCTTCAGAGGTAGCAATTTCCATTTCTCTTTGTGGAATCTGTTTCCTGATTTGGGCAGACTCAAAGTGATCATGTGTCAATAGCTTCATGTAAAAAAAGAGAAGGACTAAGAGTGTTAAGTCCTGTGAGACCCCTACATATGAAGGATATTCAAATAAATTTCTTCTTCATCAACACCTATTGGAACTAGCTACAGAGAAAGGAGAAAAACCATTGCAACAGTGTGTCATCCACTCACAGTTTACTCGGACAATCCAGAAGGATACCACGATCAATGATAACAAAAACTGCTGAGAATCCAAGGAGAACTAGTATAATTGTTTCACCACTATCCTGGTTATACCATTGATTATTCATAATATGATCAATACTGCTTTGATACTATATCCTAGTCTGAAATCTGACTGAAAATGGTCCAGATAATCCATTTCCTTCAGGGGTTTCTGAAGCTGCAGTCTGATCACCTTCTCAACGACATTCACTAATGAAATAAGGTTGGAGACTGGATAAAAATTGTCCAACATCATTAGATACAGCATGGCTTCTTGAAGATGGAATGTACAACCATATCCTTCAAAGCAGATAAAAAACACCTCTTCACTGAAGGATGCACTCAACGCTGCATGGACATAGATGCATTTCCCCTCCCAGACGGCATCACCTAACTGGAGGTAGGGGGGTCATCGGTCTTAAGGGCCAGCATCTGAGTTAAGTGTCCCAAAGAGCCTGACCATTTCCTAAGAAGAGCAGGTGCCCTGTTATAACCTCTGTTGAGTTAGTCTGCATAGATCAGAACAATTTTATCTGACAGGTGCCTGGAATATTCCTCATGGCAACCTTGAAAATATTCCTTTGGCTCTTTTCTCCTCAATAGAGATAATTTTATCTTTAAAATCTTATCTTATTTAAGGTTATCTTAAATATGATCAGTGGATGGCTACCTATGAATGTGATAAGAATGGGAAAATAGATACATTTTGCTGCCATTACCACTAACATATATTTGGTTGGGTTAACTTTTTTATCATCTTCTACACTAAAGCATCTCGTCTATTGTTTCATTTGCTGGAAATCCTCAGAAAAACAGAGAATCCTCTATCCCCTCTAGACCTATTTAGGTCTTGGTAATATATGCCAGATCAGCCACCTCACTCGCAATAAGATAATGGATGGGAGCAGCTTTAAATAACATGGTATTTAATCATTGCAGCTAGAGGTCCAAGCTTCTGAAGCTTCTAAGATTTGGCAGAGGCTGAATGCTACTGTCTGGAAGGCAGAATCAATTTCAAGGCTCTACCTTCCCCATGACAAACCCACCCCCAAATTCCTACCATATCTCCTCTGCCCATAACAACTGGGATGTTGCTGCCTGCCCTCTCTCCATCAATTTTACCCCTTCCCACACCCCAGGAATCAGACACCACCTACCAGTTAATTAACAATGCTCATCCACCTCCAGCAACAACCAAATATTCTAGGCCAACTATCAGACCGCATTGTCCTCAAGCTTCTATTAAGAACAGCTGCAAGACAGTATAAGGCTATTTAATTTTAAAAACCTTACCCATTCAGACATTCAGTGATCCTTTTGCTAGCTCCTGTAAACCTGGGATAGCAGATGCCACCATACAAACCTACATACACAACTTCACCCCCCCACAGGACACAACCAAAGGTCCCTTTAGTTTAGTCCAGTAAACTGTTCACCAAACAGTCCAACATACACTGGCAAGCAAATCTAATAAAACTGATGAAAAATCTCCCAAATAAACATAACAGAGAAGGACTTGGCTGTACCTATGAGAAATTAGTTCCCAGGCAGCAACAAAGATTGGATGGGTTTAGCTCTTGACCTCCAACTGATCCTACATCCACTGCCCTATTGTATCCACCACATAGCCTCTTCTAACAAAGAATCAGAGAATTCCAGACATCAAGCATCTTGTAGTCTTACAGGTTCTATGAAATCTTCGAAATAGTGGGCTCCATCAGGACCTTCCCTGCTCTAGGGGCATGATAGGAATGCCCTCCATGAAGTAATATCAAATGAATGATCCGTCTCCTCATGATGAGCAACCCACTATCCTCCTATCTGACACACTTGGAATGATGCATCCAGTTTTGGTCACCACAATGTAAAAAAGATGTTGAGACTCTAGAACGAGTACAGAGAAGAGCAACAAAGATGATTAGGGGACTGGAGGATAAAACATATAAAAAATGGTTACTGGAATTGGGTATTTCTAGTTTAATGAAGAGAAGGAGGACAGTTAGAACAATTAATCAGTGGAACAACCTGCCTCCAGAAGCTGTGAATGCTCCAACACTGGAAGTTTTTAAGAAGAGATTGGACAGCCATTTGTCTGAAATGTATAGGGTTTCCTGCCTGAACAGGGGATTGGACTAGATGACCTCCAAGGTCCCTTCCATCATCATCATCATTATTATTATCTCCCACCAGCAGTTCTGAACTGGAGCAAAACTATTCCTGAAAGCCTTTCCCAACATTTCAAATAACAATTCTTCTTATCTACTACCTCTTAGCTTGAAAGGCAAAAACCCACAACTATTGTGCCCATTGATAACACCCATCTCCTTTAGTTACTATGTTTTTTAAAAATTGCCTCTTCAAAACACATACTCTGCAATGCCATGTAGGAAAGGAGTGGAGTTTACATCATGATATTGCAGCACTGCTTATTGTATACAAAAACAACTATACCTTCTCCATATCTGTGGTTCTGGGCTAGAATCATAGAGGAATTCTATATCCTTTATGTTCCTAATAGCAGCAATGGCTCTAGGCTGAGAATCAAAGGGCAGAGAGATGGAGTGATAGACTTACCTGCAAGACTACCTCTTCTACAAAACCTGTGCCTGTGACCAGATGGCTAATGGGACATTAATAATCAACCTACACTGTTGCATCTGAGTTGTGACTTTAACTTTGTAATAGAACTTTTTTGCTACTGCTTAACTGTTCAAACTTCTGCACTTGCTACTTACAGTATATTTAACTGCCTTCACCTTTGGATTTGTTTTTTTGACTACACTTTTTCCTGCTGATTCTGTTATGAATAAATTGGATAAATCAACTCCAGACTAATTGCCTAAACTCAAAAGGTATTGCTGGAAACTGAGGCAACTTGCCATTTAATTATGCTCTACTTGTATTGGGATTGTTATGTAGAAAAGCATTAAGATTGGAAAAAATAGCATAATAATTGCTAAAGAATTTGGAATAATTTCACTTTTTCATATATTCTTTCAGTCCAAATAAGTGCTGTCTTTAGCTCTCCAAAATGTATTTTCTGTTACTTGTATTCAACATCAAGTGGGAATTATAATTATAAATAGATCAGATGATGGTACTACACTGATAGAAGAATAAGCAAACTAAGATTAGTCTCTTCATTTTAGTGGCCAGTAACTACACTCTTTAAACTAAGATGCCATGTTTTCTTCTTCTAAGTGGCTTTTATTGCATTTGAAACTTGACTTATGCTGATTAATTTATTAATTTAGGAATACTATAAATTATCCAAACTTCCTTTGGATAGAATAGAAGGGGAATCTTGAGGAGGTACTTCACTTATATAAACAGGTGAAATTTTATTAACTTGCAATAAACAGGCTGTGGATTCACATAAGGTACCTCATACAAATGTACTAAAATATAAATACTAGAAAATGTCTATTTTGCTCAAAACAGAGGTTTTTTTTCCCTGGGAATCAGCACTTGTTGATAATGCCCAGACATGCTCTAAACTTATTGTATTTTAGCATTCACTTCCTCTGAGTCACAGGAACTATTTCATCTGTTTTGTGAGTATGACTTATGGTTATTTGTTTTAAGGTTATATATCAGCCTATCGATGACAGGCAAGTTATTGCTTCCTGTTAAACATGGCAGAGGGTCTGAAGAGAGGTTGTCTTTTTGCAGCAACAATTTCATGGGAGTAGAGAGCCTTACTTACAGTACTGCTTAACATAATTTTCTTATCATGAAAGAGAAATATTGAAGAATACCAAAATCCAAGAGATTACTCTCAACAGGGCTGCCAAAATGTGGACAACCATAAGATAGCAATAAAGATATACAGAAAACTCTTAAGTGTTGCTATCATGAAGTAGCTGACTGGACTGTTGCAGCTCATACCTGATAGGTCCATCTAGGACAGGGGTAGGCAACCTTGGCTCTTTTATGACTCGTGGACTTCAACTCCCAGAATTCTGGGAATTGAAGTCCACAAGTCATAAAAGAGCCAAGGTTGCCTACCCCTGGTCTAGGAGAATGGGGCACATAAGCTTTAGTACACAAGGGACAGTGACTGGGGATCCCACAATTATATTTAGTAGGAAGCCATAACACATGAAATCTCAAAGGTAACATTGACATGGATTCGGGTTCACCAGGACAAATTGTTATAGTTACGATAACATAAGCTTGGTCTTGTGAAAATATCAGCTAAAACATGCTGTGCAACTTGGGACAATTATTATCTCTCAGCCCATTGTCACCCCAGAGATAAATATTGTTAAGATAAAATGAGAACTGATGCCCACCTAGACTGCTTTGAGTAACTTTGTTATTTAACTGTGTTAATAAAATAGACTATTCAGCATACCACTATTTTGATTACTCAGTCTGCAGAACCCTTTTTTAAAATAATTTCTATTCATTTTCAGAAACACAATGCCTCCTCTACACAGGAAATTCTATTCTTGAAAATGCATTCTCAGCACATGATGTTAGTCAGTCTCTTGGGTATCTGAATTAACAAAGCTTCCTTCCTGAACTTCTCCAATGCCTATTTTTCTGGGCAAGATTAATAACAGGAGACAAGTTATATTTCAGCAGCTTCCAATTAAAAAAACTTCCCAAGTATTCCCCTCCCTTTTGTAATTCCCAGGAAGAAATGAAAAATCTGTCTGCATGAGTTTTCCCGCTGATTTCATTGAGCACAATTATTTCAGCTGCTCGGACTTCATTGATCTTGCACTAAAAGTGAGTGATAGCTTACATATTGGCATTGATTATCTTCTTTCTTGAGCTCATAGCAATTTCAGTGATAATCATATCAACACTGTCCTCCAAGGTGTGTCAAATCGGGATATACCATATTGTAAAGATAGTCAAGTATGATATTCAGCAAATATTTCTTTTCATATACATGTGTTAATTATTTATAAAATGTTCTTAACTCCTAAGGCAATTTATGGCATATTTTTCCCAAACAGATAGCATTAAAACTAGCATTATGTTTGAAATTACAAATCAGGGAAAATGAAAAAAATAATTTAAGAAGAATGCTAAAGAATTTAATAACTGCTGGAATAGACCAAAACCTACCTTCAATCTCCCCAAATACATACATATAAACAAATGTACCAGAGGTGTTTGGATTCCCCAGCCACCATGTTAGAGATCTAATGTTTCTGGAGGGCATCAGGTTGGGGAACGCTACTTTAAAGCTTTTAAAGAAATTAACAAGGGAACCCACATTTATGTTGCTTTAGAAGTTTAGAACTTAAAATTTCAACAAATTTTAAATCTTCTAAGTTGGCAAAGGATGATCTTTCATGTTTCTAATCCCACAGTGGCCAACCAAATGATTTTAGGAAGCCCATAAACAGATCAGGCTGGGTAATTTCTCTAAATAACAACAAAGAGAGATTTATTTAAGTTCTTGAAAAGTTTTACCAATGGGCGGTTATTATTCAAAGAGCTCTGTGATAGCAGATAAGATACAATAAATAAAAAAACAGTCAATCTCTTCATGCCCTCTTTTATATACTGGAAAAGAGGAACAATGAAAAAAAGTGTTCCATAAGCAAATCACACTCATATTTTAACATTTATGTTCAATTATACATTGACTATACTTACAATCTTACAATTTTCAGCATTCTCAGACTATTACGGTTTTTTTTATCAGTTTGGGATTGTTATCAAATTTATAGCATTGATTACAATTCTATACGCATTATTATACAAATTGTAATAAAATCCTTCTATTCCTTCAATTCTGTTTTAACCCAAATCATTTCATAGCTTTTTAAAATTCTCATTACTCTGTTGAAGGCTTCATGATTACTCCTCTTCATACACTTCCAGCAAAAAAATATTGGAGTAGGATTCAAATCTTAATACTAAAGTGAATATAAAGATAAAACTGGAGATTTTTATTTTGGATCTAACAGACAAAGGATTTGAAAAAAAATGGAACTTTGATGTTATATATGCCAATAGCAGCAAAAATGCTCTATGCATAAAAATGGAAAGTTATTTTAATAACCAAAATGAATGACTGGCTGCAAAAGCTGATACAGTTAGCAGAGATAAATAAATTGACTACTTTATTTAAAGAAAAGAATACAACTAACTTTGTTTTTACTTGGAAACCACTTTTCAACTTTGTGCTTGAGGTGGGAAAAAAAATGAAACTTCTATTTTGGATTTTGTGGATTAGATAAGTTTGTTGTTATAGCAATGGCTAGTACATATTACAGGTAGTCTTTGACTTACAACCACAATTGAGGCCCAAATTTATGTTGCTAAGTGAAACATTTGTTAAGTGAGTTTTGCCCCATTTTACGACTTTTCTTACCACTGTTGCAATCATTGCAATTGTTAAGTTAGTAACACAGTTGTTAAGTGAATCTGGCTTACCCATTGACTTTACTTGACAGAAGGTCGCAAAAGCTGATCACATGACCCTAGGACAATGCAACCATCATAAATATGAACCAGTTGCCAAGCATCTGAATTTTTATCATGTGACCATGGGGAAGCTACAACGGTCGTGTGAAAACGGTCAAAGGTCACTTTTTTCAATATCATTGTAACTTTGAACAGTCATCAAATGAAGTGGCTGTCAAGGACTATCTGTACTATGTAAAAATAAAAAGTTGAGATTGTATGTTATTACCTTATTGTACTGAGTTGGATGTCAATGTTTTTATTTTTGTTTCCTCTTTTATCCTACACTTTTTCCTCTTTCCCTCCCCTACTTTCCCATTATTTTTATTTTATATTTTGATAAACTAATAAAATTTGTAAGACAACACACTTCCAAACAATTTATTTCCATCAAAATTGCTCTGCGTTTTCTCTACCACTGTGCAGCATTTATTTTCACACAAATATTTTTCTATCCACAACTTCCTTCATTTTATCATTATTCCATGCATCCTTTTCCTTATTTCCCATTAGCACAATTTTTCGCATTCAGTGGTGCTGTCTAACATATTTTTTTCCAATTCTGTTCCAAGCAACTTCCACATTCTCTTTCATTTTGCTCATTTTTAGTCATTCTACTGAGATTAATTTTAACTTCCAATACTTTTCATACAGAATATATATTCTTTTCCTGCAGTTCTTTCATTCTAATTTCTTTCACTTTTTTTCTTTTCTTCCATGCTCATTCTTCCCCAAAGCCTAATACTACAAATAATATTCATATAATGATTCATATTCAGAACCACTATATCAGTGTTCTTCACTAATTATCTCAGCCTTTCATAATAAATGATCAATTCTATCTTGCCTTAAATTGATAGTCATTCTTTGCCATATTTACATATGAATACATGATACATGAATAGACATATGTTTATATATGAATAAACTTTCTTATGAAAGAAACTTTCTTTAAATAAAAATATACCAAAATATTATCCATTCTCACTTGTTCTCGTGTCTCTGAATGGCACAGTAACTTTTTCTGTGTGTTTTCCAGAGATTCAAAAAAAGACTTTGTTCTGTTTGATGGCATAATTACAATAGACAACACATTGATGTAGAAATGAGATCATGATGCAATCAAAGGAGACAAATGATAGACAGCATAGCAAAATAACGGATAGTAAACACAAGGTAAAGGGACATTGACAGTGTATATTTTTACTCAGTGTTTGAAATAGGATTGTCAGTAATAAAAGTCAGAAGATCAAACACTTTATAATGCCCGTGAACCCAATGTATTTATCTGTTATGAACTTTTAGTAATAATTTTAATTTTAATTAATCTGTTCATAATAAAATCTGACCCATTCTTCATTTTGTAATTTGAAGCAAGAGTGACACCTTGTGTGCAGAATAAACATTACAGGACAGTGATTTTGGCTTCTTGTTCTTAGTATTTCAAATCTACAGAACTGCTTCTTAGAATTTTGGGAGTGATAATGGGGAAAATACCATCAATCATTTATAAAAATAGAACAAATTAATCAGAATAACAAAAACACATGGATGGACAATGTAAAGCAATTGCACTGCCTGGATTTATTTGTAGTGACTCTTGAAATAAGGGTAACATCTTCAGGAAAATTACTCCTTCCCTAAACAGTTTACCAGGAAAGGAAAGAAAGGGGTATCAAAAACAAGAAAAGTAAAATGGGAAGTGGGGGGAAGGCAATATAAAGCAAGCAGTAGCAGAAAGAATAGGGCTTTAAAAAATAAATTGTACCCCAATGAATAAACCTCAAGCCATGATAGGTGAACTATTTGAACCAGTGGGCACATCTGGAATTTTGAGACAACTATAGGGAGTTACTATAATGGTTATTTTTACCATAGGTTAATAAATTCCTTAACTCTAGCAAAAAGTCAAAGAGGAAAATGATTGTAAAAAAAATAGAAGGGAGAGGATCAGGATGTATTTTAGCCCAGGAAGAGATTTAACCATAAGATTTTAATGAAAATAAGGAATATACTCAGTAAGAAACTATTTTTAGGCTGATTCATTAATATGTCTATATGGTTAATTATGATAGCTTCATCTCTGGTGTCTATGGAGATTCTCAGTCATCCAGGTCATGGTTGTCCCAAAGGTGCTTTTTCAGGAGGTAACTGGACTTTCTTGTTTTTCTTTGAAGACATTTCACCTCTCATTCAAAAAGCTTCTTCACCTCTGAGCAGCTGGTGGGGAATGGAAGGGTTTATATTCCTTGTGGACAGTTGGTCATGTGCATTCTTTTAGAGAGTCCTTCTGGCTCCACACACATCTGCACTACTCAAGTAATCCTGAGGAAACAGAAAAACCTCCAAATGGCCCCAAGGACTCTCTAAAAGAATGCAAATGACTATCTGCCTGCAAAAGAATAAATCTTTCCATTCCCCACCATCAGAGCTGAAGAAGCTTCTTGGATGAGAAGTGAAACGTCTTCAAAGAAAAACAAGAAAGTCCAGTTGCCTCCTGAAACAGCATCTTTGGGACTTCATCTCTGTTTTTTACATGCTTGTAAAAACAAACCCAGTGGCTACTTTTGAATGATTGATTCTTAGCAGAGCATGCAAATATTGTTTTTAAAGTATGTCATCAATTTGATGTCATCGGTTAGACCCAGCAAGTTTTTCTAATTTAATTTTAAAAAGCTGGTAATCATATTATTTGGGTTTTGCCTACAGAGAAGTAAAACGACAGCTAAAATATGACAGTCTAAGCATGAAGGAAAAAAACCGCTGTAATCAGGAATATCCAGCCAGGTGTTTTTGCTTGTTACCTGGCCTAGAAAAAAAGGAGGGGGTGGGGGTTAAACTGATGGACTCCCATGCATACACCAGCTGGAAATGAAGCCAGCTTAAGATTTCCAGATTTCTGCTTTGACTATAATGGCCTGATTTCCTGTCTGGATTGCATTTACTGTGGCCTTGATCAGTTGATTTGTTGTCTTGTTTACTCCTCTTGGACTGGCTGAAAATAAAAAAAAGAAAATACCAGAGTTTAAAAATGTTTGCTCCCTCAGTTTGTTAAACAGCTGTTTGCAGTTTCATTGATGAACTTTGTCCATAAAGAAAAGAAAAAAAGAAACCATGGGGGATAGTGACTAGTAATCAGAAGAGACAGAATGTGTCTTCCACAGTACGTACAGTAGCCAAACGGAGTTGAGAGGTTTTTTATAATTAAATAAAATGAAGTAAAGAGAATTGGCTGTGTTGACAAAAGTAAAAAAACAAAACAAAAACATGCTACTGACATACAGATAGTCCTGACATAAGTAAGGTGGCACATTCCAACATTTGTCACTTGCTTCCAGAAGGATTCTTCCCAGCTTCTTATCTATTTTCCATTACAATTTCAAAATTTCGTAAAGCTTTCACCTTAGCCAGGCTGGATGCATTGCCCTCGGCAGTCCTTTTTGGAAGGTTTAAGGGCATTCCTATGCACCTTCAGTTGTGTCCATGTGGTGATGGCTCTATAGAAACTCTAAGCCATATGTTGCTTCATTGCTCTTTATATAAAGACTCTACACAGTTTCTTATATATCTGATATTGAAGAAATTTCCAGGCAGGAGATATGAATTTTATCTAAAGTTGCTACTTTCGGATAAGGATCCGAAAATATCAATTCAGGTTGCCCAATTTTGTGCCACCATTTGCACAATATGTCGCACCATTATTAAGGTCCCAAAAAATTTTAATACGATGTTTTATTTTGAGAATTTTGGATTATACTATATTGATTGTTTGGTGGTTTATATCCTGTAAATATGGAAGTAAAATTGTTACTGTTTTGATTATGTCTGGCCTTACGGCTGTAATAAACAGATTAATACAGATAGTCCTTAACTCACAACTATTTATTTAGTGACCGTTCAAAGTTACAACAGCACTGAAAAAAGTCACTTGCAACTGGTCCTCACACTTAACAACCATTGCAGCATCCTGATGATTATGTGATCATGTATTTATAACAGTTGCAGCATCCTGGGGTCATGTGATTTGTGAGCTTCCCCGCCAACTTCTCACAAGCAAAATCAATGAGGAAGCCAGATGCGCTTAATGACTATGTGATTCACTTAACAATCATTGCAAAACTTTTTTGTAAAATTGAGTGCCGCACACTTAACCACCTTGTTTAGCAATGAAAATTCTGGTCCCGATTGAGGTTGTAAGTTGAGAACTACCTGTATACCAGAAAAATAGGCAAAATTGTGTTCCCAATGGCCCGATGGGGGATAAAGGATGACACTGCATGTTTTTGTCCTCGAGAAATTCCTGGCTGGCTCAGGAATTCTGGGAGTTGAAGTCCACGAGTCATAAAAGAGCCTACCCCTGAATTAGACGATGTGCTAAATACTGTACGTAAAAGCAGGTTAGATATGGGTAGAGTTAACTTCTTAGCTTGTCCATTCACAAAACAACTGCCATGATGATATGCCCAATTGCAAGGCAAAAGATAGGCTGATGGAATTGCCTGCCTCCCCTTCTGACTCCAATTACGCCATATTTTAGTTTCTTCTCTGGAACAGAAAGACATATTTCTAAACAACGACAAATCTGGGGTTTTTTGTTTGTTTTTGCAGCTTTCAAATATCTCTTCTACTTATACTTTATTAAAAGAATCTTTTACAAACAAAATCAGATGAGAGCCCAGTGGAAACTATGGAATTCACTGCTGTCATACACAGCCTGCCACTGCTTCAACAGATAGGAAAATTGTACCCCTACTACAGTTGATAGGGAATTAAGAACTTTTCAAGTTCAATCAGTCAGGCTCTATGCGGTCACCTAAATTAGCCCAAAAAATCAAGGAAAAGCAATTCTAAGTGTTTATGTAGTATGCTGAGATTCCTGTTTAGATTATTAGTATTAATAAACATTACAGAAAACTGATAAGAGACAAGTATGAATATATCCAACATAGCTCTCCCCTGCAAAACAAAAGAAAAGAAAACTCTCCAAAAGATTGTTATTGATTTTTTATCTACACATTTTTCCCAATCTACATGTTTCCAAAAAAAAAGGTCACTTTTGCTTAGGGATAAATATTATCAGACACTTCTTCAGTAATCTAGATTTTAATTTAAGAGTCTTTCTACAGTGAGAATTTACAGCATCACAAGAATGGCTTGGCAATCCCAAATTTATTCTTCCCTTTCCCCAGTTCACATATGCTGACTGTGTCTTTTCTCTACTCTAGGCTATTATTTTAAAGTCCTTATTTTGTACTACAAAGCACCAGCCTGCCACGAAATCCAAAGAAGAATGAGGAGAGTCAGGACAATGACACAAAGAGAAAATATACATAATGAACCCAACGACTGGGTTCTGTTAAGGATTACTAATGAAGAAACCTTTGTAAATTGACAATGAATGAATGCTATGGGTTTGGAAAAACAGAATTGTAGTTTTGGCTTAATTTCTTTCATATATTTCCCAGCGTAGACAAATGGGTTGGTTCTTTTTGTGAAACATACTCTCCAAACAAGATTTTCTGACATGTTACTCTTTTATGTGTGATGGGTCCTGTGATGCAAACTCCCTTCCCATGCCAGTCCGCAGGAAAGAAAGTTTGCACAGAGCCTTATATTTGAGGAAATACTTGAAGTTCACCAAGGAGGGGCTATTTGGATTTTGGCCAAAATACTTTTCTCTGTTACATTAATACCTTACAAAAACAGTGGTTTAACCACAATTGAACATTTCACCTTTGCATTTGGCAGAGATTTTAAAAGGCTTAAAATATTTCTCCATCACAAAGAGAAGGTAAGAATATATTAAGTTCAGAACAAACAAACAAACAAAGAGACTCAAGCATGTACAAAATGCTAATAATTCCAAATTATCCTGGAACGTCATTTTATACCTAAGTGGTCTCAAAAGAAAAGTCAGTTAGTAATCTGCATAAATCAAAATAATTGTATGAGTGTTACAAATCTGCTAATAATGAGCAAACTAACAGTTATCGGATATCCATTATTAACCCCATTTAAAATCTCTTTTTATACTGCAATATTTAGCTTACATGAAGTCTCCCTCTTTTTTTCTATTTCCTGGAACAGTTCTGAGCTGTTCAGTGTTTTGCATGAAATGTAAATAATCCAAACTAGAGGGACCGCAGAAAAGCCAGTTATTAATTCTTTTAACCATAGTTGACAGTCTGCCTTGGTTTGCCACTTGTACATACATTCTTATAATGGATGTGTCTGTTCCCTTTTTCTTTCTAGATTTCTTTTTTCAATCTATGTATTTATTTGACTTTGGGCATATAAATCAAAGTTTATGTACATAATCTTTGAAATTCAGCTAATAAATTTGTCTGCCTGCCTGTCTGTCTGTCAATTGATCGTACATGTGCACCTCTAAATTCCAAGGAATGGGATACCATTGCTGATGGGAAATAAGTCCATGCATACAGTATAGACTTCTTTTTTTAATTAGTTATCAGAAGCACAGAAGATAAATTAACCCTTTTTAAAATGCTTTAAGGTAGAGGAAAGTTCCATCTCTCCACAACAGCCAGTGCCTCACCTTCTAAAAACTATTACTATAACAAGTAAAGCAATGCTGGTTTTGATGTATGAACATTTCCACATTTTAAAAATGTCTCTTTAAAATGTCACAGTAAAGGGGATGGGGAAGAAAAATTATGCTAATCTATTGTGACATTATATTCATTAGTTAGATGCTCATATATTTATGTCAAACAGTAATGGAAACAGATTGCCAAAGGAAAAATACAGCAAATACGAGCTAATGTGCTGCCTTGCAGAAAGAAATCTGGTTCTCTTCCCTTAAGTTCATACTGAGGCTTTTTGTAGTATTTTGAAGCGAAATATGCTGTAATTGCTTTGGTTATTCTATGCTGTGGGGGGTTTTATGTTTGTTATAGGTCTTTTATATTTTCCTAATTACATGTAAGTAATCCAAAGTCACTTTTGTGCGATTTGGGCAGGAATATAAATAAAAATAAATGAATGAAAGAAAATTGACGACCATTTGATTAAGTCAGGAATGAACATTTCTGCATATCTTGAGATAATCAAAAGAACATTCTAAAGATTACATGGGTAGAATGCTGTTTCTTTTTAATGATTCACCTGTTTGATTGTTCTATTTTTAATGAAGATTCATTCCTTTTTTAACACACACATACCCACACACACACACCTTCAGTCACTGACCAGAAACATATACATATACATATGTCTATATTCAAAGGACTTTATATACATTGTATTAAATTAGATTTATAATATGTATATATGATACATTATATGATATACAGTATATTATCTATAGCATGTATGATACATTATACATATACTGTAGCACACAATGTACAAAATGGAAAAGATCAGCATGTGGTTTATAAAATTTTCCATTGATGTCTCCATAGGAATGACTTTTAAGACATTCCCATGGGCAAAAATCATGTCATGCTCATCACTCACTTGCTGGATTCCATTCTCAGAGTACTGAAATCATCCTTGTGCTCTTTATCACGAGTATCTTTGTGAGGCTTATGTGTTTTTTGTATATCATTTTAAAATGAATACATTTTTTTCACATTTCATATTCCCAGTCTTAGCTTCTTTTTACATGCTCTACTCTATAATGTTGTACACATATCATTTCTACAAACAGCACACAGACACAGACACACACACACAGATAAACATATACAGCATGTCATACAGCATGTATTAATGTGAATATAATGTATACAGCAGCATGTATGATACATTATACATATGTGAGAAATGGAGAAGTTTAAAAATAAAATGGTTGCAATTGATTAACAATAGAAAGATTAGCCAAGCCCTGCATTCCCTGCATGTAGGCACTAGATTCCAGGAGGCTTGGCTAGAAGACACACTTAAGGAGACAAAAGGATGGCAGAGGGAAGTTCGGAACAATGTAATCAAGGGGGGGGGGAACGACATATTCTGGCTAGGAGGATCGGACAGATTGTGCCCCCGGAAGTCCTCTCAAATGGGACCTAAGGGGAGGGAACGGGGGCGTCGCGATAGGAGTGTATATAATGTTATGAGTTTGAATATTTTTGTGTGGTCTCTGTGTTTAGAACTTCCTGTTGAAGTCTCTCACCAGGATCCACCGCCCTTTGCAAACCGCTTTTCTATTTTCGGCAGAATAAACTCTTTTTCTTACCAATCCAATTTTGTTGATATTTTAATCACATTTCCAACACATACACACATACACAGTGGCATCTGTGAGGGAGTCAAAACAGACAAGATGGTGGAAAAGCAGCACCATAATTAAAGTCCATTTTGTATGTGTACTAAACAATTCATGACCACTTGGTTCATTGTTTCAGAGATACTTCAAACCATCACAGAATGTCTAATGTCCTATTTTCACTGGAAAAGATGAGATACATTCAGAAATGTATCTGCCTTAAAAATGGCCCATGTTGAATTGTATAGAATAAGCATCAGCACAGAAAATATTTTATGACATTTTGTATTTTGTCATAAACTGTTTTAGGATAATTTTATGTCATAAAGCAGTGGTTCTCAACCTTTTTAATGCCGCGACCCCCAGCCGGTCGTAAGTCGAGGACTACTCAACCAGTCGTAAGTCGAGGACTACTCAACTGGCGCAGCACCGTGTGCAGAATGGGACTTTTGGCGGGCTCAGCAGGACAGAGACAGCCTGGACAATTCCTATTGGCTTTTGAAAGCCAATAGAATTAGACTCTATTCAAGAGAGTCTATTCTAAGGAAAAGCTAAGGAAAAGGGGGAAAAAATGGCGGACTGCGTTGTTTGGCGACGCCCGTGAAATGGTCGTTCGACCCCAAATGGGGTCCCGACCCATAGGTTGAGAACCACTGTCATAAAGTGTTTCATAAAATGTATCAAATTTCAATTCCATGAGAGTCATGGGGTCCCAGATTTTGGATGTATTCTCGAAGTTAGCCCATTTGAGGTATCTTAGTTCAAAAATTATTGCCCTATGACAGGGGTGTCAAACTGCCGGCCCACAAGCCGGATGCATCATAGCGAAACTGCATCCACCCCATTGTTGGCAATGGCAAAAAAGTCGTGATATGTCACGACACATCACATGATGTTGCGAGTTTGACACCCCTGCCCTATGATGATGATGATGATGATAATAATGGTTGGAAGGGACCTTGGAGATCATCTAGTCCAACCCCCTGTTCAGGCAGGAAACCCTATACCATTTCAGTCAAATGGCTGTCCAGTCTCTTCTTAAAAACTTCCAGTGTTGGAGCATTCACCACTTCTGGAGGCAGGTTGTTCCACTGGTTAATTGTTCTAACCCTCAGGAAATTTCTCCTTAGTTCTAGGTTGCTTCTCTCCTGGATTAGTTTCCATCTGTTCTTGTTCTACCTTCAGGCGCCTTGGAAAATAGCTTGACTCCCTCTTCTTTGTGGCATCCCCTGAGATATTGGAAGACTGCTATCATGTCCCCCCTCATCCTTCTCTTTGTTAAACTAGACATACCCAATAACCGTTCCTTATATGTTTTAGCCTCCAGTCCCCTAATCATCTTTGTTGCTCTTCTCTGTACTCTTTCTAGAGCAGCAGTTCTCAACCTGTGGGTTGCGACCCCTTTGGGGGGGTCGAACGACTCTTTCAAAGGGGTCGCCTAAGACCATCGGAAAACACATATTTCTGATGGTCTTAGGAACTGATTGGCGTGGCTCGAGCTCGATTTTTGAAAAGCACTCAAATCAAAGGCGGCGACCTCATGAAAGCAAAGGCGGTGGGGGGCGGGAGAGGAAGAGTCAGCGAGCCCCAGCCAGCGAGTAAACCAAGCCAGCCAGCCAGCCGGGCTGAAAAGAGGCGGAGCCTCCCAAACCCTGACTTTTTTCCTCTCTCCTCCTTTCCTTTGCAACTTGCAAAGGAAAGGGACCCCCAGACTGAAGCCCAGGAAGGCTGGAGAGCTTTGTGCGGGGTCCCAATTCTCCTTTGCTCCACCACTAGCACCGCCGCCAGACCAGCCAGCTGCTGGGGAAAATTTCCCTTTTTCCCCCCTTCCCTCTCCCTCTTTTTTTAGTGCAAAAAAAAAAAGTCTCAGTCTCCTTTTTTCCCCCTCTTCTCGGCTTTCTAAAAATAGCAGCTGGGGGATCTTCAAGCCAATAGGTGTTGCTGGGGCATTAAAAAAAAAAGTCCTTCCCAGGCGGGGAATCTTTCTGCGCTTCTTCAGCTTTTCTGAGCCGGGGGAGGGGAGAACTGATTGAGGGGGGAGGTCCTAGGAAGAAGGGAATGACCCACGGGAGAGGTTCAGCTGTTTTTCTGCTCAAGCAGCCGGCAAGGAAAAAGCCCCGGAGGGTCAGCTGTCTGAGTTTTTCAATCCCTTATTAAATAGGCAAAGGCTTGGCCATTTAATAGTTTGCTCAAACTTTTTAACCTCCCAGATTTATTACCTTCAGAGACTCCAGCAGTATGTGGATCGAGAACTACCAGAAGTACAGGCAGGATTTCGAAGAGGCAGAGGAACTAGAGATCAAATTGCCAACATACGCTGGATCATGGAGAAAGCTAAGGAGTTCCAGAAAAACATCTACTTCTGCTTCATTGACTATGCTAAAGCCTTTGATTGTATGGATCGCAACAAATTGTGGCAAGTTCTTAAAGAGATGGGAATACTAGACCATCTTATTTGTCTCTTGAGAAACCTATATGCAGGTCAAGAAGCAACAGTGAGAACTGGACACGGAACTACTTATTGGTTCAAAATTGGAAAAGGAGTCCGGCAAGGCTGTATACTGTCGCCCTGCCTATTTAACTTATATGCAGAGCACATCATGAGAAAGGCAGGGCTGGATGAAACAAAAGTTGGAATTAAGATTGCCGGTAGAAATATCAACAACCTAAGATATGCAGATGATACCACTCTAATGGCAGAAAGTGAAGAGGAACTAAAGAGCCTCTTGATGCGGGTGAAGAAGGAGAGTGCAAAAGTTGGCTTGAAACTCAACATTAAGAAAACCAAAATCATGGCATCCGGCCCTCTCAATTCCTGGCAAATAGATGTGGAAGAAATGGAGGTAGTGACAGATTTTATTTTTCTGGGCTCCAAGATCACCTCAGATGGTGACTGCAGCCAAGAAATTAAAAGACGCTTGCTCCTGGGGAGGAAAGCTATGGCAAATCTAGACAGCATACTAAAAAGCAGAGACATCACCCTGCCAACAAAAGTGTGTATAGTCCAGGCCATGGTTTTCCCAGTTGCTATGTATGGCTGTGAAAGTTGGACCATAAGAAAGGCTTAGCGCCAAAGAATTGAGGCCTTTGAACTATGGTGCTGAAGAAGACTCCTGCGAGTCCCTTGGACTGCAAGGCGTTCAAACCGGTCAGTCCTAGAAGAGATCAACCCCGACTGCTCTTTAGAAGGCCAGATCCTGAAGTTGAAACTCAAATACTTTGACCACCTAATGAGAAGGACTAACTGGAGAAGGGCCTAATGCTGGGAAAGATTGAGGGCAAAAGAATGGGACGACAGAGAATGAGATGGCTGGATGGAGTCACTGAAGCAGTAGGTGTGAACTTAAAAGGACTCCAGAAGAGGGTAGAGGACAGGAAGACCTGGAGGAATGTTGTCCATGGGGTCGCGATAGGTCGGACACGACTTCGCAATTAACAACAACAACAAAATCATAGGAAGAGCCCGTTTAGGAACGCGAGAGAAATAATATTCAAGAGGAGAAGATCGGATGAACTTGATGCCCCTAACAGAAGGTGGGGGAGAAAAGTTGGAGAGCGACTTGTTTTATTTGCTCAAAATGCTTTTCAAAGGCTCCAAAGAAAGAAGGGGAAAAAAAAGAGATTTAAAGGCCTAGGACGGCTTTGCAGAAAGAAAATCTGATCACCTATATGCCATCGCCCTTAGTTACACATCTACAGGAAGCAGAGAGAAGGTGCAGATCTGGTGGTTTTGATTGGCAGCTCCTCGCATGGTTGGGCAGCTTTAATAGAATTTATCCCCGGCCCCTGCAATATGCAAAAGAGGGGAGGGGGGTTGTCAAAAGAAGGCAGCATACCCAGACTTCTGCTTTCTCCTTTTTAAATTCAGATCCTGGTGCAAGGAGGTGCAGTCCAGGCTTTCCCCGCCTTACTTTTTCTGCAGAGAAAAACCAAGCCTACTTTTTTTAGAAAATAGTTTCTTTCCATCAGGAAGAGAATGTAAAATGAGAAAAAGGTCTCAGGAGCTTCAGGAAAAAACCTCTTTGGAGAGGTCTGAGGGTTTAAGATTGGGAGGCTTTTGTTGAAATTCCCTCTCCACCCCCCCCACCCCCCCACGCCCCCCCCCCCGCCAGCCAAATCTATCTCACCTGGAGACCTATACCTAAGGCAGAATCTCTTTCTCCTCGAGGATTCCCTGGTTAAAAACTGTCTTTCACATTAACCCAGTTGGCCTACGTCCGGGACAGGATCCTGCTGACTCTATTTGTGTTATTTGCTAAAGTTATTGGCCATCATTTTAGGCTTTGTTTTGTTTTTTTCTTTTGCGGGGAGGGGATTAGATGCCGTACAAAGCCAGCCCCCTCCCCTGCTTTAGTTTACTGCTGGATGCATTAAACCAGCAGTTCTCAACCTGTGGGTTGGCTTTTTACGAGTACTGTCGCAAAATGTAGCAATGTAATTTACTGTTGTTATATTAAGACTGTTACCCATGCTACACCATGCTACCAGACAAAATTTCATTTATTTGTAATTAGAAATAAATATTTCACAATATATAATTACATATTGTTTTTGTGATTAATCACTATGCTTTAATTATGTTCAATTTGTAACAATGAAAACACATCCTGCATATCAGATATTTACATTACGATTCGTAACAGTAGCAAAATTACAGTTATGAAGTAGCAATGAAAATAATTTTATGGTTGGGGGGTCACCACAACATGAGGAACTGTATTAAAGAGTTGCGGCATTAGGAAGGTTGAGAACCACTGTTCTAGAGTCTCAACTTCTTTTTTACATCGTGGTGACCAAAACTGGATGCAGTATTCCAAGTGTGGCCTTACCAAGGCATTGTAAAGCGGTATTAATACTTCACATGATTCTATCCCTCTGATGTACCATTTAACCCAGTTAAAGGTTATGTGAATGAGAGTTTTAGTAGTATACTAGGCAACGTGTGACCCCTTGGGTCATCTTTTCAGAGATATGTCCTTACCAAATTCGTCAATGCTTTCAGAGCTTCTAATATATTGCCTTCACATGAAAAGGAGTGACTCTGATGCCTGCTGGTAAGGTAGGACTGGTTAGGAGGCTCTGGCAATCAATGAGTGAAGCCTCTTTTTCCCAAGATGGTGGGGATTTCTGGAAACATGTCAGAATGGGGAGTTGGGGTGCAATTTTACTCATGGTCTGCACCTCCCTTTGTTCCCCTCCCGCAAAAATGTGACAGGCAGTTCCATGGGTAGGAAGAGGAGGAGGAAATAGAGAAGGAGGAAGAATTTCTGATGCTCCCTGCCAGCTTCCCACAAGCAAAGTCAATGGAAAATTAGCAGAAAATGTCAGTTTTGTCCATCCATGGTCATTCTGTTTTTCTGTTTACATAAGGAAATATCTCTGAAAGGATGACCAGGTTCTGTAGTTATTCAGTAAAACAGAACTTTTCAGTGCTGATATATAAATCAGAAAAGCATACCACGTGTCAAATATCTTAATTTTACATCTTCTAATATTGTCCAAGTCAGGGATTGGCAAAGTATTAGTAAAGGGCCAGATGCTACCTCTCTTCCACGGGCACGGTTGGGAGGTCTACATAGCAAGCCATGTGGCAGACACTGTATAGTGTTGGATCACCAGCAAGCAGGTTGCTGATAGGACACTGCCACAATTCAGGCTAAACCCCACCTCTGGCCCTCACCTCCACCCTTCACTCCAGTAATCGATGCCATTCTTAGCTCACAAAAAAAAGGTGATGGGCCAGATTTAGCCCATAGGCCAGAGTTTGCTAACCTCTAGTCTAAGAAGTATAGAATGTTGTTAGAAGTACCCCTTGTGACATGCATTATCATTTTCTATATTAAGCACATCTCATAGTGTACAAAACAACTAAAACTTAGAAGGAGCATTAAAATATCAACTTTTAAAAATGATAAACATGAAAAAGAGGCGATCATCAATTATGGATCAAACTGAATAGATATATAACTCATATATTGGTGGGGCTGGCAGAAAAACTTAACATTTGAAAGACTTCACTGATAGTATTTCCTAAACATCCAAGTAAAAAGAATTTCAAATAATGGGCGACATAGCTATTGGTCAGAAGCCACTCTTTGACGCTTATCTTCAAGGTTCCTCCAATGATTTTAGAGAAAGTCATCTAATAACCAGGATTGGGGGATGTAAGGTAAAAGGTGATGACTCTCCTTTCCTCTCCCAGAAATCCTTGTACATACTCTGCGCTGCTTTCTTGCCTCAGCACAACCACTTTTGCTACTAACACTCACTATAAAAGAGTATATCCTCCATCCAATAACAGATCACTAAACTGATAAAAGCAAACTCAAATCTATAGTCCATTCTGTAACTGTAGTATGAATTAAGGGAAAGGCTTGTATAATTACATAATCCTATTATAAAGCTGTATTACAAATAAGATTTCAAAGTGATATGTAATCACAGTGAATGATGCAGAAAATATTCCATAACACTGCTAAAACTGCAGGCTGTATATTAAACATAATCTCTCATAGTATGTAGGAGAAAACTGCAGAGCAGACCATGTTTATCTTTATTTGGAAGCCCTCTGAGGTAACGAGGCCAAAATGCACAAAATGAGAAGAACTATACAAACCACTCGATATATGCAAAGAATATATCACCACAGACAATAATCACAAACATTAAAACTTTAGAGACGTTAGAGTATATAATTAGCAACACACATTGCAATAAAATAGAAAACCCTTGCAGAGAGTAAACAGCTGAATTTGGTTACCTATATTTACCCTATAAATCTCTTTCTGATTCAATATTACCTTGTCTTGCTTTCCTTAAACATCCTAGCTTATGTTTCGACGTTCAGGATAAATGATAAAATCTTATTTTTTTTCAGTTTCCCCTCCAGAATCTTTTTCTTGTGCCGCTGCCGAGCTCGCTCGCTCGCTCGTCCCTCTCTACCTCTCTTCTACCTTTGAACCTTAGGTGTTTAAATCCCCCGCTTTTTCCTTTGGAGGAGAGAAGTGCTGACGTGCTTCCTTTTGGCAAGTCTGAACTTGTCTCTCCTGCTGCCTACACATGACCAGCCACTGCGGATTCCAAGTCTACGTCTCGGCTGTCAATCTTGAGATAGCTGAGTGAACCTCTCCCTCCCCCACCTTCACTAGACGACTGGAGGTTTGTATGTTTACATAAAGACTTCCAGCCCATATTTGATTCCTGACGATTTCCTTGACAAATTCCCTGCAGCTTTCTTCACAAGGTTTTTCAGAAGAAGTTTGCTATTGCCTCCTTTCTAGAGCTGAGAGAAAATCAAGAGAATCAAGCTCAGAGTCACCCACAAACTGGAATCTCTCCGGGACATATTTTATTGGCTGTGGAGGCCTGAGGGCTGGAAAAGTGTTAATGAATAATGTGGTAACTTCTGATAAGATAAATATCTTTCTCTCAGGGTTTGGGGGGGTTGGCCCATATACAATGGGTAGCCCAGCTTAATAGATCATTATCAAAAGAGATCATCTGTCAGGCTCTGATTGCATCTTATTCCTAAATCAATTACAAGTTCTTGAACTCAGATCAGCTGCTCATATATAGTCAGTACAAAAATCGGGAGATCCAGTCAACCTCCTGGTATCTCAGTCTGCTCAAGTAAATTCATGTAAAGTGCATTGCAATTATCAAAATATAAATCTTCTAATGCAGGGGTCTTCAAACTTGGCCCTTTTATGACTTGTGGACTTCAACTCCCAGAATTCCTCAGCCAGTGTGCCTGGCTGAGGAATTCTGGGAGTTGAAGTCCACAAGTCATAAAAGGGCCACGTTTGAAGACCCCTGTTCTAATGCATGGATTACAACAGCCAGCCTATCCAGGAAAGGATGTAGCTATTGATATATCAACCAAAGTTAATAAATTTGCCACAAAGACCACTTCATCCCTCAGTAATGAATATTCTTGAAGCATTTATAAACTATATACATTTCATACATTTCTGAGGAAGTATACCCTATCTTAAAAAAAAAGCAATTATCTAAGAAGCATTTGTCTGTTGGCTATGATTCTATGATGTGGTTGAATCAGTTGCTACCCTGAGAGAAATACTTAGCTCTGTGTTCTGATAGCACTCAATCATAGATGCCTCAGTGAAATGGGAAGTGGGGATTTTTTTTAAAGAAATATTTGATAAAAAATTTTTTAGTACCCCAGTCAGAGTTGGCATCACAATGGATAAAGTTAGGAGACTTAATCATGTTATCCCTGTTCATCTCTTCATGTGATTATGGTGTATGTATGAAAAATAAAATGCAGACAGAGAATTTCTAGGGAAATCTTGTTTGTGCAGGATGATAACTCATCAAAATTAGTTTAGTACTGCCCACTCCCTGAATTAAAAAAAATACCTGTGACAATTTTGCGATAAAACCATCCCCAGAATATATGCATTTCTGCATAAATTCAGAGAATAAGGAGAAGTACCCAAGGGCAAGTGCCCAGGACTGAGGTAGGAGAATCTCCAAGAGACCTGGAGCCTTGTGCATCACCTGAACTAATCTTTTGTCCGTTTTTGTGAAATCTTGGCAAGAGCTGAAAGTCTAAAACTTGCAAAAGTATCGTATTCATATAAAAGCCTCAGTAGCTGAATGTAAGGCTGGAATTAGGAAGGCTGGGCACCAGCTGTGCCCTTCAAATCTCATTTTTCAGGGATGTTGTCACCAGGACCATAAGAGCATCCTTTTTCTGTTGCTGTCTCTTTTTTGGAACGGTGTTCTACCCAAAGTATTTAGAAAATCCACCAATCCTGGCTGTGCCAGAATACCTTTAGGGTTTGATATAATGGCATGTTCCCTCCTTTCAGCAGGCATTTAGTGCTGCCGTGACTATTTTTCTTGGTGTGTTAATGGTCAGGAAGCATTCTTGTAGTTATTGGTCATTGTAATTTGTTCTAACTAATTCTATTTTATTTTTGATTCTTTGCAAGCCTCTTAGAGCATTTTCAGAATTTTACGACCTTTTTGCCACAGTTGTTAAGTAAATTATTGCATTATTAAAATTAGTAATATGGTTATTGAGCGAAACTGATTTTGCTTGTCAGAAGGTCACAAAAGGTGATCATATGACCCTAGGACAGTGCAACTGTCATAAATACATGCCAGTTGCCAAGCATCTGAATTTAGATCATGTGATCATGGAGATGTTGCAATGGTCATAAGTGTGAAAAACAATCATAACTCACTTTTTTTCAGTGCCGTTGAAAGTTTGAATGGTCACTTTGAATGAACATAAGTTGTAAGTACCTGTATTCTTGGGTATTTGGCTTCTCGCTGTTGCCTAGGTTGAATTTTTTTGATCTCTTTTTATTTTTATAAATAACTCAAGTTATTTTATAAATAATTCAAAACATACCTAATACTCATTCTTCCTCCTATTTTCCCCAAGACAACAACCTGGGAGGTGAATTGGGCAAGAGAGATGATTGGCCCAAAATCACCCAGTCAGTTTTCATCCCTAAGGTGGGACAGAGAAGAAGCCAGTAAATTCATAATGGAACTTTGCTTCCAGAACTCATGTTTTGGAGTATATGAGCATATTCCAGGAAAAAACACAGACATTCATTTGCTTCCTTGGGTCATTGCCTCTTCATGACTTAGCTTCCGCTATACAAATAGTCCTCCTTTAGCAATGATAACTAGGACCCACAAATCTGTCAGTAAGTGATACAGTCATAAAACATGACATCATATGACCACACTGACTTATGATGGCAGTTGTGGCAGTTCCAGTTGCTGTTGTTAAGTGAATCCCATGTGGTTGTTAAGCATAACGTCATATAATCACCATTTGTGGCCTCCTGCCAGTTACCTAATTGACTTTGCTGGTTGAAAACCAGAAGGGAAGGTTGCAAATGGCGATCATATGACCATGCAATGCTGCAACTGTTGTACTTGCGAGCTAGTTGCCAAGCGCTCAACTTGTGATTATTAAGGTGACCAACCGTCCTTCTTTAGGGAGGACAGTCCTTCTTTTGTGAGTTCTGTCCTCCCTCAAAAAATGTCCTCCTACATGTCCTCCTTTTCGATATTTGAAGACTAATCTGCAGGGCTTTTTTTTTTCTCATAGAACACTCAGAACGGCGTTCCAGCACCTTTTTTTGATGGTTTTTTTTTCAACTTTTGCATGAGCTGTGCTACTCCCCCTATTGGCTTTAGAAAGCCAATAGGAATTGCTGCTGAGCGCGCCAAAATATCCAGCCGGCAAACTTTGCACGTGTAAGTTGTCTGCAGCGAAGGTGAATTGGCAGGAACTTTGCACCCCTCCCTGCTACCCAACTACACCATCTCCTAGTTAGTCCCGAAGATACCTGGAGGAGACTGGAGTGGCAACGCCATGGTAACTTTCTCTTGATCTTCGGCCCTGCTAGGGCAATAATGGCTGCGGGTGCAAGAGGCAGGGGCGGCGGGGCTGCTGCGGGCGGGGGTGGCGGTAGCCGGCTGCCCCCCCGTGCTATGGGAGCCATGGGGCCCACTCTACATGGCGGGGCAGCAGTGCTAGAGGGGCGGCTGCAGGCGGGGGCACGGCATGTAAGCATAATTACAATATAAAATGTTATTGTTACAAATATTTTTTACTATGCATTTATCATATTATAGTGTATTCTGTATTATTGTTGCAATGAATAAAATGTTTCTTTTATTTACGATATTTTTTTCTTCAATTTATTTGTGTCCTCCTTTTCATTTAAAAAAGTTGGTCACCTTATGATTATGTGACTGCTGATTGCAACTGTGAGGACCAATCATAAACCTTGTTCAAAACTGTAGTAACTTCACATGGTTGCTGAATGAGTGATTGTTGAGCAAAGACTACTTGTACCAATGTAAAGGAAACCCCATATAAATTCACACCAGTGAATTATTGAGAATATTTTTGTACATCTGTGCCTGCTTTCTATATGTTACTGGATATATGTTATTTACTTATGTTTTTCTTCCATTGCAAGGTGTTGAGACAGGTAAAATGTTCACTCTTCTATTAGAGCTTCTGTTCTGTTTTTTTGACTCTGTTCTTCAGATCTCTGATACATGAAGTTGGACAGTGGTTGGTTAGGGCTGCAAGTATAGACACAGCTTTACCCCACTTTTAATTCTCCATGTATTCAGGCAACTGTCTGAAGGAAGCTTGTGCGTGTATCTATGTCAGGTTTTGTTCTTCCTCACCCCCATACTGAACATTCACAGGATGTAAGAGCCATTCTGATACACAGCAATGGCATATCTCTTCCAATAGTATACAAGTTTGCTTTATAAAGATATATAGTCTTTCTTGACTTTTTCTGTCCTCAGTGATAAGGTAACCAGGGAATGTATTATTCATAGTGGTGCCTCAGTTATAAAATGTCCATCTTCAAAGTGAAAACCAGTTACCTTAACCAAACTTTTAATGAGCAATAAATCTTATACTATTACCACTCAGGTGTATAATTATCATTTTATTGATATTTCTATCATTATTATTTTGGTTTAACTTTTTAAAATACTGTATATTGAATGTTAATAATGCTGTACTGCATTTTAAAAATAATTTATAACTTTTCCCAGCATTAAAGTATGTGCCATAAATATGTCAAATAAATAATCAAAGATCTTGTTTGGAAGAAACATCTCTTAATCTTAGTAAATTTTTTTATTGGAAGTGAAAATAGTAGCTTCTTTTCATTTGCTTTTGGCATGAAACACTGCACTGACAGCTCATCATGACTTCATTCATATAGTTCAGTGCAATCAGCAGCTTTGAAAATAATGCTTCTTTTGTCAGCTAGATAACAAAGGCTACAGTAGCTAGAAGCATCAATTGTCTGACTAGCTTTTGCCTATCTGGATGTTTGGCATGTATGCATATACATTTTCACATGCTATAAAATATTAATGAATTATTGTGATAATAGTTAAGAAGCACATGCCTAAAGCAGACATTAAAGGCCAGCTTCTATTAACAGGAGTGCCATTTATGCTTTGTATATATACCAACCTTCACTAAAGTGAAGAAGACATATTCTGTGACATGACAGTAAGTGAATCAATTGTTTTGGAGTGATCTTCTTTTCAGTTATATTATTGCCTTATTCCTCATTGCCATCCATAATGTATGAATTTCTAAGGAATGAACTTAGATTTTTCTCATATGTTGAATTTTCTTTGACTATATGTGAACGTAACAAAACCGACAAAAATATTATAACAAAATGTTATAGCGAACATTACAACCACATAACCCATCTAATCTGTTACATGTTCAATGCAGCACCAAAACACCCTCTTTCTTAATATTCCAGAAATTATCAATACAAAAGTATTATGGTATTCTTTTGGAATGATTTTCCAAAAGGTAAAAAATGTACCAGTTTGTGTACATTTTGATACAGTTCCACAGAAAATACAAAATGTGGTATTTTGTACTGTACCATATCCTGTTAAATGTTTAGTTGCCTCAAAGCAGCTGTGGATAAAAGATTAGTCTGGGCCATAATAAACATTGATTATGTTCCCTCTCAAATGTACAGCATAATCACTGCTGTGAGAAAAGAAATAATTTATTCGCAGATGTACATGGTTCTTTGGCAGTGTAATTACCATGCAATCTGTAGGCACTACTCAAGGGGAAGAGTTAATGTTTGCTTTCAAAGGTCTGTTTCAAAATGATTGTACAAGAAACAAAAAACATTTTGTTTTAGAGACCAGCAGCAGTTCTACTTTGAGGATATTCTGGAGGAGGTGAAATCCAAGAAGTCTTCTAGGACAGTGGTTCTCAACCTGTGGGTCGTGATCCCATTTGGGGTTGAACAACCATTTCACGGGGGTCGCCAAACAAGGCTGTCCGCCATTTTTTCCCCCTTTTCTTTGGCCACGCCCCTGGCACCCGGTGATGTATAAGTGGTTGGGGGTCACCACAACATGGGGAACTGTATTATGGGGTCACGGCATTAGAAAGGTTGAGAACCACTGTTCTAGGACATCAAAAGTTCATTCTAAATGAACTTTTCTAACTACAGTATATAGCTGTCCAAGTTGGCAGTCAGCCACTTATACCTTTTTCTTTTGTTTATTTAATTTAAAATAACATTACAACAAAATTTAATAGACCATTTCAGATGTTATAGACTCATGTCTGCTAAGTTAAAAAGATAGGAATGGAAAAGGAAAACAATGCTGCAAAAAACATATGGTCACAAACATAACTGGAATTTCTGAATTTCAAGTACCATATCAAGTATTCCCAGTACCAAACAAACTACAGGTAATCTTCAGTAAGCAACCACTTGTTTAGTGACTGTTCAGCATTGTAACAACATTGAACAAATGGTATCGGTAGTCCTCGAGTTACAACCACAACTGAGCCCAAAATTTATGTTGCTAAGTGAAACATTTGTTTCTTGCCACATTTGTTAAGTTAGTAACATGGTTGCTAAGTGAATCTGGCTTCCTCATTGACTTTGTTTGTCAGAAGGTCCCAAAAGGTGATCACATAACTCCAGGACATTGCAGCCATCATAAATATGAACCAGTTGTGAAGCATCTGAATTTTGATCATGTGACTATGGGGATGCAGAAGTGGTCATTAAGTGTGAAAAACGGTCATAGTCACTTTTTTCAGTGCCATTGCAACTTTGGTCACTAAATCAACCATTGTAGGTCGAGGACTACCTGTATTTATGACAGATCCTCGAAGTTCTAGCTGTTACACACCCTCATGGTCACATGATTGTGATCTGGGTGCTTGGCAACTACCTCACCTGACGGTTGTAACACCTCACGGTCATATGATTGTTATTCAAAAAAATAGAAAATATAATGGAAATTCTTAAATTCATTAGAGCTAAAGGTTATTTATGACACCAGGTTTTTTTGCAAAAGGATCTTAGGTAGCCTTGACAATACACACAACTAATTAATCTTTCCATCATTCTCCCACATATACCTAATCATGTGTTACTATCAGCTTAACAACACAAAAACCATTTAAGAGGAAATTAAACATTATGCAATAGTGCTTTGGTGAAGAAGTAAGGTTTTTTTTCCCCAGAACAAATACAAGAATCTGATAGTATCAGCCATTATTATCTTGCAATTCTTTATTTTATTTTCCACAAAATTAGCTAAGAAAATATTGGCGCTGGGCTGGTGTGAGACTGGTATTGCGATATAGTAAGGCACAGGTGTCAAATTTGCAATGTCATGTGACATGTTGCGACATGTCGCAACTTTTTTCCCATTGCCTGCAATGGGGTGGGCGTGGTTTTGGTGTGATGCATCCGGCCTATGGGTCGGCAGTTTGATACCCCTGTAGTAAGGGAACTATGTACATTATAGAATACAGATTCGTGCTTATTTCATTGGCAGTGAAAAACTAGTCAGTTATAGATTTAAGGATCTGGTTCTTCAAATTCTGCATGCCTGCATATTATCTGAATAAAACACTTACGGTAAATTAGTGTTTGGCAAAGCAGTTATAGTAGTAGACACTTTGCACAATAACCACAAGGACTGAGCAAGAATGGATTGTAAAGTTTTAAGGGACTTTTGTAGGCAATATGGCAATGTAAGCTGAGCTACAAATCTATATTTAATAATAGTAATAATAATAATAATAATAGTAAAGTTGGAAGAGACGGAGGTTGTTAAGTCCTTCGTTCGATTGCGAATGATGAAGACACATGGCGATGATGAACAAACACTTTATTCTCCTTCTACAACAACCAAGCAAAAGCAAAAGGCACACAGGCCTTTTTATATGGCCAGAAACCCGGACAATGTCAACCAATAGGAACAGAGCATTTTTGTGCCTTGCGCATGTGCACAATGCTGGCGCCACTCTGTCTGGTCCCAGGCAGCTTTTGGAATGTCTGGGACCAATGCAATGTCCTGAGCCTGCTTTTGCAGGCTCAGGACATAACAGAGGTCATCTAGTCCAACCCCCTGCTCAGGCAGGAAATCCTATACCATTTCGGACAAATGGCTGTCTAGTCTCTTCTTAAAAACCTCCAGTGTTGGAGCATTCACCGCTTCTGGAGGCAGGTTGTTCCACTGGTTAATTGTTCTAACTGTCAGGAAGTTTCTCCTTAGTTCTAGGTTGCTTCTCTCTTTGCTTAGTTTCCACCCGTTGCTTCTTGTCCTGCCTTCAGGCGCTTTGGAGAATAGCTTGACATCCTCTTCTTTGTGACAGCCCCTGAGATATTGGAACACTGCTATCATGTCCCCCCTCGTCCTTCTCTTCATTAAACTAGACCAGTGGTTCTCAACCTGTGGGTCGGGACCCCATTTGGGGTCGAACGACCATTTCACGGGGGTCGCCAAACAACGCAGTCCACCATTTTCCCCCCCTTTTCCTTAGCTGTGCTACTCCCTTTTATTCTATTGGCTTTTGAAAGCCAATAGAATAGACTCTCTTGAATAGAGTCTAATTCTATTGGCTTTCAAAAGCCAATAGGAATTGTCCAGGCTGTCTCTGCCCTGCTGAGCCCGCCAAAAGTCCCATTCTGCAAACGGTGCTACACCAGTTGAGTAGTCCTCGACTTACGACCGGTTGAGTAGTCCTCGACTTACGACCGGTTGGGGGTCGCGGCATTAAAAAGGTTGAGAACCACTGAACTAGACATACCTAATTCCAGCAGCCGTTCCTTATATGCTTTAGCCTCCAGTCCCCTAATCGTCTTTGTTGTTCTTCTCTGTACTCTTTCTAGAGTCTCAACATCTTTTTTACATCGTGATGACCAAAACTGAATGCAGTATCCAAGGGTGGCCTTACCAAGGCATTGTAAAGTGGTATTAACATTTCACGTGACCTTGATTCCATCCCTCTGTTAATGCAGCCTAGCACTGTGTTGGCCTTTTTGGCAGCTGCAGCACACTGCTGGCTCATATTTAAATGATTGTCCACTAGGACTCTGAGGTCCCTCTCACAGTTACTACTATTGAGCAAGGTACCCTCTATACTATTAAGGTGACCAACCGTCCTCCTTTTGGGAGGATAGTCCTCCTTTTTTGAGTTCTGTCCTCCCTCGAAAATGTCCTCCTAAATGTCCTCTTTTTCTATATTTGAAGATTTATCTGCAGGGCTTTTTTTCCCTCATAGAACGCCCAGAAAGTGTTCCGGGACCTTTTTTTGATGTTTTTTTCAACTTTTGCCTGAACTGTGCTACTCCCCCTATTGGCTTTCAAAAGCCAATAGGAATTGCTGCTGAGCGCACCAAAACACCCAGGTGGCAAACTTTGCACGTGCAAGTTGCAGGAACTTTGCACCCCTCACTGCTACCCAACTACACCATCTCTTACTTAGTTCCGCAGATAGCTGGAGGAGACTGGAGCGGTAAGTTTCTCTTGATCTTCCCTGTTTGGTTCTACACAGGAATGCACAGGGTAGGCGGTGGTGCTGGGGAGTGGCTGCAGGGCTGGAGCCAGCACGGCTGGTGCTTTGCCAGCTGCAGGGCCGGCTCTACGGGGATGCGCAGAGTGGGCAGTGGTGCTGGGAGGCGGCTGGGGGGACAGCTGCAGGGCCGGAGCTGGCGCAGCTGGTGCTTTGCGAGCCGCAGGGCCAGCTCTCCACGACAGGGCAGCGGTGCTGGCGGGGCAGCTGTGGCCGGGGGCGCGGCAGGCAGTTGACCTTCCATGGGCTGCGCCAGCTTGTGGTCTACGCAGTGCTGATCTGCGCTGCCACCACCTCACCCTGCGCATCTACGTGGCCATCCTGGAGCGCCTGGCTCACAACACCTGCCTCCGCTGCCCACCCCCGCACAGTCCAGCCATGTAGATTTTTGGACAAGTGAGAAATCGAGATTGAATGTTGATACTCTAGCTGCAGCACTTGCTATAAAATTCAATATGAAGGATATTTCTTGTTCAGATATTTCCAATATATTGTTAGAAGATGATACATTGACAAAAAATATTCATTCAATGGAAAAGTACTCATTTACATAATTAATAGGCATGTAAGCATAATTACAATATAAAATGTTATTGTTACAAATGTTTTTTATTATGCATTGATCATATTATAGTGTATTCTGTATTATTGTTGCAATAAATACAATGTTTCTTTTATTTACGATATTTTTTCTTCAATTTATTCATGTCCTCCTTTTTGTTGTAAAAAAGTTGGTCACCTTAATACTATACCTGTACATTTGGTTTTTCTTGTCTAAATGTAAAACCTTACTTTTTTACCATTGAAATTATTTATTTACTTTTTTATACTGCTTTATATTACAAACTCTGGATAGCTCACATAAATATTATAAATATCCCAAAAACTATCTATTGAAAAAACAAGTGTAATTAAAATATAGTTAAAACAGTCCAGTTAAACAAGGACCTCAGCCAAATAGCTCAGCCAAGGAACAGTTTTTGTCACCTTCCTGAATTCTGAAAGTATGGAGGTCATCCAGACATTGGTGAATAGACTATTTTAGAATAAGTGATTGGTTCACTACAGAAAAACCTTGTTGTCAGGCTCCCATCTGAAGCAGCTGTGAATTCAGAAAGAATCTTCAACTTACACTGGTGCTCCTTCAGGGAAACAGCAATCACATCTAAAGCCAATAAAAGCTCAATGTTTTGGGCAAACAGCAACTCCCATCCATTCAACTTCAACATGTCTTGTCCCATGTAGCTCCAAACTGTTTTTAAATATCCAATAAGAAGTTCCATTGCATGTCTGATCTAGGTGTGGAGATATAGAACAACAACAACAACAACAAAACCCTTTTATCTATAAGAATACCAAATAACTTAAAATACATAACAACATGCTTTGAGAGCCAATTTGGTCTAATGCAGGGGTTCTCAAGCTTTTTAATGCCGTGACCCCAACCGGTCATAAGTCGAGGACTACTCAACCGGTCGTAAGTCAAGGACTACTCAACTGGTGCAGCACCGTTTGCAGAATGGGACTTTTGGCGGGCTCAGCAGGCAGAGACAACCTGGACAATTCCTATTGGCTTTTAAAAGCCAATAGAATTAGACTCTATTCAAGAGAGTCTATTCTATTGGCTTTCAAAAGCCAATAGAATAAAAGGGAGTAGCACAGCTAAGGAAAAGGCGGGGAAAATGGCGGATTGCATTGTTTGGCGACCCCCGTGAAATGGTCGTTCGACCCCAAATGGGGTCCCGACCCACAGGTTGAGAACCACTGGTCTAATGATTAAGGCATCAGGCTAAAAATTAGGAGATGTGAGTTCTAGTTCTCCCTTAGACATGAAAACTGGCTGGGGCATTTTGGGCCATTCACATTCTCTCAGCTCACAACAGACTTGTGCAACAAGCTGGCCAATCAATTCCTGTTGCAACCAATGGATTAATACTTGATTGATCTGAAAAAAAGCAGGCCCTGGACTTGCAGAAAAACCCTAGGAAGAAAAAAAGGGAGAACATTCTATCATCATTACTTTGTATATTATTAGCATTCATAATGGAGCTAAAATGACCATCAGTTCAACTGGTAATTCAAATTTATCCATCAATAAAAATCTATTTGATCAACTCTGTTGTATATGTTGAAAGCTTTGTGTTTAAATGGAGGAATTTTGAAAATCACGATTCTATTCTATATGTATTAACTTATGAATAAATCTCAATATATATTTACTCTTGAGTAGTCACATATATTAACAGCCTTTTAATTGATGAAGGCCTTGCACTATGGAAGATCTGTGATTTTGATTATGACTTCACATTATTCCTTATCAGGTAAGTTTAACAACAATATTTTAAAAGAAAACATTCATTCCCAAATTCTTAACAAATAAAGCAAATCTGTGACAAAATTTATAGATTCTAAAAAATTTTAAACTCTGATTGTATCACAATTATCAGTCAATATCATATTTTCAGATGGACAGAATAAAACATGTCACTATTCATAATAATCTGCTAGTGTTTTTAAACTTCAGTTACTCCAGTAACTGAAGCAGAAATCCAGATTCAGTCACAGCTTTGTTCTATACAGTATTAACCTTGTGAACTCTAAAGCTTCCTCCTTCCATTATGTATTCAAGATGGACAGTGAATAATATTTATATGTTACTTGTAGGATGTAGGTCTATACATATGTTGTATATCGTATGTTTTAAATTGTATTATGTACGTGTATACTTTGAGAAGAAGCAACTAAAATTTATTTTTAATGTGTGCCACAAGAAAAAATGACAATAAAGGTCTATCTGTCTGTCTATCTGTCTGTCTGTTACCGAATGTAGGAATTTAGTCCAAACTCATGTATAATACAGTAAATTTATCTCATGAAGAATAACTGGATGATTAACTGAAAAGTCATAAAAATTAATGGTATTTTAGCAATGTGTTTTTTACAAGGAAATAATGTGCTAAAAGGTAACCCTGTTAATAAATTGAACAAAAAGGACACCATAAAGTATTCATTGCAATGTTTTGCCTCCAGCTATAGTTTAAGCATCCATTCAAATGACAGGTCATTTTAGTATCTCTTCTTCTTGTGCCATATCTGTTATCAGACGTTGGCAATCCTGTTTTTATCAGCAGCCACACGGAAAAGTGCTGCTGAGTTTTGTCCAAACCAGTCCCTTAGATTTTGAAGCCATGATGTTCTTCTGCCTGGACCTCGTTTGCCTTCATTTTAGTATGGATATATGAAAATGATAAGTAAAGTGCTTCAGTTTGGGAATAATAACTGAAGGTAACATCTCACTGATCAATAGATGCCTACTGACTTCAAAGAGCAATCTCTTGAAATAGTTGAAATTAATCCATTCTGATTTTCCCTTGACTAATTTCTGCAGCCACTAGAATGCTAACTATGCATTTTAAGTACAGAGGAGAAGTCTGTTTGTAGGACTAAATCTATAGATTAACATTGTCCCTTCAAATGTGATGTAAATAATTATCATTTTGTAAGTTAGTTGCAATGTCAAAGCTCTTATTCTAAAAAAAAAACAGTATAATGGAGTAAGTGATCTTGAGTAGAGCTTTATGATTGCCTTTACATTACTCAATTAAGGTGTTGGACTAGAAACCTGGAGGCCATGGGTTCTGGTCCTCTAGTCTTTCATTAGACCCAGAAATTGACTGGATAACTTTGGGCCAGCTTAATCTCCTCATAGGTTTCTCATGGAGAAAGTAGAGGAGAAAGTATCATGTAGACTGCTTGTTACTTATAGAATTGATCAATAAATCAGAACTATTTCTAGTAGTGCAGTCCAGGTGAAAGATTTCAACAATTACAGTAACTCTCTTTGCCAACCTAGCAATAAAGAAGGCAATAATAATAATAATAATAATAATAATAATAATAATAATAATAATAATAAAGTTGGAAGGGACCTTGGAGGTCATTGAGTCCAACCCCCTGCTCAGGCAGGAAACCCTACACCATTTTGGACAAATGGCTGTCTAGTCTCTTCTTAAAAACTTCCAGTGTTGGAGCATTAACCACTTCTGGAGGCAGATTGTTCCATTAGTTAATCGTTCTAACTGTCAGAAAGTTTCTCCTTAGTTCTAGGTTGCTTCTCTCCTTGCTTAGTTTCCACCCGTTGCTTCTTGTCCTGCCTTCAGGCGCTTTGGAGAATAGCTTGACTCCCTCTTCTTTGTGGCAGCCCCTGAGATATTGGAACACTGCTATCATGTCCCCCTCGTCCTTCTCTTCATTAAACTAGACATACCCAATCCCAGCAACCGTTCCTTATGTGTTTTAACCTCCAGTCCCCTAATCATCTTTGTTGCTCTTCTCTGTACTCTTTCTAGAGTCTCAATGCTTTCCCTTTTTAAAGCTAGGGTTGAGCAGTGAAAAAAAAAGATGCTTAGTAGAGAATGAGTTGAATTCATACTGATGCACTAAGAGAATAAAGGTTATTATAAAACCACTGTGTTGAAGCATCATTCTCTTACCCATTACCTATTTTCCCTGGAGATAAGGTGAGGCAATTACTATATCTCTCAGTGTCCTGTCACAGACACTCCCCTTCAGAAATGCAAATATCTTAAAACAACTGCATAAGGCAAGTTTGTTGTGGACAGGTCACAGCATGCTTCTGCAAAGCATAAACTTCATTAGCTATGTGTGAGCCAAATTTTAGAAGCCTTTGAACGTTTCACTTGTGCTCAGTGGAACTTCACTGTGTACTTTTATACTACAGATTTAAAAAAGAGAAGGCCTTTTTCTACTGTAATTATTAGCAGGTAAATTTCCAGTTGAGGAAAAAAATATACATTTCTTTTAAAATATTGTTATATCATGTTTTGTTACAGAAGCTTCTAGAATGGTATATAATTGATGTATGGATGGATTAATGGATATCTGTTTATTTTAATTTTAATTTTGTTGGTTGATGTATACTTTTATTGGTTTTGAATTATTATTGGATTTATTGAATTGCTGCAAAATTTATCTTAAGGCTTCACTGCCACTTGTCTTTTTTTAAAAAAAACACTAAATGTTTAACATTTGTAGTAGTGGATATAACATCTTAGAGCAACACTATAATTTAAAAATAATAAAGTCAATTACAGGTAGTCTTCAACTTACAACTGTTCATTTTGTGACCATTTGAAGTTACAACAGCACTGGAAAAGGTAACTTGACCATATTTTTCACAGGACAGTTGCGGCATTCCCATGGTCACATGATCAAAGTTCAGATGCTTTGCCACTGACCCATAATTATTATGGTTGCAGTGTCCTGGGGTCATGTGATCATCTTTTGTGACCTTCTGATAAACAATGGGGAAGACAGATTCAATTAACAACCACGTTACTGATTTAACAACTGCAGCGATTCACTTAACAATTGTGGCAAGCAAGGTTGTAAAAATGGGGCAAAATTCACTTAACAAAGGTATCACTTAGCAACAGAAACGTTGGGCTCAATTGTCGTAAGTCGAGGACTAGCTATACAAGCTGAAACGTGCCAAAACAGTGTCAAAATTATTGTAAATTGTATCATTTTAGGGAGGGCATTTCAGAATTAGTCCTGTTTTGAAAGGAATTTAAAAATAAAGCTTAGTATACTGATTAGCATTGGAACACGTCTTTGGGGGGTATCTTGTTCACATGCTTTTAGAGTTGTTCCTTTCCTTAAAAAGTATGATAGCAAATGTTTTTCTAGGTTCCAAAAAAAGCAATTTATTTAAAGACTTATCTAGCAGTTTTCATTACTGATCCCAGGACAATTCATCACAGACCAATGAAATGATTCCTGGAATAAAGAAAAGACCAAACCCTCAGCAACACTTTGAAATATTTTGTATTCTGATTACAAAACAACCAAAGTATGTTTAAATAATGTCATGTAAAAAAAAATGGAATTGGCTGTGGCCCAAATTCTTTCATTTGTGACTAAGAATGTAGTTTCAAAAATGTAGATTGCACCATGTCCTGGAAGAAGTATGAGTCTCACTCTCCACACCCCCCCCCCAAAGTTACAGGAATAAATTGTTTGAGAGTAAGATTCTAAGATTATTGTGTTTAAAAATGTGTTAATATTCTCAAAACAATTTTAAAGTCTTAAAGTCTGTACATTGCACTGATTTGTAGGTTATTTAATAACTGAGTGTTGAATTAATGGCTATTGTACACCATTGTGTTACACTGTTACCTACCAATCTCTAATCTTTCAGGAAAATATGCTAGTGTAAATATTGTGGCCCTCCTAATCTGGTAAAATAGTGTTCTTAAATACTTGTCACATAGCAAACTGAGAAGCAGGAGAACTGGATTTGCTTGGCTTCATTTCCCCTCCCATTTCCCAGTGGGCAAAAAACCACCCACTATTGCCCCACTTTGGGATATGGTTGGGTGAATGTAGATGAGTCTTAGAACAACAGGTTTATCCATCTGTCAGATTGCCTGACTAATAGATTGCAAGTGCAAAGGGGTACATGAGGTGGAATAGGAGGGAATGCTCCCACTGGTCCTACTCAGTGCAGCTCCTCACCTGTCCCTCTCAGTTGAGCTATTACTGAATAATGCTAAACTCATGTCAAAAACAATCCAGCTGACAGGTTACAGATGATGAGTATGGGGTGAAATGGATGGTAACAATAACAATCATGCTCCATTGTTGACTAATGCTGTAAGAGAATTGTGAATTATCAGTTAACGTCTGCCTAGTCACCAGTGCCAAATTTGAATTAAAGTGGGCAAGATGGTGTCACCTTCTCTATACAAGCCCCTTGTTGGTAGAAGCAGCAAAACAATGGCTATAGAACTAACAGTTGAAAAAAGCAGCTCTTTCTCATGGTTTAAATCAACTTTCTCTGCAGCTTAGAAATGAAATGCTGCTTAGAAAACAAGTCTAGCACTCTTTCCAAAAAGTATGAAACCTGTGTTTGTAGTCAGGCATTAAGCAGGCAGATACCTCTGCAGTGGCAAGTGCCTAATCTCTCCTGTAGACCAAGCCAATATGACCACAGAGAGCAGCTCCCAGCAATGGAAAGTGAAAGGAACTTGTTTGCAGCCGCGTAAAGTAGCCAGTGGGAGTTAGGGTAACCTTTGCGTGGCTCAGCATCATTAGCGTAATACAGTATTTCTCACCTTGCCATGCTGGCTGGGGAATTCTGGGAACTGAAGTTCACACATCTTAAAAGTTATCAAGATTGAGAAACACTCAAGTGTACCAGATTGTATTCATACCTAAAATTATATTTAAAAATATGAAATGCTTCCTTTTTAAGAACTGGAGCCACAAAGGAAAATCTTAAGTTGCCCAACTATAGCATGGGGTCAGGATAGCTGAGGAGCCATCTCACTCCATTGGCTCCCCCATTTGTTCCAGTGGAAAGGGCCTATTTTGGATCCCATCTACCAAAGAATTTTGATTGGCAGGGTCCAGGAGAAGAGCATTTTCTCCTGTGGCCCCCCACTCTGTGGAATATTCTCCCATTGGAAGTGAGGTCCACTCCCATATTCCTGGCCTTCTGGAAGAGCCTGAAAACCTGGCTCTGCTGCTTGGCTTGGGGCCCTAACAGAGGCCTGCTACGTAGGGGTTCACTGACCATGTAGAAAAGATCCCACTCCCAGACAGCCCATCATCTATGTTTTTAGCTTCTCTATTTAATTCCTCTAATTTAAATTGTCTTGCAGACTTTGTAAATTTTTATTATATTGTAAACCAGACATGTCAAACTCGCGACGTCATGTGACGTCGCGCAACGTATCGGAGCTTTTTTGCCATTGCCGGCAATGGGGTGGGTGTGGCTGCGGTATGATGAAACCAGCCCACGGGCCGGCAGTTTGACACCCCTGTTGTGAACCATCAAGAGTTGTTGCATCATTGAGATGAGTGACATGAAGAAATGAAAAAAAGAGATCATCACCAAGCATGTTAGTGCTAGATTCCAGGATGGGAGGAAAAGTCTTAATCACAAACAATCCACCTCCTGATTTTATGTGAAATTGAACTTGACCTAAAATTAAGATTGAGGGTGGTGGTCTTCTTGTGTAGCACAAAGCATTCAAATTACTCTGTTAGGTTTGCAGCATTCTAAGCATTTTTTTTCACCAATTGGATGCTATGCCGTCTGGTAATGTCTGCTTACTCCATTCCCTGCAATAATATAGGCATACAGTACTGTACAGTTGAAAGGCGATTTAAGTGGAATGCACATAGGAAAGGCCTCGGGCAATTTTTATAAATTGGAAGCCCTTCCTCCAAACATTAGGTAATGAGCTTGTAAGACTATCTATGATAGACATTTTAAAGATGTGTTTAAATCCATCAAAAGCAAGCAACAGTCGCCAGCAAATGATGCCTCTCTCCTTTTGCCAAGAGAGCTCTTGATGAGAGATGTCTGTCTCCATATGAAATAGTTTGCATGCTAAGTCTCTCCTGGAGTGATTATTCATCTCACGTTGCCGCTCGTTCCTCTGAATCATCACGTTCAAGTCCGGCTTGGCGGAATCGCCCGCTAGGGGTCACTGCTGTCCTTGCACAATTAACGCCTCCTCCCCTGCCGGTGCTGCTAAGGCAGGGAAGGTGAAAGGTTGGCGGGAGCAAAAAAGGCGGAGGGAGACAAAAACGCCGGTTGGACAGCCCAGTCTCAAGCCGGCACCGCGGAGGTGTCAGAGCCAGAGTCCTCCCGGGAGCAAGTCCGACTTCTCAGCCGCGAAGGAAGCGGCGCGCCGGCAGCTTGAGCGGAGGCGGTGCTCGCCTTGACGGTAGCGCGCGGAAGCCGCGGCTGCCTCTGGGCTGGGCAAGGAAAGCGATCGGCAGTCTGCCCAGCACCATCCTGGGCCATGCTGGCAAAGGTGGACCGGGAAGACGAGCCTCATCCGAGGAGGAGGAAGAGAAGGGCGGCCAAGGAGACAGCGCTGACATCTCGCACGCTCAGCTTCTCCGGCTGGGAGAGAAACTAAGCAACTGGACCCGCCCCGGGGCAGGTGGCGCTTGTTACTGCTGCGCCTGGGGCTCGCTCCGCTTTAAGCGGGGAACTTTGCCGGCAGAGTTGGGCTACAAGAGGAATCCTGAATTCTTTGCTGTTTCCCCTACGGGAAAAGCCTACTCGCGTGGAGTGGACAAGGCCAGGAGAAAACGGCAATAAGAGCCATACGGTGTGTCTCTGCCGCCGCCGCCGCCGCCGCCGCCCGGGATTTCAGCGCCGCGGAGAGAAGGGTGTGTGTGTCCGAGTAGACGGGCTGCGTCTGACTAGAAAGCGCAAGCTGGATGTGCTTTAGCCACAGCAGTGAACGGTCAGTACCTGCCAGCCCGCCTCTTCACGCCCTAGAAACAGGAGGAGGAGCAGCTGCTTGGTTTGGCTTCCCCCCCCTCCAGGTAACCCTCGTATCCCCCGATTTCGGGTAGGAAAAGGCGGGGGTAGGGGGTGTGCGCGCTGAAGGCGGGGCGGTTTCCCTTCTGCCCGGATCCTTCCTTTTCTCTCGTCATACAAAAGAGCAATCCCCGAGGGAGGGCAGGAGGGGGAGGGGAACGTGGGTAATTATTAATCCCAGGGACTCGGCTTGGAGGAGCTAAGCTGGAGCGCCCGGCGTTGTGTAGCAGAGGAGGAACTGGAGCTTCCCGGCCGGAGTGCTTTTCTTAAGTTCTTTTGCGTTGGAGGCTTGGCCCCTAGTAGGCCTTGAAGGATGACCTGCTTCTTTTGCGGTTGCCTTATGCTGGTATCCAGAGCAAGCTTGCTAACTCCCCATATATCCACAGCACCCGTGTGCTTCAGAGGCCAAGGGATTCTTCTAGCTGAACTGTGAACAAAGAAGCCCATAGGGTTAAGGAGCGTGTAAAACTTTGCAATGGATTTACCTCTGACAACTTTATTCTTTTGATTTCACTCTTGCAGCTCGGCAATGAATGTATAGATATAATTTCCCCCTCTCACTTACAAGGTGGTAAGGATTTGGGTTTTTTCCTTTTTTTTCTTTTTGCAGGATGCCCGATGAAGATTTTACCATTGGTGTAAGCCATCTTTTTTAATAACTCGTTGAAGATAAAAGACAAGCCTGCTTTTCTTCACCTTTGGCCTGAGAGAAATAAAAAATTGCCTATCAGAACGGAGTTATTTCGTTTCCCCCTTGCTGTGCTTGAAGTTACATTCATCTCCTTTTTTATCATTTGCACTCTGACATCAAGACACTGGAGCAGCCATGGGCTGCTTCTGTGCAGTGCCTGAGGAATTTTATTGTGAAGTTCTACTTCTGGATGAATCCAAATTAACCTTAACCACACAGCACCAAGGGATAAAGGTAAGTGCTGCCTGTTCTATTTTTATTAGGTTACCTTTGTCAGTAGTGCTTGAAATGCTTTGTCTAGTGCTAAGCAATAGGGGGCAAATCGACATGGAAACCTATTTCTGAGAGAGTGCTTATCAAAACAAAGTGGTTTCTAATTACAGGGATATGGCCATGTCAAGTGGCATTTAACTTTACATCACATTCCATGACCCAGGAAAGAATTGTAATGATAACAAACAAGAAACAGATGAAAAGGTTAAAAATGAGGGTGGATTTGCTTTCCTTAAAACATGTATTGTGTATAAACTAGACCCTGCAACAAGGGAAGAAATTCTCAAATTTTAGTAACTCTCAATTGTATAAAGTTGTATATTAAAACACTTTTTTCCCAGATGGCTTATTTTCTTTAGATAGTTTACCTCGTGTTATAATGTTCACTAATTGTCAAATCCATGATAGCTAGATATCCTTGCTTTATGTTTATATAAAACTAGCTCTTTTTTTAAAAAAATGCATACATCCTCAAAGATACGTCAAAACTAATAAAATTATACTTAGGGCTTGCATAAGATACATACTTATCAATGGTAGTTAATATTAATCAGTACTTGCTGATTAGCTTTTAGGTCCAAGAATTTTGATCCAGATTATTTTTAAGTATAATTTTATTCTGACTGACTTCCAAAAGAGCCTCATTTATTTTCCATAAGTTTTAACTATCCAGTAAGGTCAGTGGAATAAGGGTGCTTAATATCCCTTTGAAATATCTCTCAGTCAACAAAAGGGTAAAATACTATTGCAACTGAAATGCTTCCAAATAATCCATTGTTTTTTAATTTATATATAAATATTTTAGTAAATTTTTGAATTCCAGTTTTGCACAGATATATATGATAGAGCAGTGAGTTTTCTGTCTGAATATGAAGTGCAGGTTTTAAACTTAAAAAAACATTTCTGCAGAAAATTAGAATTTAAACAGAGCTTTCTTTTGAATGAGAATAAATGGATCGTTCTGGAAGAATCTTAAATATATAGGAATCTATGTCTTCTTTTGGCTGTTATAATGTATAATATATTATAAGCTTTGTATATCAAACTTGAGAATAACAAAAGGATCACACATTTATATCAGTGATGACTATATTTGTCTGTAGAAAATAAAACTCTGAAAGTCTATAAGAAAAATGTCCAAAATCCACAATAGGCAGAAATGTATCACAGTATCTGTAGCAAATATACTTGTAAGGCATTTATTTAATAATTTACTTGAAAACTTAATCATGGGTATTATCCTGTCTGAAGTTGACATAACTGAATTTTTAAAAGGTGGAATAATTTACAATCCTATATTCCTGGAAAATTATTCTCAGTAAATCTGAGGGAAATATTATGTTTTATATACATATGGAGTAGAAAACAATAATACTAGACTGACTTGCCAGTTATATGGATGCTATGAGAATTAGTAGTATAATTACATTTAAGGCAGTGGTGGGATTCAAATATGTGAACAACTGGTTCTCTGTGTAGATGCCTCTTCCGGAAGTCCATTCTGGGCCTGGGCAACAAAAAATTAGCTACTGGTTCTGCCAAAGTGGTGCGAACCGGTTGAATCCCACCACTGATTTAAGGATGTAGCTAAGATAATTTCAGTGCACAATGAAACGTGACTTTTCAACTAATAATGTTTGCAAACGTGGACTTTTAAATATAATTGTCCAAGGAGTCAAACTTGATGGGAAAACTGAGATTGCCACTTTGTAGTATAACCGAAATAAATGGAACTAAAGTACATAATAAGCAATAACTGTGTAAACTTCGGAATGTTTATATCCTACGGGCTTCATTGAAATTTAATCACAGGTCAGTATGCAGGGATTTAAATGAACTTTATATGTGATAATGGTTTTAATTGCCATTAAATTAAAGGAATTTATTTTTAAGCATTCTGAAGTTTGGTGAAAAAATTCTCTGGAGATTTTTTCTTGATAATTAAGTATGCTACTGGTTGAGGCACCAAGCTAGAAAGTGGGAGACTGTGAGTTTACAGTAAGTCCTGCCTTAGCCATGAACATCAGATAGGTTTAGGCCAATCCCTCTCTCAGGCCAACCCACCTCACAGGATTGTTGTGGGGAAAATAGGAAGGTGTGTTGTATATGTTTGCTGCCTTGAGTTACTTGTAAAAATAATAAAGGTGGGTTATAAATAAATAAATCTGATGAGCAGTCCTTTGCATGTTCAACAGAATAACTCATAGAAGATATTTTATTTTTTTAATAAATGTGCAAAGACATTCCTATAGTATAGCTAATACCTTTTGTTACGATTACTTTTTATTAAATATAAAAATACAAATAATTACAGGATAATTGTGAAAACCAAATTAGATAGGCTGTATAAAATAATCTTTTAAATAGTCTTGCACATTTTATTTTTGTTTGTATTTTGATTATAATGGCTATTAGAGCTGATCAGTGTTTTAGGTTCAGTTCCAAAAAGGTGCTTTGGAATGCATATGAATGTGACTGCAATACCTGTTTGAAACGCTTTAAAGCAGCTGCATTGTTTTTCCAGGATTTCATGGCTGCTCTGCCATGTGATCTAGGGAATATGCTGCCATGTTAAAAAGTTGAAAACTGTTGCTATGCTTATGACCCACATACTTCAAACAACTTTTCAGAATTGAATCCAAAGTTTTGCAGTCTTAAGGACCATACCGTAATAAAACCATTAAAGGGGATCTACATGAGAGAAATTTAGAAGAATGCAATTGTTTGTTTTTAATCTATATCTGATGTTAAATGTAATGAACATGTCATCCTAAAATCTCAGAATACAAATACCTTTACAGTATATTACAAATCTGAGAGGAGAAAATTTTAACTTTTGTACATTACAAATTGTTTATAAGTTGATTATTAATGCAGGGATATTTCTATTCTGTTACATTTTTCTTTGTCTAAATCTTATATTTGCAAGTAATTCCATCAATTCATTATAGAAACAGTTTATTTCAAATTGGTTTACTTTGTTTAATGTTAGAATATCTCTGAAGGTTTAATGTCCATAATTCTAGTTAGGAGCTGTTATGTGAATCTTTAATGCCTAATTGGAGATAAAGTAATTAATCCATTTTATATAGCCCTTCGAACAGACTGTGGAATCCATGATTTTGGATCTTTAACTTGCATCTATATTGTTGGTAAGCAGGAATTATAAGAATGCAGTTAACAAATTCTATAGTGGCAGAGCTTTTTCATCTTTGCCAATATTTCTGTCATGTAGATGATTCACCTCCTTTCCACTTTGGAATGTCTTAAAACAAATTATAGATACTTGAATTCAAGTAATAAAAGGGTGTGATAACTGTAAGAAAAACATTTAGAACCACTGCGAATTCCTTAACTGAAGGTGTAAGAGCATATATCTTAAGGAAAACTGTCATGCATGATGCAAATACTGTAGGTGCGTGTGTATAGGGCAGTGATGGCGAACCTTTTAGACATCGGTTGCCCAAAAACTGTCCCACTCCCCTGCCCTGCCCCCCACCTGGCCACAGGGCCACCTACCACCTCACGGCCTGCTGCAGATCAGCCAGGCGGCCCTTCAGTGCCATGGTGGCCACACCCTCTGCCCACACCCTGAAGCATCATCGTGTGACAGGGTGCAAGGGTGGAGTCTTGTCGCTGCTGCCTGACTGCCGTGTCCTTGGCTGCACTGCTCCGCACGGGCGATGCCTGGGGATGACTCTCCTCCAGGGGGGCTGCTGGTGAGGGGCCATGGGGGGATGTGGGGCTGGGGTGACAGCGCGCATGCCCACAGAGAGGACTCTGCCACCTCTGGCATGCATGCCATAGGTTCGCCACCACTGGTATAGGGAAACAATATGAATATGGGTCCTAATGGTGCAAAATACAAATTGATTCTATGCTGAGTTAAAGATATAATAATTTGTACTGTTGGATCAGGAAATTAGATAAAGACAATGTAGCTTGAAAGCAAGACATTCAGCATATAAAATTTAAAGATTGTTTCTCAGCGACTCTCATGAATTGATTTAGTTGAATGCAACTATAACATCTTAGAAATTCATTGGCTATGTTTGATTCTCCTTAAATCTCTTCAAGGAGTAGAGAAACAACAGAATGGTGCATAGACTGATCATAAGTGTACAGAGTTAGAAATAAGGTCTGTAAGTTTATTTAGTGCAGTCTAGATGCTTTCCTTATATTTTTAATAAAGTAATCATGGATCCTTTTTTTCTGTTCATTTTCGATGCGGAAAACATTATCTTTTGCCTTACCATAGACCCACAAACAGTATCTGGGAATAGATAACAGGATCTGTCCAGGAATGGGTAAAAAAAATAAAACTTCTTTTTGTGGAAAACCTTTTCTCTCGTTTGCATACATGTAAATGCATAATGACAATATATATTTCCACACTGCTAGAAAACATGTACAAATCTTTTTTGAGTGCTAGTAAGAACCACTGATTGGTTCAAAATTGGAAAAGGAGTCCGGCAAGGCTCTATACTGTCGCCCTGCCTATTTAACTTATATGCAGAGCACATCATGAGAAAGGCAGGGCTAGATGAAACAAAAGTTGAAATTAAGATTGCCGGGAGAAATATCAACAACCTAAGATATGCAGATGATACCACTCTAATGGCAGAAAGTGAAGAGGAACTAAAGAGCCTCTTGATGCGGGTGAAGAAGGAGAGTGCAAAAGTTGGCTTGAAACTCAACATTAAGAAAACCAAAATCATGGCATCCGGCCCTCTCAATTCCTGGCAAATAGATGGAGAAGAAATGGAGGTAGTGACAGATTTTATTTTTCTGGGCTCCAAGATCACCTCAGATGGGGACTGCAGCCAAGAAATTAAAAGACGCTTGCTCCTGGGGAGGAAAGCTATGGCAAATCTAGACAGCATACTAAAAAGCAGAGACATCACCCTGCCAACAAAAGTGCGTATAATCCAGGCCATGGTTTTCCCAGTTGCAATGTATGGCTGTGAAAGTTGGACCATAAGAAAGGCTGAGCGCCAAAGAATTGAGGCCTTTGAACTATGGTGCTGGAGAAGACTCCTGCGAGTCCCTTGGACTGCAAGGCGTTCAAACCGGTCAGTCCTAGAAGAGATCAACCCCGACTGCTCTTTAGAAGGCCAGATCCTGAAGTTGAAACTCAAATACTTTGGCCACCTAATGAGAAGGAAGGACTCACTGGAGAAGGGCCTAATGCTGGGAAAGATTGAGGGCAATAGAAGAAGGGGACGACAGAGAATGAGATGGCTGGATGGAGTCACTGAAGCAGTAGGTGTGAACTTAAATGGACTCCAGAAAATGGTAGAGGACAGGAAGACCTGGAGAAACGTTGTCCATGAGGTCACGATGGGTCGGACACGACTTCACAATTAACAACAACAACAAAGACTTATATCATGATGATGATGATCCATTCAGTCAGATCCGATTCTTGGTGATTCTATGGGCTAGATCTCTCCACATCTTCAGATCTTGCAGTACTTTGAGTTTTTCTATGCTCTGGCTGGTGTCAGCTTTGATAGTGTCCAGCCACCATGTTCTTTGACGCCTGGTGTCCTTTTATTGCTAACTCTTTCAAACATAATTGCTTTCTCCCAATGAATTCCCCTGCGTGACATGGTCAAAGTAAGTAATTTTGCTTTCTAGTGATAAGTCTGGTGTTATGCACTCCGGTACAATGATATATCAATATAATTGCTCATATCAATCAATGAGACTTATATCAATGAGCCCATAAATGTATTAGCTTAATTAGCACCCAGATCCATAGTGCTACAGTTTTATGTAATATTGGCTGTGTTTTCCAAGTTTTTCCACAATTTTGTCAATCAGGCTATCCATGATATACTCCACACAATTTTCTAGATTCATGTTGAATCTTAAATTAACTATCTGAACTGAGTTTCCATGTTCTAGTGTAAGAGGATGATTATTTAGTATTTTATTCTGTTGTGTAAATACAGTAATTGAAACAGCTTCTGTTTTGCAAGTATGAATGAGGCTTTGGCCTACTGATTGCCACAGAACTTTCTTCCTTTAGTTGAGTTTATAAGTTATGGTAGCTATAATGAAATGAAAACATTTTGGATAGCATTCCAAAGATAGTGGAAGTATTTGAATTTACACATGGTTAACTGATCATGATTCAATGTCTATATGATGTACTAAATTAATCATATGGAGAGATTTATGCAATATACTGAGTCAGAGGGTCTCAACTTTTTTAGACCAATGTACATATTTATAACTCATAAAATGCTTATAATTGATGTGGCCAGTCACAGCATACTCATACTAGAAAGCAAGAAATCATTGTCATTTTCTAGGAATGCTTACAAAATATACCTATGTAGAGTCTAAAACAGAGGTCTCCAACCTTTCTCAGTTGGAGGGAAAGCAAGAGGGAAGCATCTTATGTGCGTGCGCGCACACACACAAACGGCACCACAAGCACGCGTGATGCAAACGGGGCAATGCTAGTGCCCACATGACACTCGCTAGCACTGCCCCATTTTTGACACGCGGGAGCTAGAGCTGCCCCATTTTCACTGTGCGGTGCCCTGTTTTCATAGCAATGGCACTAGCAAGACTGCGGGTGAGTGCATGCATATATGTGCATGCACTTTGCCAGCCTGTCCCATGGCCCGGTAGTCAGTAGGCCATGGCCTGGTAGTGGGCCACAGCTCACAGGTTGGGGACCCCTGGTCTAGAAGTATTGCTGGAATAGAGATTCTTTTTTAGACTGCTGTTTTGCTTTGTTATGTTAAATTAAAAGATTTTAAAAATTAATAAGGGAATCTGCTGTAATCAAGGACGTGTAAATGGTTATTACTCAGTATCACATTGGGAATCCAGATACAGCATGTAAACATTTTTGCAAATTTGTGCTTCACTGTACTGTATTAACACAGTTGGTTTGAGTATTGTGATATATAAATCCTTGTATACATAGAAATTTAGATGATGCCTGCTGGAAGATTATTGATGTGCCCTATGTTTTTATATTTAGAATTGATTAGTATTATTAGTATTATTAGTAGTATTTCTTACTACTTTGTAGTGATGCTTGATTTGGGTATTGTTTTTTCATATGTTGTATAAAAATTTGTACTGAGACTGATGATATAATCATCCCTCTCTCACCCCCGAGGCCTCAACTTCAGTGGTCTTCCAGAGGGCCTGAAGCCAGCCAGGGCTTTGCTGTCTGGCCTAGGAATCCAGTCATGTGGATTATAGATTCTGAAAGGTAGTTTATATTGTCTGCACTGTTTATATTGACTGCGTTTTCCTTCAAATTAGGGATGGTTTTATTGCTTTTAATGTATTTCATGCTTTTTGTTGTTGTTTTGATTGTTTACTGTACTGATCGTATTTATCTTTGTACATTGTACAGAGTCATGTATGTGAGCTGGCCAGTTATATAAAATACCAAATGTTCCATGAATCTGCTGTTTATTTGATTCTGGATTTCCAAAATTTAATGTAAAATACAGTAATTGGGTGGGGGGAGGCTTTAAAGTATGAATTGATTTTAAAACCTTAAAGTGCAGAATTAAATCTGAATCTAAAACCAGATTATATTTCAAACATATTATACAGGTACTTACAACCATTCCTTTACTGACCATTTGAAGTTACAATGGCACTGAAAAAAATGATTTATGATCATTTTTCACACCAAATTCACTGAACAACTGCAGTGTGATTCATTTAACAACTGAGGCAGGAAAAATTGTAATATGGGGTAAAACTCAATAACAAAAATTTTGGGCTCAATTGTGGTCGTAGGTCAAGGACGTGTAAAAACTTACTGTTTTCTCCCATCATATGTTATTAACAATAGTCTTGGTTTTGATAGTCTATTTAGATATGCTATTTTAATTTATTCATTTACATCCTGCTACTTTATAAGCTGAAAGTGGCATGTATAGGAGTTATTCCTATTTTATTTATAACCTGAAATTGGAGGCTGGATTAATCATAGGCTGGATTAAATGAAAGACTTTGGTTGAAATTCACTGATTGAGTTCTATGTAATTTGAATGTTCTGTATAGCACAGGCTTCAAAATGCATCACTGGCAAGCCTCTCTTAGCTGAAAACCTGGAATAGACTCAGTAACCCTAGTTCAGTGATGGCAAACCTTTTAGAGACCAAGTGCCCAAACCGCAACCCAAAACCCACTTATTTATTGCAAAGTGCCAGGGCCGCATCAGCATTGTGGTGCCCTTGGGGAGGGGGGCAGGGAGGTGCCTCTGAGTACTGCCTCTGGCATGCAAAAACCAGGGGTGCAAAAATGGACCACCATGCTGCAAGGCGCAAAAATGGTTGCCGCTGCACTGCAGGGTGCAGATAGAAGGCGCTGCACCACACAAGAACGGGGCATGGCTAGTGAGTATCACACAGGCACTAGCCCTGCCCCATTTGCAGTATGTGCGTGCTCGTGGCCCCATGTGCGCATGGATACGTGTAAAATGCTAGTCAGCTGCTTCACCTCCTGGGTGGGGCTCCTGCTGCAGGCGACAGTGGTGGCCTGATGGACCTGCTGCTGGTGGCGGTGGTGCGCGTGCCAACAGAGAGGGCTCTGAGTGCACGCGTGCCATAGGTTCGCCACCACTGCCTAGTTAGTGTTGTATAGCATCTGTTTAGGTGCTTTTCTGTTAAACTACCACAAAGCTAGGACATAATTTTAAATTTTATTGAAAGAAATATCCAAGAGCAGCCAGCAGTGACACTGGAATTCATAGGTCAGATGGATACCATGGGAATACTAAGGATTTCATGTAGCAACTTAGTCTTTTTGGTGAGAAATGTAAAAAATGAAAGCATCTTATTCCATAACAATATATTGTAATAGAACATAAGCTTTTACAAAATTTATTATTAATATGGATATGCTTATGATGAAACTGAATTTTTAAATATATTTCTTTTTGAAGTATATACCATAAATTCTCTTCATATTTCTGATACTCATTTATAAAAAGCTAAAAGGCACAAAGATTTTGTAGAACTTTTCATAAATTAACCATTCTCTAAAATCTGCCATTATTTTATACAGATTACTAATTTTTGCTGCATCTTTACAGATGAGACCAACCATTTTGAATTCTCAAAGGAATTACTATGTAATGAATGAGTATTAAGTCATTTTATTTTCCCAGAGTGCATCTAACTAAATTAATGGAACTGGCATGACAACGCGGTAGAAATCCATTAATTTTTAAACGAAGTTACCTCCTGGCCAATCTGAGGTTTGTACAATTGACAATCAGTTTATTATTGAATAGACTAAATTTCTGGCTTCTTAATGATTGCAGACAATACCGTATTTTAAATTTTAAATAATTTTCCTTTAACAGGCTTGATTTGGACATTTCTTATAGAAGTTGTAAATGTAAGCTGGAACTGGGGACTATTCACTTTACAATACAATATATTTGGCTTTGTCTCATAAAAATTATAAACTGTAGAGAAATTACCAAATGTAGTATTGTATTTGTAACAGTTGGGAAACAAATTTTATAATATTTTGTAGAGTGAAAGATGTCAAACCTATTTTGGTTTTCACTATCAGTAAATTGCCAGTTCAATATTTGATTATCATTTGTTCCTTGCTTAATAGGAATCAGTATAATCTAGTAACGAACAGGCCAGAGATGTCAAAACTATGTAATCTGCATTTGGGATACTATGTTTAAAGCCAAAAATATGTAGCTTGATTTTAAAATTGAGAAAGCAAAATTCATCAGCATATTACCTTATTTCATCCTATAGCCATGATGCAACTGCAGCAAAGGCTCTACTTTGAACCTCAGAAAGAAAAAACTAAGATTCCTACATTAGCTATAATTTTCAATTTTACTATTATATATTTTAGTGAAGTAGGTTCCATGAGTAGGATTGTTGAATGAGCGAAAACCTGGATAAGGAAGTATAAAAAAACAAATGGAATTGAAGATGAGAATACAGGATGTGGGATTCTGCGCCTCTCAGTTTTAAAATTCCTTATACCTCAATGTACTATTAACAAAACACTAAGTAAACATTCATGGGATTACAACAGCCCATCAACAGGAATATTCTTACAAGCCAGAACAATATGGCACCAAATTTGGAGTGGTGGGAGAAACCAAGAAAAAAAAGTTTGAATATGGGCAGAATTCATATGGGTGCTATGGTGGAAAAAAAGTCCAGAAAAAAACTTTCTCAATGCATAAGGGCAGGAAAAGTAGTTGGGTAGCAATTTGGAACGTTGCTGGCCAATCTATTCTATGCCCCATCCTTCCTCACATGACCCAGAACAGCCTCGTACTTCCTAGTTTCCTGTATGAAACAGCCACACAGATAAGCACCATGAGAGAATAGCAGAAGCACATAAATGGGCAGGATATGCTACAATGGGCACATTCTCCTGATTAGATCCACCCTTTCCTCCAAGAGAGGGAATGTATGCGCTTAACTCAGAAGCATGCATACATACACATGCATACATGCACAAATAAACCAAGATAATATGATACACCCTGATTAAAGATGCATATGTGCACACAAGCACAGAATATGTAACTTTTAACAAGGAAAATTAAGATATTTCTTTGGTGATTTTTATTAAAAGCACTAGGAAGAATTCAGGCTGTTCCCTGCCTTGAATTAAAGAAAGCAGAAGATGGGTGCCACAGTGCAGAGGTTTGTGTTCTTTTTGTATTAGTTACATGATTTATATATCTGTATCCTTTTTTTTTCTTCATGCTGTTCTTAGCTGCAGAAAGCAAAATATTAGCAAGTTTTCAAAAGTCTGTTTGCCTTCCAATATTTTTAAGGAAATGGTTTAGATTTTGATGTGAGGACAGAAGGTGATAAATCTGGTTCCATTATAATTTATATAGTTCTTCCCATTCCACAACTACTCTTTCAATAAAAAAAGTACTACAGAGTCCTGCTACAGATTGCATGTACCTTGGTCCTTAGTGTACAGTGGATTAGTATAAAGGAAAAGTCCAATGAAGTCACTTAACTTTTAGTAATTAACAAGGTTAATTTGTATGCATGCTTCCTTGATTTTATTTATTAAATTTAAAGAAAAACATGTTGAAAAGTTACCATTTCAGTCTGAGTATAGCCATATAATGCTGCCAAGTTAAATGCTGCTATTTAGTGAAGTCTATCTTGATCTGCATCATTATTAAACACACCCGACCTTTCCTAAATATTTCTGAAACAGCAACTTAACTTGGCTTCCTTCCTGACTGCTTTGTTGAACTTTGTTTCTGTTAATGTGTACCAAAAACTATGCTTTCAAACATCACAAGAATATTTCACTGCTGCTAAATCACAATCACATTCTTTTCATTGAATCTTGTGAAGAAGCCTTATTGAAATGCAAAACCATAAACCAATGTTGGTTTGATACATTGCACCTAATGCCATGCAAAATGTTTGAATGTCTAAGAAAAGTGTAATTGTTCTATATATATGTTTTATGGACAGCCCAGATATTTTTTGGGCTTCAATTTGCAAAGTTCATGCAAAGCCTTTCTTAATTAATTTTATTCTCTCCAACAAAAGAGTTGAAAATGCTTGGGCACTTTTTATTTATTTATTTATTTAATTTATAAGCTGCCCATTTTGCCGTCCAAAGAGACTTTGGGATTCTAGAATATGTTTAACAGTTCTGTTAAATGTCCACAGGAGAAGGAATATCAATTAGAGATGGTTCTGTAAGAGGTGACATCAGTGTTAGCTATTATAAATATTTTGAAAAATAGGAATTGTGGGTTGCATTGTGTCCACAGTATTTTCCTATTTACCTTGTCAATCCTCTGCTAATTTTGGGTGGAGACAGTTAGGGCAAGTCTTGAATTGTTTCTCCCTTTGTAGACCTACAACTTTGACTCCTGTCGCTATTAGATGCATTTTCAACTTACTCATATACTCATACTGTGGTGCACACATTTTTGGGAAAAGCTGCATGCAGTAGAGGCAGCATTGTTCCAGAATCTAAAAATAAATAGTCAAGGTATTCTCCTGTACTTTTTTGGAATGGTATAGTCCTATTCAAAATAGGCTTTTACTTTCTTATTGAAAAACATACCTATGTTTTGCCTGGTTCTAATTTCAGCTTGCTTACCATCATCCAGCCCAACATTATGCAGGCACTGGCTAAATAAGTTAACTTTTTCTTTGGGGATAATGTCTGAAGGAAGAAATGTTAACTAGGTTTAAAAATATATTTAGGGCAATCATATTTCCTTTGTTAGATATGCTGTAGGGGTTTCCTATGGTAGACACTAGATTTCACTTAATACTGGACTGAGTATAGCTAAGGAATACTATTACTCTATCCCACACATAAGCACTATACAGAAATTACAGGACTATTTTGCTTTGGAAAGTTCTGAGTTCAGAAGCAATTTATTGATTTCTCCATAGTAGAAGAACCTTATAATCATGGCCATTTAGCACTGAGTGATAAAGATTGTATTAAATTACACTTCTAGAACAAAGACTTTTGAGAAGAACTACTGAAGTATTAGTGGGGTGTTGGTTTGTTAATTTGGTATTAATTAATTAGATATCATTGGTTCTGCTTTGATTAAAAATCACTATTTTGATTTTATTGTAGCAAGATTATGTACATCTAGAGGTTGAGATAATGATTCATGAGACCCCGATTTTCCTCCCAGAATAGATGTCTTGAACCTTGCAGTTCAAGGAAAAAGAAGCCAAAATCTGAGAGAGAGGGAGAGAGCACACAAGAGGGAGAAACCCCAGATATATGGATTCAGACATTTGACACTTATAAGATCATTGTGAAGAAAACCCAGTTCTGATTGCTAAGAGTCGACATTGATTTGGGAGCATGTAATCAATCAGTCAGTTACTAGCCTGACATACTCCTTGTTGATAATTCTTATAAAATTATCTTGTGTTGGCTGTAGGAAGTTTAGAAAAAATTGTGACAAATAGCTTGTCTTTGTCATAGGTTAAAAGAAAAAGAGAAAAAAGCCCATCTGGATTGTAGTCAGTACATATAGTCCTTGAGTTATGTCATGTGACCACATCACTTAGTGATGACAATCCAGGTTGTCTTAAATTCAAAGTACTGTATTATTAAGTGGGAAATGGAGGGAATCTTAGGTTAGGAGCACAGGGGTACTGCAAGGGAGTGGGGAAGGCCCAGTGTAGGCCATGTATGAGTTGGAGTGCTGCAGTACAGTATAAACTTAGGGAAGCCATGGAAAATGTGTGTGTATGGGTGGAGGATGTATGTGAGCATAGAAAGTCTATGGAAAGGGAGTGGGATATATGTGTATGCAAGCTGAGGAAAGGGTGCATGTGTAAGCAGGGAGGTTGGGAAAAGGGTACGAGGTCTTTAAGCACAGGGAAGCTTAGGGAAAGATATGTTGGGATATGCAAACTCTGAGCAAAAACATGCTGGAGAAGTAAGGCATTTATGGATGTGTGTCTACGTACAAGTGCAGGGAAACACAGCGCTACTGGGTGTGTGCAATTGTGAGAATGCAAGAAGGCCCAGGACATGAGGGCACTGGTGAGCGAGCAAAGGAGGACGAAGGGCGCAGTGCATGTGAGCAGAGAAAGGCTGGTTGGGAGGCTTACCCATTATACCTCCAGTTTGGGGGAAGTTAGCAGAGAATGTCAGCAGTGGCAATCATGTGACTATAGGACATTGCAGCTGGTTATAAGGGTGAGCTGGTTGCCATCACTCAAATTTTGTTCACATAACCATGGGGATGCCGCAACATCCAGAACTTCGAGGACTGATCTAAAGTCCATTCAGTGTCATTGTAACTTCAAATAATCACTAAATTAAGGATTGTAACTCGAGGACTACTTACATTGTGTTTTGAGATGGTATGTTCTACATTATGTATGTGTGTGTGTGTGTGTGTGTGTGTGTATTAAAAAGGATATTAAAAATAGAAGCATGATTCCTGGGTGTATACATGGTGAGAATAAAATATGATCACCAGGAAAAGTTAAAACATTAAAAGTTTTAATATAAAACAGAAGTTTTAAATAAAAACATTAAAAGTTTTAAAAGATTAGCAACCTAGCTTTCGTTGGCTCCTGCCAACTTCATCAGGGTGTACACAAATCAATGGAAGTGAACATTTATATGTAAGTTAACGCCTGTGCTCGACTCCTGGACCGTGTGATAGGTCCAGGTCGGCCAGTCATAGCATTCCCTGTAATTGCTGCATGATTGAGTGACTCATCTACTTGTATCATGCGTCCCTCATCAGAGTTTAAACAAGCCTCCGACTCTCCACTCATCCATATCCGCGGTCTAGGAGGATCCTCAATCTTATTCCAACTCGAGATGATTTACATTCCAACCCCTGCAATGTGTTGGCAGCTGTTCAAAAAAAGAGGAGAATTAAAATCTTTTTAAACAAGTAAAAGACCAAAGGCGAACTCATATTAAGAGAATCTATGGGGTGCTAGTAGAACTGGATTCAGAACCAGAACTAATTAAAGAATGTATGATTAAATGGGCACAAAATTTTGGTGAACCAGTTCTACTAGATACCTGGGAAACCATCTGGGTGAGGAATGTTAAATTTACACAAGCCCAGAACTTAAGGGAGAATTTTTACAAAATGTTTTATAGATGGCACCTTGATCCACAAAAAATGTCTCGTATGTATCCTGACTTACAGCCCAAATGTTGGAGATGTGGTTGTTTGGATGCTACTTATTATCATATTTGGTGGTCGTGTAAAAATATAAAAGCTTTTTGGATTAAGATATGGTGGAATATTCAAAGAATTTTTAGAAGGAGGGTAAAATTTACCCCACAATTTTTTTTGTTGGGTATCGTTACTGATTGTGATGCTAAGGAGGTTATACTGATGTTAAATTTAATCACAGCCGCAAGATTGTTAGTAGGGCAATACTGGAAGAAGGAATCTTTGCCTACCTTGCAAGAATGGTTTTTTAAAGTTTCTTATTTGGCGGAAATGGCAAAGATTTCGGCTTTTTTAAAGGATCAATCGCAAGAGAATTTTTTTGCGGTATGGGAAAAATGGATAGATTTTATACAACATAAGTTGGATATAAAAAATATTACTTAGTTTTTCAATAACCTATATATAAAGCTTAATATTTTATAGATTGTATTTTTTTTCTTCTCTTTCCTTATATTTCTTATTTTTATTTTATCTTATTTTACTTCTTTTTCTTTTTTTATATATACATCTTTTCTTCTTTCTTTTCTCTTTTATTCTTTTTCTTTTTAAGCATTTTTCTTTTTTAATATTTATGCTTTTTTACATATATATTATTGTTAATTATCTTATAAGCATATGTAATGTATTTAGATATATTTATGGTTTATACTTTTTTAATCTCTTTTTAAGATTTTTAGAAATTTTAATTAAGCCTATATTCAGCTCTGGGAAGGTTGGGGGGATGGAGTGGGAGGGTTGGGGTGGTTGGGTAGGGTTGTTTTTTGTTTTTTATCTTTTCTCTATTTGTAAAAATTTTTAAAAATTTTCAATAAAAAAAAAAGGGGAGAACAACTGTTACGGAACCTAGCGAGGCTGGGAAAACTGGGAAAATGGTGCGTGGGGGAGAACCATGCAGTGAAAGCATAAGTACATTACCCAGATTGAGGCTTCGTTGTAAAAAACATCATGATGTTAAGGGTAGATGTCAGAATGATGGAGAAGGGGAGAACCATAAACTTACAGAGAGTTCAAAGGAAGGGAGAAGGGGGAGACGACTTAGTGGTGGGGATGACATCTCGAGTTGGAATAAGATCGAGGATCCTCCTAGACCGCAGATATGGATGAGTGGAGAGTCGGAGGCTTGTTTAAACTCTGATGAGGGACGCCTGATACAAGTAGATGAGTCACTCAATCATGTAGCAATTACAGGGAATGCTATGATTGGCCGACCTGGACCTATCACACGGTCCAGGAGTCGAGCGCAGGCGTTAACTTACATATAAATGTTCACTCCCATTGATTTGTGTACGCCCTGATGAAGTTGGCAGGAGCCAACGAAAGCTAGGTTGCTAATCTTTTAAAACTTTTAATGTTTTTATTTAAAACTTCTGTTTTATATTAAAACTTTTAATGTTTTAACTTTTCCTGGTGATCATATTTTATTAATAATAGACTGGATGACTATTGAAAATTGATGGCTAACAAATTGATGGCAGTCAAGTTACATTTTGTCAAACACAAAATAAATATATCTTTGGTTTTTTGCTTTTTACTTGCATGAGCTAGAGGCAAAAAAATGGCATCTGAACTAATCTGCATCTACTTGCCAGCAAGTTGGAATAATTTAATTATTTTGTGTTTTACTATGCTTATGAGGATAGCAAAGTAAACAGAAATGCACATATTGATAATATCTTTGCCCTTGATTACTTTAGCAGCTGATTTTTTGTAACATCCAAAATCCCTTTCTTATTCAAGGGAGATAATAGTGAAGTTTACAAGATTAGCATATTGAATGAATACAACAAACGGCTTTGATTGTGAAAACTTATTTTTTGCAAATAACTTTGCGATTACCGTAGTTCCCAAGTTTAATACCAGAGGCACATCATTTACAGGTAAGTATTTCTTTATCAATGTCTATAGCAGTTAGTTGTCATTGCAGTTGTAAAAATTATTTTAAGTACTATTTTAATTAAGTCTATATTAAATATATTTATCTTAATTCTCACTTTAAAACATGGTTAAGCTGTGAATACACTATTTATTTTAATGGAGGTACTCTTTACTGCCAGAGAGTAAGGCTGGGAATTTTGCATTTTATACAATTTTTATTTTTGAATGTCTTGATTGCTTTGAAAAATAAGATCATCTTTTCTGTGAGGTTGCTGCTGAGAGTGCCATCCTTTGACGTATGATTAAATAGAAGTCTTTCAAAATCTGCATTCCAGTGCCTATATATATCAGCTTGGTTTAATTTTAGAGTTTAGTTTAAAATTGTACTGTCATTGCTTGTTTAACTTCTCTTTAATTTAATGTTTATCTGCATAGAATTGAAGTAGAGACTATCAGAATTAATTTTCTGAGTTCTAAGCCACTACTGTATTTTCTCAAATTTACTTCTAGAGTTTTATAATTGGTTTGACACTTCTGACTACTCAGCGGTATGAACAAAAATTATGCATTATAATAATGCCTTTGCTAATGTTTCTATTTCTTCCCTGATCACAGAATGCCTTACAACAGGGCTTTTCAATCTTTTCACCCATTGTACCACTTTTAGGATATGGCAACATCCGAATACCACCAGTCACTTAGCAAGGTGTCAAAAACTTGATGATTAAAAAAAAGAAAAAAGTGATAAAGTACAGGTAGTCCTCGACTTACAACAGTTCGCTTAGTGACTGTTCGAAGTTACAATGGCACTGAAAAAAGTGCCCCCCGAGGCACAGCCGAGCAAGACACCTGCCTGCCCACCTGGCGGCGCTCTTCCTCCTGTCTGAGGTTTTCATTGTTGTGAGCATTTCTGTTGAGGATTGGCAGCGGGGGTGGGGTGGGAGTTTTTTTATTCCCCCCGTCTGCTGGGTGGTTGCAGCAGGTTTTGGTCATTTCATATAACCCTGGGATATTGTGACCGTTATAAATATGAATCAGTTGCCAAGCATCTGAATGTAAATCACAAGACCCTGGAGATGCTGCAACATTCCAGCTGATCGGCGCTTCTCCTGGGCTCAGCAGAAGTGCCAGATTCAGTGCTGCTTTCCAGCTGATTGGTGCGTCTTCAGGGCTCAGCAGAAGCACCAGGATCAGTGCCGAACTCCAGCTGGAGCCTGGCACTGATCCTGGCGCTTCCACTGAGCCCTGACAGCCCTGCAGCTCCAGCCATCTCTCACTCAGGCTTATGCAGGGCTGTCACCGGTTCAGCTCATTCCCCTCCCCCGCTACCACTTTTCTAGGATGGTCGCGTGCCACCTGCCAGGTGCCAATGTACCACAGGTGGTACCTATACACAGGTTGAAAAACCCTGCCTTACAAAGTCTTATAAACTAGCAAATTGGAGACATAACATGTTTAAATACTGTAATGGATTTTTCTCAAGAAATACATTCAAGTGCTGTTTTTCCTCTCTCTCATATTCTCACTTTTAAATTGCTTACAAATTATAGTAGTTTATTATCCTGTATTGTTTCTTAAGTTATCTTTAAGTTAGACAGTTGACTAATTCTTCAGTAAATTAGAAGCATAAACAATTTAAGTTTTATCTTAAGTACTTATACCTATAAAATGCATTTTTAGATTATTAGTTACTCATATTTGCTTCCTTCTGTCATTAAGTGGTTTATTTAACACATACTGATTGTTGCAGTTTACAATGGATAACAATTGCTAACAGGTAATTGCAATCCACAGTTATAGTTAGGGCTAATGTAATTATATAGGCTCATATTTTACATGGTCTTATATTAATGAAACAGTTACTGTTTTTTCTAGTAAGATAGTTATATCAGGCATATACTCACTTTGTTCTACTGAGAACTATAAAGTTTTCCACCCAGATTAGTGATAACAAAAGAATGTGTGAATCTCTGTCAATCAACTTTGCATTATAATAACAAACTTACTGTGAACAATTTGAAAAGATATTTAATGTACACTTTCTGTTTTGTCTCTTCACACGCTGAGATATAGGGACAAGTATCATCTGCAAACATTTCCTTTTGTTTACATATTAATTATTCTAGTATTACCTGAATTAACACTCAGAAAGTATACTTGGAAATATTATATGTATTTTTATTTTGTAATGCTATTTCTGATGTCATTATACTGCAAAATCATTTTTAGACATAGTCATATTCTAAATTGAACTGCTAAATCAGTGGTTCTCAACCTTTCTAATGCCGCGACCCCATAATACAGTTCCCCATGTTGTCGTGACCCCCAACCACTTATACATCACCATGTGCCAGGGGCGTGGCCAAAGAAAAGGGGAAAAAAATGGCGGACAGCTTTGTTTGGCGACCCCTGTAAAATGGTCATTCGACCCCAAATGGGGTCCCGACCCACAGGTTGAGAACCACTGTGCTAAATCAACAGTTTGGATAATTTGAGGCATATAGTGTTTCAAAGAACATTCTAGTACAAAACAAACCATGTGATAAATTAAAAGTAGACATGTATACTTTCAATGTTCACTTGTACTTTTATTTTTCTGTTTGTTCATATTCAGGCCTCAATATTAATTAGCAATATCACCTATTAAAATAATACATAGATTTCACTGGTTTATCTATTCAATTAGAATTATTATTATTTAATTAAAAAAGTTTGCCACATACCTCAAGTTCTAATCTGCTTTGAGAAAATATATACTTGCCTAGAGTTTTTTATTAATTGATCCCAAAAGACTGTTGGTTTGAATGTTGGAAAGTAATGCATTTTTCATTAGTAGTGTCTGTGCAGACAATGAATTCACAGAAATTAGGCTGACTTCATTGAATTGCAAACTTTTAAATGAGCATGAGACGGCAGTAAAGAGTTAGACTATTTTGTTTCTCTTTGCTGCCACTTGGTGATCATTTAATTTTTGCATTCCAAATATGTAACACAAGTTAGGTAATATTTTAATTGTTGCTTAGAACAGTGGTTCTTAACCTTTTTGTACAAATCGCCCCCTTGAGCCAATGAGGAAGTTGTCATCGCCCCCTCCCCCAACATAACCTCTCTATCACAACATAGGAAATAATTCTTCAATTATGCAAACACTTTTTTTTGTTTTCTTTAAAATTGTCATCAGGACATATCGATGCAAAGTTTATTTCCAGTCTTTTTCCCATATCTCAACTGTGTGAAAAATTTTGGTGCCATCCGGCACTTTATTCCCAAACTTCGTGATACATGTATTTCATTATTATCTTATTTATTCAAGACACTTAAATGTAATCACCACTGAAAACAAAATTCAATTGCAAGAAAGTGAAATGCCCGAAAAGAAAAACACAATTCAATCCACTAATAGCGAGTGATCTGATGTTTTTATACGACAGATATACAGTAATTCACTGTAGGAAAAAGTCTCAAAAGTGTCCCCAAAACTTCTCGCTCCATCGCCCCCCATATTGCCCCCTTTTTGTTCCTTTGCCCCCACGTCACCCCCCTGAAAAACAAAATTGCCCCCTGGGGGGCAATATTGCCCAGGTTAAGAACCACTGGCTTAAAATAACATTGTGTATATTTGTCCAAAGCCTTTGTGTAATGCTACATTAAGTTAATTATATTAACACATATTTTTGCTTATGTTTATATAGTACATTATTTGAAATTTCTCTCCTATTTGCAAAGCATTTTTATATACATCTGCTCAGTACATTATTCTTCAAGTATCATGACTGCATATCACAGAATTATTTTTCAAATTCTCTGCTCCCTCTGATCTAAGAAATAGATTAAGGGGCCAATTAAATTTTGAATATTGACTTTTACTGTAAAATTTTGGAAGTAACCATACAATATCAATTGCTTCTCCTAGGAACCAGTGTTATTTTAGTTACCTTGGTTCATAACAAAGATAAGTGACTATGATTTTAGAAATTTGATACTAAAGGGAATAGAAGATTCTAAGTAGAAGGAAAAAAAATACAAAGTTTAGGTGTCAGTTAACCTGGACTTAGAAAGTGACACAAGACGTCATAACATTGCAGATATTAAAAGAGATCATTGAAAAAATGGAGGCAGAAATTAGTAGCTATAATATCAATAGTGGCAATAATGAGATCTGTTTCTATGGATAGATTATATGCAAAATATATTAATGAGTAAATCACAGACGTGGAGCAATTTTTGTCTGACAAAGTACCAAAAGGGGAACTCCAAAGACAGACCAACAGAATTATTTGTAAAAAGGTGCTTTATTGGATATACAAAAGGGAATGGCTGAAGTTTTAAAAATTACACAGGAAATATAAATAAACGAAGAGAATGACCTGTGCAAGCTTCTAAAATTATTCAAGAGAGGTGATTTGGCACACATGAGCACACTGCTTTTTTGAAACAGCTGCCTCCTTTTTTCAGGTATTATATAAGCCTGTAAATTGACATAGATGCTTTAAAGAATGATATTACAGCAGTTTTTTCTATGAGTTAACTTCCGAAGTCTGAAAAAAGTGTTAGCTGCTTTAAAGTGTCATGCTTGCAGCTTTGGAAAATATTATTTTCAAATAGTTTTAAATCATGCACTGCTATATAAATCAGGTCTTGCAAATTTGAAAATTATTTTCACCTTGAAATTGTCAAAGGATCACTTTTATATAGAAGGTTAAAAAACAAAAACCTAGAACCACAAAGCTAGTGAGAGATCCCAGAAGAATTTCTGTCTAGTTCAATAAAAAGTCCAAAGCATAGCCATATGAATAGGCTGATGGATAGCCATGGGAGAAGAAAAGCCAATTGCTTTACATAAATAGGAAAAAACCAACTAAATTATATTTTAGTATCAATAATGTATGATGTCAACAGTAGAAAGGAGAAAATGTTTGAGCATATAGATACACATGATATGAAAGGATTATATTAGAGGTATGGTGTTGAGCGTGTCTTACGTATTTTGTTGTAGATCCATATTCCCTCTTGGAAATAGAAACAGCTCTAACACAGCAGGAGATACTACCATATGTATAATAGACATGAGAAATTTATTTGTTTTGTTAATCTGATTCTAATCATAAATATATTTCAGAGAAATACATATTTGTATTGTCTTTGCTAACAACTTTAAATAAACTATAAGGTTAAACATGTAACTCACTAATCTCTATAAGTTTTGTTTATAAGTTTAAACATGTAACTCATTAATTAAGTTCTACCTGTTTGTTTTGGTAAATATTCACAGAAGCATCCAGTTTTAAATTAAATCTATTTGCTTGAACATGTATTCTTCATATTGAGATCTGTTTAGTTACTGGCCTTAGAATCAAACTTTTATGTTGCTTTTTTAAAGATTTCCCTGTGGTATATGATATTGATTGCCAAAAAGCAGAAAGCTTCAGCAAAATTACTATTAATTTTAGTAAGATGGGAATTCAATGAATAATAGAGCACAAAAATATGTTTTTTTTCCTTAGTATGCTTCTGAGATCTTTTAAAGCATCATGAGAATGAGGAGCCTGCCATTCTCCAAAGACCACCCCCATTCTCATGACACCTAGAGAAGACCTCAGAAGCTTTGTGAAATATTGTGAAAACAAAGCATCACTTTTTGGAGCATAAACGGCTCATGCAATTTGAAGAATGGCATAATTGGTCTTGGGAAGAAGGGTTGCCGTGATTAGCAGTTGCCTCGCATTACAGATATATTACAGTGAAGCTGGGCATGCCTCACCAGCAGCAGGAGGAAAATAGCCAGGGTCAGCTGGGCTGACGGAGTGCAGAGAATGTAGCTTAATTGGGCTGCGCTGCACCACACTGCACCACACTACTAGGCTTTAGCTTCCTACCACACTGTTGGGGCTTCCTGGGCATTTGGCATTTGCCAGAGTGCAGGAAGAGTGGCCCGAGCTGTTGGGGCTTCCTGGGCATTTGCCAGAGTGCAGGAACAGTGGCCCGAGCTGGGGCAGTGGAGGCTTTCGGGGATGGTTGTGGCTTTGCACCGCACTGCAGCTCAGGAGCTTAAGTGTATTCTTTCCCCGACTTCCCTGTGCTTGCACTGCAGCACCCCCCACATACTTGCATGTGATTTAGGCTGGGCCTTTTCAACCACATACATGCACACACACATGCATCCCTACAATTCCTTTCACTTTATGATTCACACATCTGGAGTTATAATGGCAACTAGGATTTTTGGTCATTTTGCTAAGCGAAATGATCACATGATATCTCACTTTACGATGATGGTGATAGAAATTCCAATGCCAATTGTGGTTATAAGTTGAATAATGCCTGTATTGATAAAATGGTTACAAATGTAATAAAGGATAGATATGAGCAATTTATGCATTCTTAATTCCGATTAAGAGAATGAATGAGTCTTTAAAATACCAAAAAGGAATTACTATTGCATTGACAGAATCACCTGCTATAATCCCACATTATACTTTCAAAGGGAAGTTGCAATTATTATATAATTGGTGATGATTCTGGCTTAAATTGACTTGGAGTGGGCAGCTTTCCTAGTAATTGGATGACAGATAACTTTTGGAATAATTGGCCTTTGAATGTTTGGAGGATTTAGTGATACTCTGCAGGGAAAGAAGAGTATGATCACATCACTGGTGAATGATTTGTAAATTCCAAAGTATTTTAATTAGTGACTCAGTTTAGAAGATAAATCACTAAGGAATTATAATTTGTAAAAGCAGTTGAAATTAGAATATCAGGTGGTCTTTTCATTTTTTTTCTTGGATAAATATTCCTGTTTCTGACATCAGAAATTCAGCAATAGAATTTTCCTTTCCACTCAGTATATACGTGCCACAAAAGTTTCACACTGACTTTATAATTGCCTAGTATCAGCCAGTTAAAAATGTAAAGGTGCTGTCAGGAAACTCATTTGGTTGCTTTAATATTTTAGAGATTGCCATATTATCTAAATATTCAAATACTTACCCTAGCAAGCTTGTTTTACAGATTTTTTTCCATTTTCTTTTCAAAATATTTTAAGTATTTTGCCATATTTTAATGTACCATTTTACTCCTGTCAAACGAAAAATAAGTCTCTTTTCTGAAGGTTCTAGCTGTTATTTTATGAAGGTGGTAGAAACCTGCCTTTCTGGTTTTGACTGCTGCTGCATTATAAAACACAACTTTATGATTCATTTTGAACAATTCTTTTTTTGCTGTTGCTAATTTTTCAAATCTTTCCTAATCAGAATGTAAGCCTCTACCAGATTTAAGCATAAAGTCAACTCTTCAAATTGTAGAAATATTCCCAGTCCAGATTGGTTATTTGCTGTTTTTCTCCTCTCCCTCTGATGGAGTTTTCTACCCGAACTGTGTGTAATGATCAGGATTGCACTCTGTTTAGAAGCAGGATGCCACATTGTTCCTCAGTTTTGCTTCTGGTTCAGCTTTCAACAAAGCAGGGCACTCTCAAAAATCTCTACAGCCGGGTTATGCAGTCAGTGACCTTGTTTATATACCGGTAACTTGTTTAACTCAGTCAAAGGAGGGGGGCATTAATGTGTCATGTGAACACTTGACTGCAGTGATAGAGTGGAAAGATTAATAGAGATTTCATTGGTCAATCGTGTTCAGACAAAGTTAATGGCACTTGAAGCCTTTCTCTTCCTACTGCTGGATAGTGGATAGTGCCACAAAATTAGGGTTTCTCTAGACACAATAGCTCTATTCTGTACCCATCACACACAGCCAAAGAAAGTGGAGCAGGAGCAGAAAATGTTGGGGATAGGTATACTGTTGAATCCCATTGGGCCACTAGTGATTTGCATATTTTTTTTCTCTGATTCTAAAAATAATTAGAGGAAATGACAGTTCCCCATCCTTTTTGTAGGGACTGGGAAGATACCTAAAGCAAGTACTCTCTGCTTGACTCCATCATTCCTGATCATGCTGGTAGAGCAGCGTTCAGTCTATTATTTGGAGAAATGGATGATTGAGTCAGTAGTGTTGTTCAACCAGTCTTGAATAGGACTTTTGCAGAAGGAAAATAACACAGCTACGCAAATGTACAAACATACTAATTACATCATTATATCGTTCTTGCTATCCACTTTCTATGCTTGCTGGGAATTCTAAGAAGTTATAGCCATCAGAGGTGCTCTACCTTATATGTTCAAACATGTGCCCTATTCTTTTATGAGTAATGCAAATTATAACAGTCTTAACCCTGGGTGGAAAAAACTGATACTGGTTGAATATGCTTTGCATTACAATGTCGACATGATAGTCATCACGACTCATTTCTGAAGTAGCTTAATTTCATATAAGAATTTCACTGATTTCTGTAAGATGCAGATCAAGTGAGAGGTTCTGAATACCAACAGAAACATTGAAAGTATAGGATACTAATGTGGATTGTATATGAAAAGTGTCTGTAGCAGTTATTATATTTTTATTCAACTAACGTGACATATGTTTTAGTTGATTTTCTTTTAATGTATTAAGGAAATAGAACCTTATAAAACACAAGCTTTACTCATAAAGATAAGTAAAATAAAATACTGGCCTACTGAAATAGATTCAGAATTTTCTTTTCCTCTTTTTTGTATCTGAATTGTTTTATAAAGATAAAATTTTCAGTTATTTAAATGAAGAAGCTACAGCTTAGTGGAGCAATACAGTATAACTGCACAGCTAAGAATTCAGTAGCACTAGTGTCGATTTCTCCCTGGAATATTTGAAATCTATTGTCAGTCAGAGCAAATAACACTAGGTGGCATGGGAAAATAAGGCATCTTTCTATAGTAATAATTAATGAGCTTGTGGTGATACTGCTTCCTCAGAAAGCATAACCTAGATTCAGTATAGTCACAGTTATAATACTACACAGTAATTGTATAATTACTGAAAACTTGGGAACAGATGCATGTTCATGACAAAGAAATGAAGCACTATAGGTAGTCCTTGATTTAGGACCATAATTGAGCTTAGAATTACACTTATAGGTTGTGTTGGTCATTAAGTGGACCATTATTTGACTGGGCCTCATTTTATGACATTTTTATGGTGATCATTGAACTCATTTTCACCAATGGGCATTTTTTTTTGCCAGAAATTGGAAGTAAAAACTGAAAATTGGCAAAAATACTAAAAATTGAAGTCATATGACTACGTGATGGTGCAACAACTAAATGCAGCCAAACCGTGATCAGATGACTATAAGGGGATGTGGCCATTGGAACTTCAAAAATGGGTCATAAGTAGGTCTGGGCAACTCCATTGTAACTTTGAATGGTCACTAAGCAACTGGTCATTAAACAAGCATTACCTGTAATATTTTTTTGCCCAAATGATAGGCCTTGTCTTTTTCTGACTGTACTTGAGCATGGATTTACTAGGTTCAACTTTGTCTCATGGCAGGACCCACAGAAGAAGAATAATTTCTCTTATTCACAATTATTGTGGGCAAGACAGAAACAGTTACAAATGCAAGTGGTGAAAAAAATATTGTAGTGGAAGTGGTCAACATGATGCTCTTCAGTTGTTTTGGACTGAACGCTCCAATGTAGCCAGCTATGAGAAATTCTGAAAATTTTAATCAGAAAATCTAGAGGGCATTTGATTTTGTCCCAAAGAAGTAAGTCTAGGGTATAGCTGCTGCACTGTTAAAATGTTATATATGCATATATTGGTTAATACTTTTACGTTTTGGTACAGACAATCCCCTACTTAAAAATTTCTAAGTTAAGAACTTTCTCCAGCATGAACAAACTTGTCCACAGTTCCAACCTAGAAAATCCCAGAGGGTGGGAAAAGACTTTCCTGTCTTGTGGCACACTGCAGAGAAGGACAGCCTTGGCCATGTGGAGTGGAGGTGGGCTTAGACATGCCTGAAACAGGGCCCAAGTACCCTGGGGATATAGGTAGAGGGTTGCTGAGGCAGGGAGGAGTCTGCTTCACCTGAATGCTAAATCTGGGACGAAGGTTGATCAGGAAGAAAAAAAACTGGAGCCACACATGAACTTGGAGAGATTGTGCCGGAGAAATGGAATGTTGCAATAACACCCATTGGGACATGGCCTCTTCTGCTGCTGGAAAGCCCCCACCAAATGTGTCCCTGCTTATCCCTGTGGAGAATAGAGAAGTAAGCAGTGGGGTACTACAAGGCTCCGTCTTAGGCCCAGTACTCTTCCATATCTTCATAAACGACTTAGACAAGGGAATTAAAGGGAAACTCATCAAATTTGCAGATGACATCAAACTGGCAGGAGTAGCCAACACCCCAGAAGACAAACTCAGGATCCAAAAAGATCTTGACAAACTCGAACAATGGGCCCATGAGTCTCAATGTGGAGAAAAGCAAAGTCTTACACTTAGGCAGGAAAAACCAAAGGAACAAATACAGATTGGGCGAGACCTGGCTTGGAGGCAGTAACTGCGAGAGGGACCTTGGAAGGTAGACGATCACTTAACTATGAGCCAGCAGTGTGCAGCAGCAACCAAAAAAGCTAATATAATTCTGGGTTGTATAGAGGCATAGAATCAAGATCACACAAAGTACTAGTACCACTTTATAAAGCCCCAGTACAGTGGTTCTCAACCTGTGGGTCGGGACCCCATTTGGGGTCGAACGACCATTTCACGGGGGTCGCCAAACAACGCAGTCCGCCATTTCCCCCCCCCTTTCCTTAGCTGTGCTACTCCCTTTTATTCTATTGGCTTTTGAAAGCCAATAGAATAGACTCTCTTGAATAGAGTCTAATTCTATTGGCTTTCAAAAGCCAATAGGAATTGTCCAGGCTGTCTCTGCCCTGCTGAACCCCCCCAAAAGTCCCATTCTGCAAACGGTGCTGCAGCAGTTGAGTAGTCCTCGACTTACGACCGGTTGGGGGTCGTGGCATTAAAAAGGTTGAGAACCACTGCCCTAGTAAGACCACACCTCGAATACTGCAGCCAATTTTGGTCACTATATCACAAAAAAGATGTTGAGAGTCTGGAAAAAATTCAGAGAAGAGCAACTAAGATGATCAAAGGCCTGGAGACCAAAATGTACAAAGAACGGTTGCAGGACTTGGGTTTGGATAGTCTAAAGAAAAGAAGAAATAGAGGAGACATGATAGCAGTATTCCAGTATCTGAGGGGCTGCCACGAAGAAGAGGGGGTCAGGTTGTTCACCAGAGCACCAGACGGAAGGACGAGAAACAATGGTTGGAAGCTGATCAAAGAGAGGAGCAACTTGGAACTAAGGAGAAACTTCCTGACAGTGAGGACAATCAACCAGTGGAACAGCTTGCCTCCAGAAATCATGGGCACTCCATCAGTGGAAGTTTTAAAAAAGAGACTGGACAATGACCTGTCTGAGATGGTATAGGTCCTTCTGCTTGAGCAGGGGGCTGGACTAGAAGACCTCCAAGGTCCCTATTCTATTCTAGTGCACTTCACTCCTCCCTCAAGTTGTGTGTGGTGACAGCTTCTGGTTGTTTTGCTGGCAGCCCTTCCCTGATCTTATACTCACGCTTTTAAGTCTTTGTTTTATGCTAGTTTTCTGATAATGTGTTTTAATTTTGTCTTAAAGTAATTAAAGACAAGTGTTACTTTATGTACATTATGTACATTTGAACATTAAGTTAAAATGACTTTGGTTCTCTTTTTTCTCCTGGTTATTTTATGTTGTTTCAGATGAGATTTTTCTCTGACTCTTTTTTTACATCTAAACCATATGGGTGTGCTTGATTGTTTATTTAAAGCCTATATCCTCTCTTTTCATGTTGTTGGCACATTAAGTACTAAATGCATGATATCTCTCATTTCTTCATGTTTAATTCTGTTTTAGCCTCTTTAAAAAACTTGTTTATGACTATATGATAAAGAGAAACGTAGGTGGTATTATACTGATATTTTAATTATAGAGTATCATACAACTTTCTTCTTCATTGTCAAGGAAATTAGCTAACAATATGTACTTACACAGTACTACTAGTAAAGTAAAATAAATTAGCTTTTTCTTACAGGTAATCATAGCTCTCACTGCCTGAGTTGTTTAGCAGCTGTTACCACTATATACTAATGCCCTTACAATAAACCAGTGTTACTAGTATCAACTAGCAATGCATGCATAAATATGCCAACGTTGAATTCATTAAATCACTCTGTCAATGGATTTGCTTGATGTTTTCCCTCTTCCCTTAGGGAATCTGAAATCACAGAGTGTTGAGGATGTGTGAATACAGGCAAGAATGAATAATGCAGAATTACTGCAGATCACAGTTTGAGTACATAATTATGTGACCTCATGATATTAGAGATTTAAAAACTTGTCAATATAATTGCTCAATCTTTTCTATAAAATGACTGGCGAATAAGACAGAAAACTTTCCTGTCATTGCAATTTTTGTTAAAGACCAGTTCTAATAATACAGTCTCCTCTGGTAGATTTATCTAACTGAATGCATGAATGCCACTGTGTAACTAACAAAAGAATGAACATTTGTATGAAAAGTCTCTGCACATTCTTTCCCACAGAAATCAACGAAAGGGTCGGTTGTCCTGGGCTACGTATTTCGGCATTTAAACCTCATTGAGATAGATTATTTTGGACTGCGGTACTGTGACAGAAGTCACCAGACGGTGAGTAAAGTTACAAGAGATTAGATATTCCAGAATAGATAGCAGAGTGACCTTTTTTTAAACAGTTCTGTTTTACACTGTCATGTGCTGTCTCAGCAAGTTAGTTGTTAAACAGATAAAATCTATTTCCCATTAGAGCATGCAAATTAATATTAAGTCAGGAATTCCTTTGGAGGGGACGGTTAGTCATTAACTGTATAAAAATTGCCTTTCCTATTCAGAGGAATACAGTAGATCCAAGTCTCAAAAGACTAACATGTCAATAAGTAAATGTTTCCTAAGAGGAAGCTCACAGTTAAAATAGATTTATATTAATGCTGAGATTATTCAGTTGCCTGCATGTTATTTTTGAGTACCCCCAAACTCTCAGTGCATAGTCTGATTAGCCAGCTTTTAATCTCATAATTCTTGAGGGTAAATATGTATGGAAGAATAGCATGTATTAGAATTTCCCTGTTCAATAAATCCTTGCATTTGTTTGATTTTTATAGCAATGGGAGTCAAAAGTGCACATCCTGTCCTGAGCTCAAGGCTTATTCTAGATGAAATACTTGACAATAGGGAAATAAATTTCACATGATACGATTTATCTTATTAACTGTTGAAACTAGGACAATTGTCCACATATATTACAGTGCTGAAAAGAAGTCATACAGTTGGAGTGATGTGAACATGATTGTGCATATTACACATAATTAACCTGAAAATTAAATATGAGCTTTCCAAATTCTAAATTAATGGTTTCCAGTTAACTAAAACTTCATTATTCAAAAGAAATTACCCCAAAAGGTTTTAACAGCATGATAGGAGTATTGTATTAATTATTGGAAGAATTCAGTGGACCTAGTTTTGATTTTAGAGGCTAGATTTAGATGTTACAGTTTAGGACATCAGAATTCATATGTGTTTGTGCTGCTATTCATCTGTTAAAACAGTAAAAAGCTCATGCTTTTCTTCCAAAAATTATTAGAATAGCTCCATATTTAGAGGAAATGGATTTAAAATTATATGACTAATACTTGTAGTCCTGCACTGAAATAAATATATATGTAATTGACTGGCAGAACTAGATAATATTAATATTGACGATAGTTGTCATGGGGAGAAGCAAAAATAAAACTGATCCTGTGTTTCAAGTTATATAAACAACTCAAGTAAAACTAGTTAAAAGACCATAATTTATTGTATGCATTCATACCTGGATAATATTATATGTTGAAATGAGTTATACATTCTAGTGAAGATAAAGACTTTTGTGATAACATACACTTGACATCAGATTAAAAATTATGAAAGTGTAATATATAGACCTGCAATTTACAGTTATGCATCTAGGAAAATATTCTAGTGATTAAATAGAAGCTCATTGGGATGTGCAATGATAACTTCAACTTGTCTACCTATAGAAAACCCCCTATATGAAATAATTATTATATATCCCATTTCTGTGGGCATACATCTGTTTTTTATTAATATACTAATGATACCATGGTATTAGAACTTTTCTTATATAATCTGCAATATTAGATAAATAAAGATATAGGAAATAAATAATTGCACAGTAAGGAAATTAACCTGTATCAGTGGTGACGAACCTATGGCACAGGTGCCAGAGGCGGCACTCAGAGCTCTCTCTGTGGGCATGCATGCCGTCGCCCCACTCCTAGGCCTTCAGCTGGGTTTTATAAAACCTTTTTGCTTTAGGCCTCCACCGCCGTGTACCAAAAAAAAGGTTCAATAAATCAGTCAATTTCAACTTCTCCCGGGGAAAAAAAAGATCTTGCAAAGTTGGAATTGATTGATTGAACTTTTTAGTCCCACCCAGTCTGCCTTTATCACTATAGCCACGCCCACCCAATGGGCCACACCCACCCGGCACCCGACGATGCATAAATGGGGTTTGGGTTGCAGTTTGGGCACTCGGTCTCTAAAAGGTTTGCCATCACATCCCCTACTCAGGCTATCTATGAATGACACATGCAAGCATTATTACAATCAATATATGCCCTCCCATACACACACACAGAGAGAGAGAGAGAGAGAGAGAGAGAGAGAGAGAGAGAGAGAATCCTCGACCTCTGGGAAGGATATAAACCAGCTGTTTATTGTTAAAAAACTACAACAATAAAAACAACTATTTACAGTGCTAAAAATAGAATTTTCTACTATTGTATAGATATGCCTGGGATTCGTATTTTTATAGTTATTAGGGACACACACACACACACACACACACATATAGTATTACTGGATAATAGCTATATTTTCTTTAAGGTTTAGTTGAAAATTTGTGGAATAAAATTGTTTTATGACTTTGATTAAAACAGCTTTTTTCTTTATCTTTTAAATGCATTCTTTTATTGCATAATTTCTAGACTGCATTTCAAAATAGAATTAAATAAATATAGCAGATTAAGAACAGTATTAAGTTGACTGAAGTAACTAAATGAGTTTAATAAGATACATGGGCTGGGTTTAACAATATCATGTTGCTCACATAAGAAGTAACTTGTAGTCTCTTATGTGGGTTGTGTTGAAACTAGTTTAAATCCCATATAGGGCAGTAAAAAAACAAATTTCTGTTGGTATGTTGGCTTCATACAGCTATGTTCTAAATTTGTAAGAAGTCCTATATGACCCTTGAAAACCTTCTGGAAGCTTCAAATGGTTCAAATTGTAATGATTCAAGCAATAACAGATGCTTCTTGTTATGCCAGTGTGTCTTCATTGCTATATGAGCTGCATTGGTTTCCAGTTGACTCCTGGGTGCAGTTCAAGGTACTACAAAGCCCTTCATGGTATAGACACTACCATTTGAATGACTGCCTGTCTCCAGTTGTTTCTGCCCATCCAATGCTTTCAGACAGAGTGGGTGTATTTTAAGTCCCATCAATTAAATACTGTCTTATTGGGGATAAGACAATAATGGCGCATGCTTTCTCTGTTGACGCGTGTATTTTCAGGAAGAGCACCCTCTCAGAATAGGCATGGCCCCTACTCTCTTTGGTTTCAGGAAATATCTTAAAATCTGACTTTATTCCAAGCCTGCAATTAGAGAGGTCCTACTAAGTTTTTGCATGTTGGGAAGTGTTGTTTGGTCTGGGCAGCTATGTGGGTTTTTTAACGTGTTTTTTAAATCTGTGTATTGGAGTTATTGGATGCTGACCAGAATCTTCTGGGAGCTAAGCCATTTTACCAAATCCAATAAATCAAATTAAATCATATTCTTTTCCTATTTTAATGGGTAAATAAAATGGACATTACAAAAAGATCAGGGAGAGAAAGAAAGGAGGGTTTGTATTTATGATTATTTAAATGACAGAACTAAAGACATTTTGATTATGACTGAGATGATAAAAGTTTTTTATTTAACAAAAGGTCTCTTATATAAACATTTAATATATTGAATTTAAATTTGAATTAATAATCATAATAATGACTCTTTAGCTACAGTAGATGATTTTATGATGTAAACATAAAATGTTTCAGTGATTTGGATTGGTCATGAAATATATTAGAAAGTTAAAATCTGACTTACGTATTAAAATCTGGCCTGCTGTATAATTTTCCATGTCATTAAATATTATGACATTTAATGCCATTACACTCTATTGTCTTCTTTCTGTCAGAACCCCATTTTAAGATTGGTTTGGACTATTTCATATACTTTGAGCTTTGATATGATGAGTAAAGTGAGAAACTGAAATGTTGGACATTTCCATGTTTTCAACATATTGAACAATTTTTATGGACTGGGGAAAAAGGGTCATAATTTGTATTTTTATTGCAGTTAGATATATGGGTCTATATGGTTTTATTGCTTTTACTGTTGTAAGCCGCCCAGAATCATCTTGTGGGAAGATGGATGGCAAGCAAATATAATAAATAAATAATTGATATTGCATAGGGACAGATGAGTCTTAGATCTAATTCATTTGATCAGTGGGTCCAGTGGTGGTTTAGACTAATAAGCATTTTTCAAGGGCAGGCATATAACAGTAACAAAGTTAGAAGGGACCTTGGAGGTCATCTAGCCCAACCCCCTGCTCTCACAGGACACCTATACTATTTCTGATAAATGGCCTCCAGTCTGTTCTTAAAAGCCTCCAATGATGGATCATCCACAACTTCCAAAGGCAGTTTGTTCCACTGGTTGATTGTTCTCACTGTTAGGAAATTCCTCCTTAGTTCCAGGTTACTTCTCTCCTTGATTAATTTCTACCCGTTGCTTCTTGTCCTGCCTTCAGGTGGTTTGTAGGGTGGGGTGGGGTGGGGTGGGGTGGAGTGGAGTGGAGTGGAGTGGAGTAGAGTAGAGTAGAGTAGAATAACAGAGTTGGAAGGGACCTTCTAGGTCAGGGCTGTCAAACTCGCCGTGTCATGTGACATGTTGTGACATATCACAGTTTTTTCCCTTTGCCAGAGCTGGGGTGGGTGCAGCTTCTGTGTGATGCATCCAGCCCATGGGCCAGCAGTTTGACGCCTTCCACCCAAGCAGGAGACCCTACACCATTTCTGACAGATGGCAATCCAGTCTCTTCTTGAAAGCTTCCAGTGATGAAGCTCCCACAACTTCTGAAGGCAATCTGTTCCATCGGTTGATTGTTCTCACTGTCAGAAAAAAATTCCTTATTTCTAAGTTGAATCTCTCCTTGATCAGTTTCCATCCATTATTCCTTGTCTGGCCTTCAGGTGCTTTGGAAAATAGGTTGACCCCCTCCTCTCTGTGACAGCCCCACAAATATTGGAACACTGCTATTATGTGTCCCTGGTCCTTCTCTTCACTGGACTAGCCATGCCCCTGTGCAGTATTGTCTTCTATGCCCCCCCCTCCAGTGAATCAGGAAGGCATTTTTTTCTGCTACACATCAAGTGTAATATGCTTGAGCTGGCACAAATGATGGTGTTCAATTTACCCCTTATACTTCATTTCATAGTAAGCAAATATGTCCATTACTGTTCTCTGTGGCAAGAACAACCCATCTGCTCCAATGACTGGTTGCTTTCTTCTATGACCAATTTGTGTTGAACCTTGGGCTGCCTGCTCTCTTGTGAAGGAACTTTGATCCGTGAATCTATGTTTGTATGCTTGTTTTCTTTTTATTCCTGATGCACTGATGAAATGCTGGAGTTTCTTTGCTTTTATTTTTAAATAAACTCACTGTGCAAAAGTGAAATGCCAAGCCTTTTTGTACACATCTCCTGATTAAAAAAAATGAAATGGTGGACCTAGCTTTTTTTTTTAACCATGTGAAATTGTCAAGAATTCTGCCAGTTCCTTCTTCTAGGCTAAATATCAATAAACATGATTAAACTGAATTTTATTTTCCTTCCTTTTCTTTTTCTTTTTTACATTTTCACTGATGAAGTTTTAAAACAGTGAATTTTTTAAAAACTTGGTGAAATTGACAATATTTCTGCCACTTTCACTTTTGAACACAAATGATAAGAAAAATGGTAAAACAATAGGAATCTTTTTTTAAAGAAGAGATCTCTTAAGTCCTTTCCATTTCAAGTAGCTTAAAGTGCAGAAAAGTTCCAAACGTCTGTTGGGATAAGGAGTAATACTGGAAATCTACCCCTTATGACACCAAAAGGATAAAAATGAGTATGGTCAATTTCATAATCTGATCAATTATAGATTCTTCTGCTAGGAAAATCATCCAGCATTTTGGTCAAATGAATCTGGTTTACTAGCTATACTTTGTCTCTCATTTTTGGTACTCTTATTTGATTTCAACTTTGTTTACTGAAGTGACAACCTAAGCTCTGTTTAAAATAATCGGCATGGAATATGCTGTCTGTTTTCTTGCTGAAACAGAAATCTGTGTTAGGATTCTGTATATGATACAGATAGGCCTGCAGTTGTTCATACAGATTATACAGAAATGCCTTATTGAAGCTACAGTGTTGATAAATGTATTTTGGTAAGCTTGAATATTTGTTTGAGAGGCATGTTCTTTCATGTTTCTTCTCTTGACTGAGCTCTCTAATGATTTGGCATCTAATTTATGTATTATTTGCCTGAAACAAAATGTATATTCGTATGTATTTAAACGGTATGCTTGGAATCTGCAATTTGATACAGGAAGGAGCTCAAATATCTTTTTTGATCAATGTCTTGCTGTAGACTATATTTCTTCTAACTTTTTTGCTTGCTTTCAATCAGTATGGGGATTGTACTACATTTTACTAATTTTCTAATAATGATGTATTTTCTAATATAATTTCTAAGATTTCCATGTAACTTTAAGAAACAACTATACAGAAAAATACTTGGCTTTTACAGATGTACCTGTGCATATACTTACAAAATGGATGAAATAATGTAGTAGCAAATATTAGGCTGCTAATTTGTACTTTTAATTTTGTTGATTTGTTTGAAATATTTCAACTCTATGTATTTTCAGGCCATATTTTCTTTTTGAGTGGGGTTTTTTTGGCTTGTTTGTTATACAGGGTAATAAAAAATATTATTATATGTTTCTCATTCAAGAACAACTGGCAATTCACTTCCGGTGGATCTGCGTTGGGCGATGGCGGCTACTTTCTAGCCGTCCTCCTGGGTAAGTGTAATGAACCGCTATGAACAGCAGACATCAGCTGTTCAGCGGTTCAAAATCCCCCTCCCGGGCAAAGGGGGGGGCAGAGGGTAGTCTGAATAGTGGTAGAGCCTCTTATGTACCCCCAATTTTCCTTTTTTGGGGGTGATAGAGTGCTCCCACGGAGTTCAGACTGTCTCCGCTTCCCAGCTGCTTTTGTCCTTGGGACAAAACAAGCCCTCGCAGCCACCTCCGCGTTTAAAATGATCTAGTGAGTTTTTTTTAAGAAGCGGACAGAGTTGTTTAGAGGATTTATTTTTTTGCTTTCCTTGACTTTATAGGTATTTTAAATTTAAAGGTTTATTCTTTTGTTATAGTCTTTCTTTTTATTTTTTGCTTTTTGCTGAAAGGGAAAGTAAAATGGCGATCGGCAGACTTTCTAGCGTTTTTTTTTTCGGGAAGTTAGAATGGCGATCGGCTTTTTTACCTTCTCTTTTTTTTCTTTCTTCTTTTTAAGGAATTTTTGTTGTTTAATTTTCTAAACATTATTGTTCTGGTCTGATTTTTTGTTTTTGCTTTTTGTATTTTTAAAAGGCAGGCATTTTGGTTTTTCCCCCCCCCCTTCTTTTTTTCACTTTAACGATTGGAGTGTATATTCTAATTTCTTTTATTGATTTATTTTTCGCCTTCTTTGATTTTATTTTAAATCCAAAGGTTTATTGTTTTGTTTATAGTCCTTTTTTTCTACTATTTGCTTTTCTGTTGAAAGAGAAAGCAAATGGCGATCGGGAGATCTTCTAGCGTTTTTTTGGGAAGCTAGAGTGGCGATCGGCTTTTTTTTTACTTTCTCCTCTTTTTTTCTTTTTAATGATGGATTTTAGAAGTATTATTACTGTTTTGGTTTGATTTGTTGCTTTGTCTTTTGTATTTTTTGTTTTGCTTTTTGTAAAGGGCAGGCATTATTTTTAAAAGGCAGGCATTTTGGTTTTTCCCCCCCCCCTTTTTTTTTCCTACTTTAATGATTGGAGTGTATACTTTAACTTTTTGTTTTGGTTTGATTTGTGGTTTTGTCTCTTGTATTTTTAAAGGGCAGGCATTCTGGTTTTTTCCTTCCCCTTTTTCTTTTTTTTTTTCATTTTGTATATCTTAATTTTTTTTTATTTTTTTTTCTTCTTTTCTAACTCCCTTTTTTTTATTCTTTTATTTTTCTTATTATTTTAAAGATTTTTCTTTGAGGGAGTTATGATTTTCTTTTGAAGGAATTTTTGTAATTTTTAAGAAGGAGTAAAGTTTTTTTTTAAGATGGCTCCAAAGCGTCCAGTGAATTTCACAGTTCCTAAATCTTCTGTGGCTCAGCCAACAACTGTGAAGGATATGCAACAAATGATGGAAAATTTTACAATTCAAATTAGGGCAGAAATGAAAAAGATTTTGGAAGAAAATAATAAGATTTTGAGGCAAGACATAGTTTTGGCTCTAAAAGGAGTTGCTTCTGTTCTTGAAAAGTTGAATTCCCATGTGGAAGAAGTAGCTGAAAAAGTGGAATTAATGGAGGGGAAAATTGAAAGTATGGAAAAAGAAATGGAAAATGAGATTCTTATGCTTCAATATGGTCAAATGGAATACGCCTTAAGAATTAGGGGCTTGGAAGAGTCCTTGCAAGAAGATCTGAAAGAGATGGTTGCAAAGGACTTTGCCGTAATTTTGAATAAAGAAAAAGAAGGAATACTTAGTGAAATTGAAAAACTATTTAGAGTTAATTCTGCGGTGGCAGTACAAAAGAATTTGCCAAGAGATGTGGTAATTTACTTTGGGAAGAAATCTTTACGCAATGAAATTATACAAGCTTTTTATAAGAAGAGATTTCAAATTGCTTCACAAGATGTTATAATTTTAAAGGAGATCCCATCAAAAATTTTAAGAAGAAGAAAGGAGTTTGCCTTTTTAGCAAATGAACTTAAAATGAGACGAATTTCGTTTAGATGGGATGTTCCGATTGGAATGGTGGTGAATTACCTGGGAATATGTTATAGACTTAATACTGTTTCTCAAGCAAAAGATTTTTATACTTCAGTATTGGGGGTATGTTCATCTCCATCTATTAAGTTCAAGACTTTGGAAGAAATGGATGTAGAATTACAGTTTGAAGACTCTAAAATTGGGCAACCCCTGTTTAAGAGATCTCAACATGTTCAGATTGAGGAGCAGGAGACAACCTGTGTAGCACAAAACTGTAAAGAAAAGCAGCAACTGAAGAAGAGTAATGAAATTTCACACCTAGTGATTGCTGATTCTGTGGGAGAAGCAAGACCCATAAATCCTTTGGAGCAATCTTCAAGGATGGAAGGGTCACTTGAGATGAAAAAGGGGAAATTTCAGCCTGAGGGGCGTCAACAAGTTGAGAAGAAGGGGCAGAGGAAAATCTGTGCAACATATAATTGTAAAGAAAAAGACCAACAGAATAAGGAGCTTAAGGAATCCCCACATGTACTGGCTTCTGAGTCATTGGGAGACTCAGAAAATTTGGAGCAGCTTTTGAGGACAGATCCTAAAGCATTTGTTTTAAGCTTTATAACGAAAATGGACAATCGAGGCTGACGATAATAATATCAGTATGATAATGAATGGAGAATGAAAATGGACAATTGAGATTGATAAGGACTGGGTTTTTTGTGGTTGCAACTTGTTATTGATGAAGATTTGAATATCTATTGTGTTTATGGTGGATGGAATTTGTTATAGTGTTTTTTGTGGGTGGAATTTGTTATAAACTGTCTACTTTGGATGGAATCTGATAAGATTTAAATGAGTATAAAGGTGTCTTGTTTCCTTTTTTCCTTCTTTAAGTTTTAAGTAATGTATAAATTTGTGTTTTGGGGGAGTTTATGAAAATGATAATAATATTTATGATATTAGAAGGATTGGAGTATATTACAATGTGTTTAGTGTTTGGGTGGGGGTTTTAATGTTTAAAGTTTTAAGTAATGTTCAGATTTGTGTTTTTGATTGATTATAATTTGTTTGTTCTAATGTTTCAAGTTCTGATTGTTTAAATTTGTGTTTTGGAGGGACTATAACTTGTTTAACTAAATGTATTTAGATTTGTTTATGATTTATGCTAGACTTTATATTGTAGTTATAGATGTTTAAAGAAAGTAGTGTTTAAAATTGGTCTTGGAAGAAATTTATGTAGAAGGATGGATAATATTATAAGTAAGATTAGAAGATTAGAAGATTTTTAGAGTATATTATAATGTGTCTATTATTATTTTCTAGAAATAATTCATTTAATTTAAGGTATTTAGGATTGTTTAGGATTTATAGGTGTTTTAAGTTTTATATGTGTTTTAAGTTTTTTTTCTTTTTTTTTCTTTTGAAATATTTTGGATAAGCCTGTAATCAACTCTGGGAGGTTCAGGGGAGGGTTAGGGAGGTTTGGGGCTGGGGGAGGGTATGGGTGGGTGGGCGGGTTTGGGGAGGGGATTTATTTTGTAAAATGTTAAAAATTTTCAATTAAAAAAAAAAAAAAAAAAAAGAACAACTGGCAATTTTAATTCTGTTTAACTCTTTACTGATTTAGCAATATCGTAGTTTATTTTATTATCCATGAGTTGATACAAATGAATTTGAATAGACAGATTATTTTAGTATCCCTAAAATACTATTGTCAGAAAGCAATGGGGAAATAAGGTTGGAGCTACTCCAATTATAGTTTATGTTAAAAATACTGTATCGTTTATTCATATAACTTATTTTTCTATATTTTTTAAATAATCATATGTACTGTTCAATTCTTGGGCAACCCTAATAAATATTAAGACACAAAATACTGTATAGAGGGCAAACTGATGAAAGTTAATGAAAGTTGTAGTTTATCTGGTGCTAGGCTGAGAAAGGTTGAATCTAATGAGGTGACACATAATGTGTACAAATGTGCTTCATATCTGGAGAACATTTATTTATTTGTATTTCACCTTTATTATTTTTAAAATAACTCAAGATGGAAAACATATCCAGCACAACTTCCTCCTTCCAGTTTTCCCACAACAGCAGCAACCCAGTGACATGGGTTGGGCTGACAGAAGAGTGACTAGTCTAATTCACCAGCTGGCTAAGATGAGACTTGAACTCACAGTTATTGAACCAAACTGGCTAGTGACAGTTTGGTTACCAATAGTCATCAATGACAACTAAGTGTTTTTCACATAAACATATAGATTAGAGAAGGTCAATCATCATCTGCATGTGGCCTCATAGCCTTTACTTTAGTTCCCTTAGAGCCCCTCCCACATGCTATTGACATTATTCATTTTGGAATCCAATTTTTTATATTTTTAGCACGGGCAGAATAGGCGCATTATTTTTTTAATCTTAAAACACATATTTTGCAAACTTAATCCTCCCCAATCTCTCCAACAGTATTAGCGTGATGGGAAAAACTATCCATATAAATTATAGAAAGAGTTTGTATAATGTTTTGTTTTGTTTTGTCTATGGCAAAATCCTTAAAGTCTTGTATTGTAAGTGGCATATATGTTGATGTATATTTTTAATAACTTAACTCTTTCTTTATATAATTACAGTTCTGGCTGGATCCTACAAAGACTATTGCAGAGCATAAGGAACTCATAAATAGTATGTATATAATTTGAACTTTATGAATATTGTTTAGTGTATTCACTGTAAACCCATCTTTTTGAGAAATCTGACACAAATTATTCTGCTTATTTTTTATGTAGAAATATTGATCAATCTCAAAATTGAAGATCATACTGATTTGAGTGCTAAAATTTATTTTTCTGCCTATGTACAAATATTCTTATTTTAATCCTGTTCCTTTTTTTCTGGTAGTTTTTTTCTTGATACTTATGATTCCTGCCAAAGAAAATTCAGAGGATATTACAGCTGTATCAATTCTACATGCTTGTATATATTATTACAATTTTAATATCAGAAAATTAATTGGAGCACCACCCCAATACTAATGCATTTTGAATAGTGTGCTAAAAATAAATGGGAAGATAATTTAATAGCTATTATATAACTAAAATTACAGGTGAGCAGGTGAATGCTTGACTCAATAAGGTGCCAAAGAAAATGTTTTCAAAGTATGTCCAGATATAAATTGTATGCTTATGCATTTAATTTTATATAGTTCTCTTATTTCTAATAGCTGGTCCACCTTACACATTGTATTTTGGTGTTAAATATTATGCAGAAGATCCATGCAGACTAAAAGAAGAAATCACCAGGTATTATATTACTCTTAACAACAATCACAAAAAAAGACTTAATGTTATTTTAGATAGATTGAAAATTGACTATATTTGTTAAAGAGAGAAGGAAAAGGAAAAGTAGTGAAGCTTTAATTTATTCAGAGTTTAACAAAATTTTATTTTAAAAATACTGAGAAATAGTTTACTCAAATCACCTGAGTCTCAGTGAGATGCAGTAATGTTCAATCGAATGAGTCTTAATTTTATATGTACACAGTCCAACATTTTGTACTGCTTGTTTTGTGTTTATAGTGTGCGCGTGTTGGTTGGATGCTCTGATGAAAAAATAGTTTGGGAAAGGAAGGAAGGAATTTACAATGCATAAAATGGAAATAAATGGGGGATTCAAAAATTTCATATTCCAATATACAGTATATGTTCATAGAATGCCTAGGAAATCTATAGAATGTGTGATGTTTTCATGCAAAGTATGAAATTTCTGTGTTATTATAATATGCCATATATTTTCCCTAGACATTGTATATAATACCTAAGGCAGCATTATGCAGAACAACAAGAACTATTTAGGCAAAATATGAAAAGAGAGTCATGAAAAGTATTAGGATTAGGGTTAGAGTTAAGGTTAGTCTAAAACTAAACCTAACCTTAACCCTTCTTTGAAAAGACGTGTATAAAAATGTAAGAAGAAATGCAAAATAAAGTACAGGATTTTCTTACTGGAAAAAAACAACAACCAAAATAAAATTGACTTTAGTATAACAAGAAAGGCTAGTTATACTCTGCAGCAGTGGTGGCCTTTCACCTTCACTTCCTCCTGGTTCCAAAACAGCGGAGGGGGACCAGCTTGGGAGGGAGTGAAAGGGAAGAGGCCAGTGGGCAGCTGGTTTATTGAATGGATGGGAGGAGGTCACTGAAGGGGGGAATGGCCTGGCTGTGGGGGCCCTGAGATAAGTGGGTGCAGGATGAGTGGGGCAGCTCCACCCCCCCACTTGCCTTGTCTCAACTCGTGGCAGTGGCCATGCCATACAGCCTCCAGTCCCATTGTAGCAACAAGCAAGCAGACGGTCGGACGGAGTGGGTGGGGTTATTTTTGGGATAGGGCTTATATTAGGCACACGCTAAAAATCATGCTAGGGCTTATTTCCTGGGTGGGTCTTATTTTCGGGGAAACATGGTACATGAAAAAAGTATTTGTAAGTGAAATTTAATAGGCTATGTACCCATCTGTTTGGCCTTAATTAAGGAAATGTTAAACAAGAAATTTTCTCAAATGTACTGAAAGATGGAAGCATGTACTGTTGAAAGAAACATGGATTTCAGAAAAAGAAATCAAGCATTTTTGCAATAAGCTTTACATGATTTGCTGGGATTCTAAGTGCTAAGTCAAAGTAAGATTTGATCCTTCATTAGTAAATCTAGAATATTCACTAGATGAACGTACACAATGAGTCCTGCTCCTTACAGCGTGGGTGTCAAACTCACCGAATCATGTGATGTGTTGTGACGCGTCACGATTTTTTTTGCATTACTGGAGTGGGGTGGGTGAGGCTTCCATATGTTGCAAATGGCCCACAGGCCGGCAGTTTGACACCCCTGCCTTGCAGCATTATTCAAGTAATCTTTGGTTTCTGCAGACAGTTGTGATTTCTGTGCAGCTGTTTGGCAAGGGAAACCCTTTATAGTGTGGTATGTTTTGACTTTAGCATAAGCCTTGAAACTTACATTATCAGGGTCAACAACCTCACAAATGAAGTTTTTTATTCTGCAGACAGGTATGGTTGAATGCATGAATATATGTAGGAAGCCAGTGTTCTTTTAGTCATCTTAACTCAGTGCTTCTCAATTATTTTCTGTCATGCCCCCCTAGGAAGAAGAAAACATTTCGCGCCCCCCGCGCGACTGTAAATTTTTTTTTTCTGTACAGAGGACCGATTTCCGGGTCTAAAAGTCACACGGGTGGGTTTGGCCAATCAGGATAGAGCATCATGTCTATCCAATCGGGTCCTTTGCGTGTGTCACGTGCGTTGGCGGTCATGTTGTCCTCCGCGTCGGGCTGCCGCTTGCGAGTGAGTCGGATGATCCGATCTAGAAATCCAATATGACAGTATTTGCCGAGGTCAAACGAGCCCCCCTTTACGGAGCCTCGCGCCCCCCCTGGGGGGTGCGCCCCACTATTTGAGAAGCACTGTCTTAACTGAAGTTAGGTTTATATGGAGGATGTGTTTTGCAAATGTTTCAAATTTAATAATGCAGATATGTTTTAAAGTGCTCTAAATCAGTTGATGCTTTTTATGGTTATTCACTATATACACAACTTTCACTTCTTAATGTTAATTGCATGGTAATAATAGCATATAATACAACAGTGCCATATCAGTCAGTCAGTTAAATCCTTACTTTAATCATAGACCAGCATAAAATATAATAAGGAAAGATTACACCCATTTCAACAACAAAGCTGAAATTTATAAGACATAAAAGATCACTAAAAGCTAAGATTGTCAACACAATACTATAATATTGAAATATTTCTCTTTATAAAAATTCTTAATACTAAAACTATGGACTGGTGAGGGCACTCTTAAGCCACAAAAAGGATTTCAAAGCAAATAAAGATTTAAAACTTATAACAATAAAAAGGATTTTCAGTAAATATATTCATGCCCAACATCTTTAACTTAACTGTACATTTGAAAAGGGAAAATAATTTGCATCTGAACTAAAGATAAATAAACCAAACGTTAATTGTTTATAATAGGTGAAATATGACCTTTCTAAATAGGCACAAATACATTAGCTTTATTTGGGCTGCGTTTTCTGGTGACAATAACATTAGCCTGTCCGATTGCCTTGGGAAGGACTCAAAAGGTGGACAAAAATGCCAAAGCCATTCTAAAGATTTGGCTGATTGAGTGACCAACCAACCATAATAATACAAATTTGTTATAGCTATCCTACTACAAAAGACTCTCAATGGTTTAGAATATCCATTGTGCAATTTAAAATAACCACACCACATAACAACCTAGACAAAGCAGCCATACCAATAAAAACAACAAAAACTCATTGATCAGAGGCTTCTTAAGCCCAATCTTAAGAGCCTTCCAAAATCCTAGCAAAATGTACATCATCATCATCACTATCTATCTATCTATCTATCTATCTATCTATCTATCTATCTATCTATCTATCTATCTATCTATCTATCTATCTATCTATCTATCTTGGAGGATGCAGTTCAGGAGAGCAGGCAAAAGAGAAGGTGCACTTCCTGAGTTCCCTAAGATTACAGCATTTAATTTAGAGAACCTGGAGCTCACCGTTTTGCCTGAATGCACAGGAGTGCAGAAATGATAGGGTACAGGTGATCTCACAGATAACCAAGTTCCGTGCTTTATAGATGAGACTGATACCTTGAATAATACCTGGAAGTCAACAGGTAGCCATGTGGCGGTAATGATGCTGCTTGAGATGGTGTGTGACAAGAAGTCCCTGTTACTGCTTATGCCAATGGATTTTGGATCAGCTGTAGGTTCAGGAAGGTCTTCAAGAGCAGTCCTATATAGACTGTTTGGTCTAACGGTTAAGGCATCAGGCTAGAAAGAGGAAGACTATGATTCTAGTCCTGCCTTAGCCATGAAAACCTGTTCGGTGACCTTGGAGTAGTCATTCTCTCTCAGCTTACCTCACCTCACAGGGTTGTTTTTGTAGGAAAAATAGGAGGAGGAAAGTAGGTTGGATGTGTTTGCTACCGTGAGTTATTTATAAAAATAATAAAGGTGCTGCGGAGAAACTAAAAAATAAACATATTTTACTAGTCCAGTCATGAGATGACTAGAGTGAGAGTAACCAGCTGAAGCACTCCCGGTCAAGGAGCAGGTACAACTGGTAGCTGAGATAAACCTGTGCAAAGGTTGCCTTGACCACAACTACTACGTGTTCATGGAGCAGAAACTGTCCAGGAGGATTTCCACATTCTGCACTAGTTCTTGCATGAAGTACAACCCCATCCAAGATTGAAAATAAAAACACCCAAACCCCAGGAGGTCCAAATAGCCATATCCGCTCAGTCTTGTCAGGCTTCAACTGGAGTATATTCTTCCTCATCCAGACCAAAACAGCCTCCACACACAGGATTAGTACGTTAGTAGTTCAGTTGTGCACCCAGGATTGAGATATACAGTCGGATATCATATACATACTGATGATACCAAACTCCACATTGACAAATGATTTTAGCCAGTTAGTTCATATAAGTGTTAAACCAGGGGTCTTCAAACTTGGTCCTTTTATGACTTGTGGACTTCAACTTCCAGAATTCCTCAGCCAGGCACACAAAGGACCAAGTTTGAAGACCCCTGTGTTAAACAAAAGGGAAAAGAGTGTCAAATACTCAGTCACTTCACATGTGAAGGGCCACTGATGCAGTCTTTCCACTCTAGGGAAATAATGTTGATCAGAACTTGGTTATCTTTTGATTTACACTTTTATGCAGTTTTCAGTTTAAAAATTATGTTTAAAATGAATATGCTAAGGATAATTATTTATAAAAAGTCTTTGAAAAAAATTACAAGCTAATGTGGAAATAAGATGGAATTGATACACATTTGAATATATGTGGAACTAAAAGCACAATCCCATCTCAAACTTAATGAACAATAATAGTATAAATAAAACTTGCAAAGAAAAATGAGCATGTTAAGGAGTTTACAACTGCATGTGCTAATGCTCATTTTCTCTTTGTTTCAGGTATCAGTTCTTTTTGCAGATAAAGCAGGATGTCTTACAAGGGCGTTTGCCTTGTCCTGTCAACATTGCTGCTCAGTTGGGAGCTTATGCAATACAGGGTATGTGCTGATACAGTATTTTCCTTTTTAATAATGTCTTTTATTTGCAGTACAGGTTTGATTATACTTTAAAACCTGTGTTTCTTTGAGTTGAATGTAGTAGATCAGGGGTGTCAAACTGCCGGCCCACAGGCCAGACGTGTCATGTGGAAGCTGTGCCTACCCCATTGCCGGCAATAGCAAAACCAGCCCGATACGTTGTGCGACGTGATGTGACGTCGCGGGTTTGACATGCCTGTAGTAGATTGATATGAATTCCTTGTTCTTCAAGATCCATTCCAGAGGGATAATAAATGCATGCATTGGATGCCCATGTTCACACAAGGTTGACTCACACATAGTGTAAGATCAGCATTTTTAGTCATGGTTTCCTGAAAAAAGCCCATTGATTCCTGTTTCAACCATAATGGTTTAGGTTCACTAAACCTATGCACTAGATTAGCTGTGTGACAATGTTCAAGATTACCAAAATTTGCTGTTAGGTGTGCTTTATCAGAGATCCACTCCATATTAAATTTTTAATGGGGAAGGGAGTAATAGTCCACAGAACCGGTGCCACCACAGATCTGTTAGCTTTTAAAAGAGCTGTGTCTTCTTTAATATTTATATGCAAAGTGAATATATATACAGTTTTAATTCATAGAAAACTGAGTTCAGTTTATGTAGGACCACATCATAAAATGTTCAACTATATTGAACTTGTTACATCAATTCTTCCAGAATGCTTTTGTAATTATTTTGTTTTATTTAGAGTCACTTGATGGAGAAATATAATATACCCTCTTTCAGAGTATCATTTTGAAGAATTTCAGGACTGAGGGAAATATTGAAGATCATCAGGGGGGTAGGCTCAGGCAAATATTGCCTACAGAAATTGCTTGCTCCACACAGTCACACACACATCCCCGAGACTGGAGAGGAAGAGATTTCAAGAGAGTGCTGTAAGCTGTTTGCATAGCCTACCTGTACCTCCCAGCACCAGTTTGCAGGTGCAGTTGCGTTGCTTTTGACATGTATAAGACAGTAAGCAGGCATTTGAACATTCCAAAGTGTGAAGGAAATGGTTAGAAGGCAAATAAAAGCCAAATGTGAAACTGAATGGTTATGTCTCTTTCCAGCCAGAAAGCACATGTGATATCTCATTTAGTGACTGTTTTGCTTAGTGCTTAGTTGCCAGTTTTAGTAAGGATTATTAAGGGAGGACTACCATTACTAGGTTGCCAGCAATCTTGGTGAAGTATGATTTCTCCCTTACTTGCTTATCTGCTGCCATTTCCTGCTAATCTGCTAGAGAGGTTGGCTGCTAGAGAGGTTATATTCTGGCTAGTTCTTTTCTTCCTAGACTTTTGATTATGTCTTTTAAATAGTGTGTAAGTGAGGTTTATCTCTAGGTGTCTATTGATGGCGGATTTATCTGAATGAATTTTCAGGAATCCTCTAAGATTTTTGATTTGATCTGATGTAAAATGTTAAGTTTCTTAGTTGAAAATGATTGAGGTTGTCCATGTGTCATTATTGTTAAGCAAGTAGTCACTAAGAAGGGAAGCCATATAACTGTGACTGTGCTTTCCTTTTCCCTTCTTCTCCATTCTTTGGAATGTTCACCCCAGCAATGGGATAGCCAACTACTCTAACAGCTGCTATCTATAACTGACCAGACTAATCAGTTTCACATTTTAAGCTTTTGTTTGCCATCTAATAATTTTATTTCTACTTTCTTTTTCACCCACTCCTCCACCCTTTGGAATGCTCACCACAGCACTGGGATAAGGGAATTAATGTCTGTATTTACATTCATTGGAAATAAATAGATACAAAACAATAAGGAGACACACTATGGGGCCTATACATCAAAAGGAATGAAGTGGTACTGGTAGCTGTGAACATGCTATGCAAAAGCGTGGTATATTCCCCGTCATGTGCATGATTACTCTCTTGTAATCCATTCTTCTCCAGTCTCCATTGGGAGGGGGGAGAGAAAAATGTCAAACGCAGGAGAGATTGCCTACAAAGATTGCTTGTTTATTCCCCTCCCCCATTCTCCATTGTTTAGGCAATTGCCTTTGCAAGACGGAAAGGAAAAAAAACAGGCTACCTTTGTAAGCAATTTCTCCTGTGCCTGATCCAATTTTTTCTCATCTTTCCCTTACAGAGCAAAGAAATTGGTGAAGAAATAATTACAAGGAGTAAGCAGCATACACTGTACTTAGGTCTGTTAGCATCACTACATTCCTTTCAATGTATATTCACCTATGTATGCCTGCTTACTCTCTTGTAATCCCCTTTTCATCAATTTTTCTTCTCTGCAAGGGGATACAAAAGAAAAACAGGTGAGCCACAGAACAACATATACTCACCGAAATGCCTGTTTTAATGCAACATGTTAAATGGGATCCATATTTAATTTTTTCTGTGTGAATAAATGTTTCTGTTCTTATTTTCTCTTCCATATTCCTACTTTCCACTTTTTGAATTAAATGCTATAATCTAGATTAATTTGGATTATTTTTAGTTGAGTAATTCCAACAAAATGTTTTATGTGAATATCTATCCACAAGTATGCAATTTAAAGAATTCATATTTTTGTGTGCATTGTATAGCTGAACTTGGAGACTATGATCCATGCAAGCATACTGCAGGTTATGTTTCGGAGTACCGTTTTGTTCCTGACCAGAAAGAAGAATTAGAAGATACCATAGAACAAATACACAAAACTCTGATGTAAGAATTTGTTTTTATTAACTAATGTCAAATGACAACTTGTACAAAGAAAAAGCATTAAAGAAGCAGCCCTCTTCTGTGAAGGACGTTTACTTTGACTGCTTTTTAAAATATGCTTATGTGTTGGATCCCTTTCTTATCTTAACCCACGTTAGAAGGTGATGTGAAGGAATTATTGATTTTTTACCTATAGAGATGAACAGATATGCAATATCCAGAAGAAACTACAAGAAACGTGAGTTCAGTAGTATTCCTGAATAAATGTCTGTTTTACAATCATCTTTATTGAGTCATCTGTCTGTGCTTGAATTGAAAAGAACTTTGATTCAGATGTCAGAACAGTAAAAAATCAATATTTTTCTTTATATCAGCAGTAAAGTCAATATTATTTTTCATATCAGTAAAATCAGCATTATTCCATATCAGCTTTAAAGGATAAAGTTAAGGACTGTGAATATTTCATATTTGTTCTAAAATGCTATTGGATTTGAGATATGTTTGTGATTTCTGACTGGAGATGTTGGTCTGAATATCTTAACTAATTTTTCAAAATTATGGTTTATTTAATAAAACACTGATGGCTAGGTTTATACAATAGACAATTAGGTAGAAGCATCTGAACAACTTTGTCTTGAGTTGGAAGCTAGGCAGGTCTATTTAGATGGGAGAAAGTCAGTGAATATTTGGAGTTATAAAATAGAGTAGAAAGTTAAAATATAACCCCAGGGTAAGGCAGTGAAAATCATTTCTTTACTGCTACTAAGAAAATTACAGAAATATTTCTGTGAAATTGCAGCAACTGAATTGACTTGAAGGAGGCTTCATGTTTTCATAATAATGATTATATTTTACTAGGTTTCTAAACTATGGTTTATAAACAGATGGATTCATTTACATTTCATGTTATGCCAAACATGCATGCCACATTATGATTTAGCAAGTGCAAATCTCGCCACTAAATGGTATAGGTAAACATGAAAAATACTGGCAGGAAATCCTGTATTTCTGTAGATGCAGAAGCATGACACATTTCATCAAAAGTGGTGGTGAAAAAAAAGATGAAAGCAATCTATAAACTACTAAAACTCTTGTATCTTTACCTGTGTGAAACAGTGCATCAGGGGGCAGTGATCAGGGGGAACATGATAACTTTCTTCCAGTATTTGAAGGGCTGTCACAAAAAAGAGGGGATTGACTTATTCTCTCCGGCACCAGAATGCAGGACAAGAAGTAATGTGTGGAAGCTTGTCAAAGAGAGATACAACCTAGACGTAAGGAGAAATTTTCTGACAATAACAGCAATTAATCAATGGAAAAGCTTGCTTCCTAGGTTTGTGGGTGTTTCACTACTGGAGGTTATAGACCTACTTGAGGGAGGACAAACAACATTAGAGGAGGTTCCAGTTTGCTTGTTGCCACATCTGTATATTGAAGGATCTATGAAAGAAACAAAACTTTTTTGATATTTTATTCGTAAACCATAAGTAACATAAATTTCTTTTATTAGGGCAGTTAATCACATGGAAATTGTAGTAATTTGTTTTTCTTTGTATTGAAAAACAAGTTTAATATGTTCTGTGATCAGTATTCCAAAAAGAATTACTAAGTACAAACCTATAAAAGAGAAACTTTATTGCAGTGTAGTCAATTCAAAGAGAGTTCTATAAGCAAACTGATTTTTGCCACATTCAGAGAAGGAGAATTGCAGTGATGAGACAGCAACATATTATATAAAAGAGATATGAATGGCCTAGAAAATTTACTGAAAGAGGGGTACAAAATGTAACCTTGTATTTTTATAAAAGGTACAATTACAACTGAATATGAGATATAGATTCAGTAGTCCCTACGCTACAAGGGCAACTCAACATTTTCCTGTGAAGAAAAGCTGTTGAAAATATATAAGAATTTGTTAAGGTTAGAATTCTTCTAAATTTGGAGGCAATTATTTGATGTAAATATTTTGCTGGCCTAAAGAAGAAGATTAACCTGTAAACTATATGTCTCTAAGCAGAACCAACTGATCTTGTTGGCCTTCCAAACACTGCTTAAGAACTGACACTGCCTACCTACAAGTACATCATCAGACTACAGCTTGTGAAAACCCATAGTACTTCAGTTTCTGCTGGAATGATTTTCAAGATCTTTCAAAATTATCATCAGAGTGAATGAGCATAAATGATAAAAAAGGCAGTAGCTTAGTAAGAAACCATAACCATATACTAGTCTTTACTTTGATCATCTCAGTCTCTTGGTGGAAAACTGTACTGGACATATACTCTCTCACTTTAAATATATTCCTTCAAATATTGACTCTTATCTTCTTTGAGGAATCAAAGTTTCCATACAGTCCCATTTGGGTTCCCAATAAAAGCAGTGCATGAGCTTTAGCTGAAAATACTATTAATATAGCTAGTACATGCATCTCTGAAATGATAGAAGGATTGTATATTTTGCTGAATTTTGAAGGTTTTGGATTATATAATCTAATGAACATCATGTATAATTTGTAAGGATTTTAATGTGTTGTATAAGGTATTAGCTGCCAGCTTTGAATTTTTGGACTTTGTTGTGAATAAATACATATAAGAATGTTATTTTATTCAACAGTGGCCAAGTTCCAGCTGAAGCAGAATTGAATTACTTAGGAGTAGCAAAGACACTTGAAATGTATGGCGTGGATCTTTATCCCGTCTATGTAAGTAATATTTTTAAAGTTACAATTGAGCGCAACTTCATTATACCTTATTTATTTGTTTGGTTAATAATTTATTAGGCCTTTAGTAACTTGGGGATGCAATTGACTGAGTTTCATAATTTTTTCTTCTTCTAAACTAAGAATCACTTGATAGCTATTCAACAGATTGTATGGGTATGTACAAAATGTGTGTTCACTTCCGGATTTTCTTTAAAGTATTAATTACAGAAATAATCAGTGAATGTCAGGATATTTATGGTATAAGGAAACAAAAGAAGACAAGAATCTGAAGGGATATATTATAAGAGAAAGTCTGTTAAACATTTGGAATTTCTTAAAAGCTAAAATAAGCCCAAGAATTTCACAATAATAATGTTGTTCATATTGTTATTATTTATTAAACTTGTATGCTGCCCAGCTCTCAACAATTCTGGGCAGCTCCCAACAATCAAATAAATTACAATAAAATCAATAAAACATGAGAAATAAAGGTAAAAGATGGCAAAGATGATGAAATGAAGAGTCTCCCTTTCCTTTCTCAAAGGCGTGGGTGAAGTTCCAAGTCCCCACAGCTTTTCTAAATGACAGCAAGTGTGGAAGCCATCTGGAACTCAGAAGGAACTAAAGAACATCACTGTCAAATGCTTTTTATTCCAAGGACAAGAAAGATTACTTATGGCAACATGATACCTCTGGTCTCAAGAGATAGACTAAAGACACAAAAAGAATTCATTAAAAAACATAGAAATCTACCATAGTTAATGCTTCTACCACAGTATTTGTAAATAAGTACAAATTATTTTTAAAAATGATATCAATGAAGGAACTCTATGGAAGATAACATAATTTGAAACACATATGGGAAGTTTTCACCTAAAAGCTATCCATTCAGCAACAATTCAAAGTTAAAGCAGTGCTGAAAAAAAAAATCACTTTACAGCCCATTAATAACCATTGGCAACCTTCACAGGATCTTTCAATCATATGATTGCCATTATTCTCAGTGCATATTATCAAACAAAGCCTTACTAAAAGCCAACATGGGTTTGTCAAAAATAGATCATGCCAGACAAATCTTATTGCATTCTTTGACCAAGTGACAAAATTAGTGGATCAGAGGAATGCTGTGGACATAATTTACTTGGACTTCAGTAAGGCATTTGATAAAGTAGATCACAACCTACTACTTGACAAGATAGAAAAATGTGGGGTAGACAGAACCACCACCAGATGGATCCGTAGCTGGCTGACCGGCCGTACTCAGCGAGTGGTCCTCAATGGAACTGCATCTATATGGAGGGAAGTGTGTAGTGGGGTGCCCCAGGGCTCTGTTCTGGGCCCAGTACTCTTCAACATCTTCATCAACGATTTGGATGAAGGGATAGATGGGGAACTCATCAAATTTGCAGACGACACCAAGCTGGCAGGAATAGCCAACACTCCAGAAGACAGGCTTAAGATACAGAAGGATCTGGACAGACTTGAACACTGGGCACTAACTAACAAAATGAAATTCAATGGTGAAAAAAGCAAGGTTCTACATTTAGGCAAGAAAAACCAAATGCACAAGTACAGCATAGGTGGCACCATGCTCAATAGTAGTAACTGTGAGAGGGACCTCGGAGTCCTAGTAGACAATCACCTAAATATGAGCCAGCAGTGTGCTGCAGCTGCCAAAAAGGCCAACACAGTGCTAGGCTGCATTAACAGAGGGATAGAATCAAGATCACGTGAAGTATTAATACCACTCTTCAATGCCTTGGTAAGGCCACACTTGGAATACTGCATCCAGTTTTGGTCACCACGATGTAAAAAAGATGTTGAGACTCTAGAAAGAGTACAGAGAAGAGCAACAAAGATGATTAGGGGACTGGAGGCTAAAACATATAAGGAACGGTTGCTAGAATTGGGTATGTCTAGTTTAACGAAGAGAAGGACAAGGGGGGACATGATAGCAGTATTCCAATATCTCAGGGGCTGCCATAAAGAAGAGGGAATTAAGCTATTTTCCAAAGCACCTGAAGGCAGGACAAGAAGCAACGGGTGGAAACTAATCAAGGAGAGAAGCAACCTAGAACTAAGGAGAAACTTCCTGACAGTGAGAACAATTAATCAGTGGAACAGCTTGCCTCCAGAAGCAGTAAATGCTCCAACACTGGAAGTTTTTAAGAAGAGACTGGACAGCCACTTGTCTGAAATGGTGTAGGGTTTCCTGCCCGAGCAGGAGGTTGGACTAGATGACCTCCAAGGTCCCTTCCAACTTTACTACTATTATTATTATTATTATGCCAGATTGGTGGGTTTTTTTTATCTCCCCCCCCCTCGCAGAGCAGAGAGATTGGAGAGAAAGGAATTGTTTGTTTTTCCCATTGAGAGTAATGCAGTTGTGCCAACAGTGACAAAAGGTCAAGCAAATAAGTAATTGCCTACAGATATTGCTTGTCTTTTTCTCCCTCGTGCCCCCCTCCCCCTCCAAGTTTGGAGAGATTTCAAAAGAATACTGTAAGCTGATTGCATAGCAATATCTTATTGGGGAAGCTGAGGATGGGGGGCAACAGGGATAGGCGGCAGAATGCAGGGCAACGGAAAGAACAGAGATACTGTAGTTAGCAGATGGGGGGAGTCGAAGAGCATGTTGCAGTTATAAATGTGGACAAGCTGCCATGCCCCAAATTTTAATCACTTGACCATGGTGGGGTTGCAACAATTATACTTCAAGGGTCAGCTTTAGCTACCATTCATTCAGCACTGTTATGACTTCAAGTGGTTGCTAAACAAGTTGTCATTATTGAGGACTACCTACAGTATATTTAGTTTCTTAATTTAAAGATTGTTACGTGTTCCCACTGGGAATTCATTATGTTGAATGATTTTGTTTACAAAATAAATATAAGCAATCAATAAACTTTGGTGTTATTTGTTCACTCAGAGTCCCCGAGTCAACAGGGCCATCTTGTAATAGCATTCCATGGGAAAGATATGTAAACTTTCAAAGAATTTGAAAAGGATGAATACTTTACAAACTATGTGTTAGTACAGTAGTCCCCAACCTTTTTGGTACCAAGGACTGGTTTTGTGAAAGACAATTTTTCAGTGGGGAGGGGAGGGGAAGAGGAAGAGCGTGCAGCCTAGATCCTCGCATACAGAGTTTACAGTAGGGTTAGCGCTCCTATGGGAATATAATGCCTAATGATCTAAGGTGGAGCTGAGACAGTGCAAATACAGATGAGCTTTGCTCACTCACCACTGCTTGCCTCCAGCTATGCAGCTTGGTTCCTAAAGGGCATGGACCAGTGCCGGTCCATGGCCTGTGGGTTGGGGACCCTGTGTTAGTGGAATTGTTGAGTTATTTTCCTGGAAAAGCAAATTACAGTGCTGAACCACAAATTTATTTACACTTTCTTCCATTCCAAAAGCAGCTTAGAAGACATTCAGAAGGCTGAGCCTAGTAGGCTTGTAGACTATACTGTATAATTCTTTGGATCTTGGACAGGGTCAGCAATCCTTGAAATCTGTTGCAAAGCAGTAATTCTTTTACTCTAGAACAAGATACTTTTTTAAAGACAAAAGTTAAATCCTTGAAAATTCATATTTGGGTTAAGCATGGATTAGGGAACTTTCTGTTAAAGATAGTGGTTGGGTTGCCATACAAAAGGCAATTAACTATTATAAAAAGTATGAGATTACAAATCTGAGGGATTTATTCTCAGTGTCACTAGAAGATAAAAGGAATATACATGCAACAGATATGTTCAGGCAGGAAATTATAAAAACAACACAGAATCTGAGTAAAGTCCTCAAGAAGTTCAAAATAATAGGAAATAATAGATAATTAGTAGGTCAGATTTAAGTGGAGAGAGTGGAAGTTTATTTAATATTGACAGTGGATTTTTTTTTTGCATCTACTATGATGGAACCATATTAGAAAATGTTCTTCTTTATCTCTACACAGTGATCTATGCGAAAAATGTTTTTCTTTTGAAAAAAGTATCACATTAACAAATATAATTTAATTTAACATTTTTTTTCCAGGGTGAAAACAAATCTGAATATTTTCTGGGATTGAAGCCTATAGGAGTAGTTGTTTATAAGAATAAAAAGCAAGTAGGAAAGTATTTTTGGTAAGTAAAATCTATAGTCCTTATCAATAATGGATGGTAAGCAACAATATATATGCACACTTTGTTCCTTTTCCATCTATTCAATCTTCCAAGTAAATTGGTAAAGAATAAACTCCCTTTGATTGAGGTATGAGTCCTGATGATTGCATGGATACACCCTTGCATGTTTTGATAACTACATACACAGTCCTCCGTTTATAACCGTAAAAGAGCCTGCTCATTATGGTCATAAGTTGTGATAACGTAAAGCAGGTGATCACGTATCCAACCTGATTTTACTACCTTTTCTTTCAGTGGTTGTTAAGCAAATTGCTTGGTCATTAAGTGAATAAGTTGTTAAGTAAACCCATGGTTGCTCTAGGGCACTTTTGCAAAAACTGGAAAAGCCGGTTTTCAGCAAAAAGTTGTAAATTGTGGTCATATGAGTGTGAGGCGCCACAATTCAACCCTATGCTACAAATATTCTCTTCTATTAGTACAGTGTTAACAGGTTTATTCTATGTTGTATATATACCACTATATTCAGTTATTACCTGCATCTATAATATATTATTTGCATTAACTATTGCTATAAAACAACTTGGGGAAAATCGAACTTAGAGTCGTGGTGGGCTATGGAATGCTTATTTCCAATTTAGAATTAATTTCTGATCTATCAATTATAGAGAATTGGAATAGATATACCTATATTTTTCTAAGGTATTAAAGAATGTCTATTTTATTAACTCTTTATAGTTAGACTGATTCTTTCAATATTTCCTGAATAAATTCATTTCTATCTTAATGTACGTTTTGTTTTGTTTTTTAAACATTTTAGGCCTAGAATTACCAGGGTCCACTTCAAAGAAGCTCACTTTGAACTTAGAGTTTTGGGAAAAGATGTAAGTTTATATTTTTGTAGTTTTAAATTAATTCTGTTATGGAAGCAGTCAACTCTGTAAAAAGTGTGAAAACAATAAAAGGCATTAATAAGCTGGCTGGGTGATTGTGGGCCAGACCGACCCACTTCACAGTTTAAGTGTTGTGGGGAAAATAAGAGGCAGGAATATTTACACTAACTTGAGTAGTACAAAATAAAGGTAGGATATAGATCCAATAATTTCAGAATATAATTAAATGTGAGATTTATTTAATCTGCAAAGGATTGTTTTGTAAACAACTATGAGTAGTCAGTTAGGGATAGTAATTGAAATAGAAATTTCCGTCACTAAACAGTATGGTCAGAAAGCATGAGATCACATGACCACATTAACTTAGCAATGGCAATCACGCGTTAAGCAAGTCTCAGGCAATTCACAAGCAGGCAGCCATGTAAGATGTTGGGCCAGGGATGGCTGTTGCCAGGTAGAGGAGGTTATGCGGGTGGCCTGCGAGACATGGGAATGTGGAAGGCTGGAGGATGCAGTGGTTAGGCAGGGGAGGGCATGCAAGGAATAGCTCCAGGGTGGTAGAGTCGGGAGTGGCTATTTCCAGGCAGAAGAGAGTGCAAGTGATTTATGACCTCCCCTGTCTGCTTCCCCATTGATTTTGCTTGTGGAAAGCCAGCAGGGAAGGTTGCAAACAGTGATCACATGACCATGGGCTATTGCAAGCCAATGGCCAAGTACCCAGATTGCGATAAAGTGACTGCACTGTTCTGGGATGGCCAGAACTTCAAGGACAAGTAAGTCTTCTTTTTCAGCACCGTCATAATTTTATTATTATTATTAATGGGGAAAGTTATAGAAAAAAATTAGTGATACCCTTGGCTACTGGTCTTTTTGTCTATCTCTTACATTTGAGGTGGGGCTTTTAAAATTCTTACAATGTAGCCTTGCCTGACATGATACCCTCCGGATCATGGCTGGTAGTTACAATTCCAACACAAGAGAGTCAGTTTGCTGTAGTGTTAAGGCGTCAGTCTAAAAACCAGGAGACTGAGTTCTAGTTTCGCCTTAGGCATGAAAACTGCTTTAGTTTAGGCAGTCACTCTCTGTAACCCACAATATCATACATGGGTGACCAGCCAATCAATCAGTTCCAGTCACAAGTAAACACTCTAAATTCGGTTGATCCGAAAATAGATTCTGAACTTGTAGGAAAAAAAACACTAGGAAGAAGAGTTGTAATTCTAACACAACTGTTACAATAGAGTGTTTGCACTGCCTGTAATGTCTATGTAAATTTAAGTAATGTCTCCGTATATGAAAGTAAGGCAACTAATGTATAATTTATGTATATAATAAATGTGCCTGTATGAGTGACGTGGTAGCCTAGAGGTGGAGCTCTCACCTCACAATCAGGAGGCTGTGAATTCGATCCTAGATAACGGCAGATATTTCTCTATCTGGGCACAAAGAGAAAATATCTACTATCTACTGTGAACTCTGCATAGGCATCAGCAAGGGCATCCAGCCAACGCTCAACTCCATTCGGTCACCCAACTCCACCCAATGCAAGGGATTGCAGGGTCATTACAAGAAAAAAAAGGGGGGGGGCTGGAAATGATGTGACTTTATTATTAATCCTGGTTAAAAGCATTCTAATTTTAATTAAGTAATGGAATTACATTGTTGTACTACAACTGGGATTGTATATTGTCCATCACAATAATTCAGTAATAAAGAAAGAAAGAGATAGGGACAGAGCTTGCCCAAAACATTTTGGTATTGGAAACATTCTACAGAGAAAAGTTAGCTAGAATGATAGTCGAGTCTTATATTAAATGGCAGTGAGGTAGCATCCATATTTGGTGATTGCAAAATAAATAGAGCAAATTGCTTGGCAATAGTAACTCGAGATCAAAAATTTCACTGTTATTCTTCCAAGATCTCCAATTTGTGGATGAGATGGAAAGCAAATTTATACAACAAATAACATAAAGTTTAAGAGTGAATCAAAGTGAATCAATAAATACCCGATACTTGGTATCTGTGTAGCTTTCTGGGCTACTTGGTGTAGAAGTGTTTTGTAATGACTTTCTTCCAGGACATTTCTTCAGCATACAGTCCTGTTATTCTCTCAGTCAAGTATTTACCAGGTTCATTCTTGTTAGCTTCCAACTTACCTTCCAACAAGATCAGCCAGGTATTGATACCTGCTGAAACATGTTTGGGTAAATAGACTCTCTAAAATTCAGTCCCGAGGATAGAAAGTAGCAATCACAGATGTGCTGTTGATAAATTACCAATTGAAGTGTAAGATGAAATTAGTTGGAGAGCTTATCCCCAAAATACACTTAAAATTATGTGTAATATATACAAGTTATTTTTTTAAAAATGCAGTAATTTTTTAAGTCCTGTTGATTTATTTCAAGCATTTCATCTGCTTTTCAGCTGAAAACCTTAAATAGCAGCTCATAAAGATCTGCTTTAAAAAAGAATCCTTTTACAAGCCTGCTGTCTGAAAACCAGAGTATACACATTTGCACACACGCACATAAAGAGATTGGGATAGGGCAGGAAGAAAGAAGCTCCTTTAAGCATTATTTCTGAATTAGAATATGTCTAGCTGCAAAAGAAAGAACTCCAGAACTGCAAATGTTTGAATCCTAGCTGAGCCAGTGGTCTGGCCTTGTTTTCCATCTCCTTCTTTGCTATATCCCTGAGGGAGGGAGCAGAACCATTAAGCTGTTTCTTTCCTCTGATTTTTTTCAGTGGAATGGCCCTGTTTCTCATTTCTCCTTTTATAAAAGGAACATGTTAAAGAAACGCTGCTGAATGATAAGGTCTTTCAAATGTATTCAATTTTCTGCATTGATATGAATGTCCAAACTGCATTGCATCAACTTTCCAAATCTATTTGGATTGTTTTGGAATAACATTTTTTCCGATGAAATTCTAGTAGAAAATGTGGACTGAGCTATGCTATCTTTAAATAATTACAGAACTGGTTAAATAGTTATACACAGTTTCTTCTATATGTCAAGTGACTTCACAATAAGATGGAAGGAAATGTGAAGTGGCAATACTACAGGTCCTTTTTTCTAGGCCCTGTATTAATCAACATATTTATAAATTACTTTGATGGGGGATTACAAAATATGTTATCCAATTTGTTGTTAGTAAAAAGCTAGAGGGCAATGCTAAGCATCTATTTTGTCAGTCTCAAAATACAGAATTTTGACAAGCTGGAACAATAGACAGAATCCACAAAGTAAAATTTTAATACTGTGTCCTTCATTTGAATAGGAAAAATCAAAGGGATAAGAGAGGTGTAACCATAATATTCAGCAGTACATGTATAAAGGATCTGAATCTCTTGGTGACTCATAAGCTGAACCTGCGCCAGTAGTCTATATGCACCTCCCCTGCACCTCCAAATAAATCTAATCCTAGGCTGAAATCAACAAAAATATAGTGTCAGAATTACCCACAAAGTCATTGTTCTTCTCTGTTCTGTGTTGATCATACCATACCTATTACAAATTAGAGTATGATTTAACTTATCATATGCAAGGAGATGAGAACTTTGTTTCCTAATGTTTTCTGTTTGCCAGATTTAAAAAAGAAAAACTTCAGAGATGCTGTTTTCATTGAAAGTCATTCTGGCTGCTATGCTGGAATTATACTTGAAGATGAAAGGCTTTGCCACCATTCTCATAAGATTATAGTTTCACATGACTTGACAGGAAAACAGTACCTTATATTCTGACGTGAATTTGTTCATCTTTTAAGTCTTTCAATATACCAAAGAAGGGTCGGTAGAGGAGACTTGATTCTTTTATTCTCACTATGTGAGAATTTATTTGATAAAGTGTGTATATAGTTTCTATTTCAAGTATCTTAGAATTTGATGTAAAGAATGCAAATAGTATTTCAGGTGCACCCAATGATCTTATAATTTACAGTAGATTTATTTTTTTTTCTTACTAGTGGGGCTAGAAGAGTGATACTCACGAAGGAAGTTAAATCCTGCAATCCTGTGTACTTTAAAAAACAGTATTTTATAGGGTTGTATAGAGTTTCTTCATTTTAAAAATCAATCCGTTATAATAAGATTATTTTTATTCAAGTTTTAGATATAGCAGATTATCTTTGGTTGTTGAAAGTACTCTAATTCCACTTACAATGTCTATGAATTAATTAAAGGGTAGTATTTTTTGTGCATGAATTCCCTTTTTAAAAAGAAATGTTTAGGACATCTTGTTGATAGAGGTGATTTTTGAAAAAGAGCTACAAACTTTCTTCAGTAGTATTTTCTATACATCTCACAGCTAATAAACATGTGTTTGGGATGATTTCTGCTAATACTGTATATTCTTCAATGATTTTAGCATTACTTTTGTTATAGGTCAGTCCTGTATCTTCGTACTCTATACAAAACAATTTGTAATTAAAGCAACTCTGGTACATCTATTTGGTTTCCAGTTAATGAACCAAAGAAAAAGACAAATGCCTTACCAACAGTCAAAATGATTTAAGTAGTACTTGAGGTAATAGCTGATCTCCCAAAGTAAAGTGATCAGAGTTCTACATATTTTCAGTAGGCTAATAACTTCAGTGAAATTCTCAATGACCACAAATGGTCCTTGATCTAGGCTAGACATGAAAAGTGTATTTAGCACTCATGAGCTCAGGTTATTGAGTACAAACCTTTTACATCAGAATAATTCCCATAATATTATCATCCTTTTCATTTCAGTGTAACGAAACTTCCTTCTTTTTTGAAGCACACAACAAAACTGCATGCAAGCATTTATGGAAATGTTGTGTAGAACAGCACACATTCTTCAGGTAGGTGAGCTGAAGCTCCAAGGAATCTGTTACTGAATGATGATAGTAAAAAAGACATATCTGAGCAGATTTTTGTTGTTGTTAGTTGCGAAGTCGTGTCCGACCCATCGCGACCCCATGGACAATGTTCCTCCAGGTCTTCCTGTCCTCTATTACGGAAGATATATTTAAAACTTACCTAGAGTTTAAAAAACAAGTATTTTGGATTCTTCTGTTTGTCTAGCTATGTTTAGGATAGGTGTGCACATTTCATCAGATTGGTTTGGATCCAAAAATAAGAATGGTAGATAAGTAGCCACTGGCTTTGATCTGCAACTGCTCAGGCAAGCATTTTCCAATTACTGTAATGTTGTAGCTCTGGGATACTGATTTTGCTTGACTTAATCTTTTTTTTCCTGCTTGTCAGAGGTCCATTTTTTGTAACCCAAACTACCGAATTTCTTAGAGAGATATTAACACTCAGATATGAATGAATTAAAAAGAATTGTGGGCTTGCGCCCACAATTGGACCCAGAAGTTCCATCACTAAGCAAGGCAGTTGCTAAAAGAGTCGTGCCTAATTTTACGACTTTCTGTCATAGTTATTAAGTGAATCACTGCAGTTGTTAAGTGAATCACATCATTAAGTGAATCCGGCTTCCTCCATTGACTTTGCTTGTTGGAAGCTGGCTGGGAAAGTTGCAAATGGCGATCATGGACCCCAGGATGCTGCACCCATCATAAATACATGCTGGTTGCCAAGTGCCTGAATTTTGATCGTGTGATTTGGGGATGCTGTGATGGTTTTAAGGGTCAGGACAAGTTGTAAGTCACGTTTTTCAGTGTTGTCATAACTTTGAATGGTCACTAAATGAATGGTTGTACTTGTAAGTTATGTATGACTGCTAGTTCCAATGGCAGGGAAATAATAATTCAATCTAGAAGTGTTTTCATAGCAATATATAAGATCATGACAGTTTTATAATACTTAAGGAATTCTGTGCTTATGAATTGGAATTGTGATTTGTATTTGTAGAATTCTTTGAAACAAAAAGTTGAAGTCGGCTCTTATATTCTGTATTAATATTTATGTTATTTTGCCTTGTAGCTTATCATTAAAGTAGTCTTGTGCTGTTGTTCTATTGAATTGAGTGAGTCTTAAACTAATCTTCAGTGACCTTGGGAAATAGGAGAGAGCAGGCAAGACTGGACAACTGGCAAGTAAAAAGTGTCTCGGTCTACAGAAGGGAGACTTTTCTGAAATAGACAAGTACAGTTCCTTTTCTTCTCATTGTAGTCTGTTGTTGCAATTCAGAGAATCTTTGATCTTACACATTTGTCTCTAAAAGTTGTCACTAAGAGCTCATTTATATAGTGACAGAAAGTAGCTATGGTTAGCCCTGCAAGGTCCAGATAAGAAGCACGACTATGAGTACTAATTCTATTGTAAGCTTACCTTAATAGACTCTTGTAAGACTGATCTGAAAGTATTTCTTCTTTCCTTTTACTCCTCAGAAAAATAGGCGAGATCCATTCTGAAACATTTCTCCTCCTCCCTTCTGTAGACCGAGACACTTTTTACTTGCCAGTTGTCCAGTCTTGCCAGCTCTCTCCTATTTCCCAAGGTCATTCTGTGAAAAGAAGTTTGTATGCCCGCCCACACCTCCAGTTTTTTCTTGAAAATAAACATACATCTCTACCACTGATATTCTCCCTTTCTAACTGCTTGCCTATAATTTTGACTTTAATCTCCAGTCGAAGAATCTTCCCCTTTAATGTGAACCAATACATTGGGAAAAGGAACCACCAGCCTTCTTCCAACCACCTCTGTGTTTTTCAATTAACCTATATATCAATAATAGCAATATCAATAGCATTTAGATTTATATACCGCTTCATGGTTCTTTTCAGCATATTGCCCCCAACGATCTGGGTCCTCATTTTACTGACCTCAGAAGGATGAAGGCTAAATCAAGCTTGAGCTGGTCAGGATTGAACTCCTGGCACTGGCAGAGTTAGCTTGCAATACTGCATTCTAACCACTGCGCCACCACAACTCCTATAATGCATAAAACAAACTTTCTCTCTTCCTGGATTCTACGGATCCAAATAATTAATAGGGATAGGCAAACAGATTTCTCCTGATAATAATGATTATCGTGTTTCCACCTCAACGAGCTTTCTGTCTATTGCTGTCAAATTGCCCTAAATGGCACATTCTATGGAGGCAAAAGAGAAGAAATAAATATGACTGCAGGCCCATCATCGCAAATCTGGAATACAAAACAGAAGCAGCTAGTGAGAAAGCTTTATTTCAGTCCTGAAGAAACACAGGGACTGTGGTCTCAGTTCTGGCCAAGAAAACCAGGAACCATCTCTGTGGAAATATACTGCCAAGGATTTGACCTATAATGGACTTGTAGTTAATTGATTACTTCAGAATAAGGTTTGCTAGTGATGGCAAACAAACAGCAATACACAAGAGACTCTCCTCTTAAGAGAAAAATGACCTTGAGGTTTCTTTGGGCTACCCTCAAAAAACATCCCCAGTGAAGATTTTCCCTGTCCCTTTCTCAATGTACCAAATATTCAGCATCCAAACCACAGCTTAGTGATATTTCTTTGGGGGAGGTGAAAATGGGTGATGTTTTAAAAATTAATATTTGTATGGATAGAACTTAAAAAAATCTTATGTGATTTCCAGCTCCCGAAGAAAAAAAACACTGCAGTGAAAAATCGCCCTTCAGTTATGATTGGGAGGAGATGGGAGGGCTGCTGGTCTCTTTGATAGCCACAGTGAAAATGGCCATGGAAGTGCAGAGCCTGCCAGTAGGATGGAAGACCTTGCAGTGGGCCGATTGCATCTGAGCACATCACCAATAACCTTGTGGGCAATGTTCTTGAAATAATCAAACTTTCAAAGCAGAGTATCTCAGACCAGGAAGTTGGCGACAAAATGGAGGGCTGATTCTGAGGATGTCCTCAGCAGTACTATAGAAGAAGTCTACATGCAATCTATATTTTCTTTTATTTGTGGCTAGTTCTATAAGGACAAATGTACTGTGTGTTTTCAATTGAAACAGAATGCCAGAAAATGAATCTAATTCTCTATCAAGAAAACTCGGCAAACTTGGATCTCTTGGTTATAAACATCGATACAGGTAAGAATAAGATAATATTACTATTGTGACTTGAAGCTTTAATTTCAGGATGCGTCTTTTTTCTTTGTTCGTGGAATCTTGAATTTTAGGTATTGTGTGCTGTGATTTTCTATCCCTTTTTTGAGACAGGTATTATAAGCACAGCTTTAAAAGGGATTTGAGGAACTCATCTCCAGCCTTTTATTACAATTACAGCTGCAAAGTTTGTAAAAATGAAGGCTGAAATATGCTTTAATGTTTTAAGAGTTCTGTTTATAATGTATACTTTGCTTGTTGATTCTAATGGCATGTGGTAACTTATTTGAGTCAAGATTTACTCCTGGCAATTTCATGGATATTTTGAAGAGGGTTCTTTTTAAAAGCAACTATATGAAAATAAGTTACTATTGTCTTTCCCCAAATTTTGCTGTCTAACTTACATCTCTGGAACATCTTGGTATTAACTAATTTCTTGCTACAGTTATTAAGTGAATCCTTGCAGTTGTTAAATTAGTAACATGGTTGTTAAGTGAACCTGGCTTCCCCATTGACTTTGCTTGTCAGATGGTCACAACAGATGATCAAATGACCCCGGGACACTACAACTGTCAAAAATATGAATGAATTGCTAAGATGTGAATTTTGATCACCTGACCATGGGAATGCTGCAGGAGTTGTGAAAAATGGTTATAAGTCACTCTTTTCAGCGCTATTGTAATTTTGAACGGTCACTAAATGAACTGTTATAAGTCAGGGATCACCCCTAAGCTGAAGTTGCTTTTCTGCTCTAAGTCAATGGTGTGTACTTGTCAACCAGAGAAAGAAACAAAAAAATATTTTTAATATTTAATAAATATTTAATAAACCATAATGAATGGATCTGATTTAGCAGTATTGACATGCACAGCTTTGAATAATTGTTAGAAATGTTATGTTCTATCTGAAAACAATTTGACTTTTATTTATAGCAAGCTTATACAGGTGTTTGAGGAGGAAAAAGTACAAGAAGAATTAAACAAGTAGCGACATTTCTGTTTTTAAGGGCGGAGTAACATTTATTAGCCCAACAAAGATTTTATAGCAAGAGCAAATAAGCAGCTTTCCACAAGGAAAAAACCCAATAGACAAGGGTGATGATTAAAAAAAAAATAGAGCTGGAGAACCCCAGAGTGGCCAAAAGGGCAGAGATGTGAAAGGAGATAGGTAGGTGGAGGGGGCTTCACTAAGCTTTACCTTAGTGAAGCTCAGGGCTTGGAGGGATCAAGCCTGTTAGGGATTGGGGTGGATCCTCAACTAATGACCAGTGGAATTCAGTTAACGACAGCAATGGGGTAATGCTGGGATTTCTGTCACTAAACAATGCAGTCATGTGACATCATAGGGACAAATGACAAATGTGAGGCTAAGATTGGTCACAGTGACCTATTTCAGATTTAACTGATTTTAGAAGGAAGTTATGCAATTCTCTACCTCCTCCTCTTTTTCTCTTTCTCTCATTATAACCCTCCTCCCACACACCCGCCCACTCTTCCCCCCCCCACACTTAGGTTTGAAGGTTTGGTGTTTATTTTGCTCAACAATTAAAGTTAGCAAGCAAAGCAGATAATTTAGAAAACAGGTATGACAGTGTTGCCTATTGGGAAACTCCAGTTAAAATATTCCTTGGACACTTGTTAATACATTTTAAACTAAACAATTATATCCTTTTTAAAAATAGAATTACAGGATGTTAAGTCTAATTCATGCTTGCTGGATAACTCATATTTAAATCAAATACACTATAAATAAAATGTATGTGACAAATTATATATATATGTCAATCCATGATGTAAGGTGTAATGTATAGCTCCCCATCAAGCATATGCACATATCTCAGTAACTGCATAATAATAATAATAATAATAATAATAATAATAATAATAATAATAATAATAATAATAATAATAAAGTTGGAAGGTATCTTGGAGGTCATCAAGTCCAACCCCCTGCTCAGGCAGGTAATCCTATACCATTTTGGACAAATGGCTGTCCAGTTTCTTCTTAAAAACTTCCAGTGTTGGAGCATTCACGGCTTCTGGAGGCAGGTTGTTCCACTGGTTAATTGGTTTGATGTTGTTCTTTTCTGTTTAATTGTAGTTTTAATTGTTAGAGAAATCCAATTTAATGTTTTTCACTCAATTCTATAGCATTCTGTGTTGCGGCAACTGAGAATTATTGCTAACAAAGTTAAATTTTGCAAGAAAATTCAAGAACAAAGCTTGACAAAGCCTTGAGTTATTTTTGTTTAACCTGAAAAGTTTATTAGATCAGATATGCAACAATAAACGGCAAAGCACATATTAACAGTAAAATGTCTCTTTGTTCTAAACTGTTTTGTAAAATGTTTTCAGAACACATTGTTCATCATTTGAATTCTGAAATTCTTGTAAGTTTTCCTTACATTAAGAGACTAAATCTTGAATCTGGGCACTATAATTGACATTTAGTTTGCTAACTGTAATTTGTGTGTGGAGCTAATGTTGTAAATACAGCTTGTGCAGAATGTGGAGTTCTGTTCACTGCATCTGGTGTGAAAACATTAATCTGTACCAAAGCAGCTCCACTTCTTGACTATTAGCCACCTAGTCAAATTCAAGGTTTTGTTTTGGTTGGTAATATTAATTGCTATTTCAGGCTTGATTTTTTTTTAATATGCTTGATTTGTACGCATCATGTTAGATCAGGGGTTAAAACTGGCCAGCTTCACTCGATTTCTGTGGTTCACAGAGTCTTAGTCTGCTGATTGCTAGGCCCATTGATTTGAAGATATTTTAGGATAGAAAGGATTGGTCAGATAGAAATTGGAAATTGAAGTTTTCCTGTAGGAGTTTGTTTGCTGCCAATAGTAATAGTAATAGCCTATAGCCTCTCTGGTGGTTCTGAATTACCATGGCCAGCATCTCCCACCCTTGGCCAGACTATATACATAAATATGATAATCAAAAGTAAATGATAACTTCCCATTATGGCCTCTTGGTTAATGAAATAGTCTTTGTACTGTTAAGCTCAGTGTCTTACACAGTCATCTGACAATAATGCACAAGTGGGCCTTCTTTTCAATAGAATTTGTTTGGAACTTTGCTCAGAATATAGCAGGTGCTTCCTCTGTTTTGTTTTAAGTGTCTGCTGATATTTATTACCCAGACAGCCTTGTGTGTCTGAATTCTTTCCCCTTTTCTCACTTTATAGATTTTTTTTTCCAGTTAAATGCTTTGCATACCATTTTGAGATGCAGTAGACACCATGCAAATGAATTAAATTATAAATTAAAAAATAAGAAAATAAATATTGGTGGCTGTTTCTTTTTCCTTCTTGCTTTTAAAAATTTATCTTGAAAATATTGAAGGGTTGACCCATTCTAAAACTACCTCACTGGTCTGGATCAATTTTGATTTTACTTATTTTAAAAGAAATACAGTGAGCATACTGTCTCTCCCTTATTATTTATGGATTAGATAATATGTCACTATTGAAACTGAATATGAGTATATATTGCAATAAAGTAGGCATTTGGGATTGCTAAATTGTTTAGTTAATGGTACATATTTTTAAATTGGATAAATATACTTTCTGGAAGTAAATGATAAAGCAGATTAGTATAATTTATGATGGAATCTCTGTATATTTTATTCCAGTTTATTTTTTTCTTATTAGTGAATTAGCACTTTCTTTGTGAAATTTTTATAATTATTAATACACATTTTAGTAAAATAAATAGTCCAAGAAATTATTCTAAGAAATAAAGTAAGGATACTCCAAAGAATGTTTTTGTATTTAGGCCCTTAACACAAGAGGCACTTTATGTAGATTCTTCGATAACTTTCTAAAGAAAGTAACAAATAGAAAAAAAGTAGAAGCATTTAACAGAATTATGAATAATATTGTACAGCCAGCTCTGTAAACAGAAATATTGGGACTTCAAATAAGGTCTCCTAGGAAAGGGAGCTAGTTTTGTTGCTAGTTAAGTGGAGTAATTCAAGGGTACCTTTAAGCAGAAGTTAAACATGAGCAGAGCAGTCCTTTGGAGTGTGAGATGGAGAATCCAAGGTGACAGAACCCTTCAGCAAGGTAGTAGCTTTCGTTTTTATTACCTTATTTGGTTACAAACAAGTGCCATCTCATTGATTCACATGGCAGGAAAATAAATGACTCCGTTACTTGTTCTGGCATAGCTTTCTGTTCTTCCAGAACCATGTCAGAGGACCAGAGGACTTTGGGTCCCAGGGGATCCCCTTTCTCTCCCAGCATACTCCCTTTGCCTTCTGTTGGGCACCAGAGGACTATCCATAGACACACGGAGAAAGCTTCTAAAATCAAATCACCATTTCTGAAGGCAGATCTCCGAATTCTTGAATCTTGGAAAGCACATCTCTAAGACACTTTCATAGATATCCTAGTGCAGGGATAGGCAACCTTGGCTCTTTTATGACTCATGGACTTCAACTCCCAGAATTGGCTCAGGAATTCTGGGAGTTGAAGTCCACGAGTCATAAAAGAGCCAAGGTTGCCTACCCCTGTCCTAGTGTATCAGTCTAAATTGATTATTATGAATTGGAAATTGGGAATGGCATAGCAGTTTGTCTTTCAGAATGAAGAGGAGCCACGCCTACTGATATTCCACTTGTATATCTTTTTGCCCAGCTGAATGGCAATATCTAGGTAACCTTGACTGATCTTGGTAGGCTGGACTAGGAAGTCAAGGAAATATCTTGGAAGAAGCAACAACAAATCATTTTTCTATTGGTGCCAAGGAAACTACATAGTAATTGCTTCAGTCTGCTTTGCAACATGTTGATGTGGATACATAGTTGTGTCTAAAGACATAGTTACCACTAGAAAAGAAAGCAAGGTAAGGGTAAAGTACTGTGAGAAATGAGGTTTGAATGCCATGAGAGTAAATTGGACTGATTATGAAAATCATTAGGGTGGGTAAACAGTTTCTACTCTTGGAAACAGTCATAGTTTAAAATTCATCCTACTAGTGTCTTGCTTGCGATAATAGCTTGTGGTCCTAAGGTCACATGTCAGATTTGGATGAACTTGAAGACAGGCTTTTACCAAGTGACCAACTGTAGCATGCGCAAACAAACTGAAGATCAGGCATTGGATTAAATAAGTGAAGCAGGAGACTTCATATTGTATTAAATAGTAATTGTTGGGTTGAGATTAGTTTTTTCGGTCTTAGAGGTTGATTAGGATGAAAGAGCTTTTTGTAGATATACATATCAGCTTTTGGAGGACGATTGCAGTGAAGATGGTAACTTTAGTCTAAAGGCACTTTATAGGCAGCTTGTTCCATTAATCCTAATCTGTTCGATTAAGTTTTGAAGCTGTACTGCATACTAGGTGAAATGTTGCATTCTTCAAAAACTACTTGGTAGTTTTCAATTAACTTATTTGTTGCATTTTCTAGTGGGAAGACAGCTTTGCAGATGTATAAAGACATTTCTGTCCAACTCCCTCGACCCAACCAAACAGTTGAAAGAAGTCGCAGTAAGACATATCCAAAAAGAACATCAAAAATACAACTTGGTAAGAAATGTTAGACCTCCTGTTTGAGTTACAAACTTAGCAAAGGGAAGGATACAGAAGAAAAGCTAAAAAATTTACAGCACATGAAATTTGTAGACATTTCTGAACCAATGCCTCTGGATTTAGCAGTAGCATAGAGGCTACTAATCTCTCCTTCTCTAGTGCTAGGTTATTGCTATAGTCAGATGAAAGCTTGTCCAAGCAATCCGTGGCCCAAATCAAAATATCTCTTACATTTTATATTGTGGCCTAATCTTCATCGCTATCAGATAGGAAACCAAAATGATCATCAGACTGAGATTGACACATTGGCTTCATTGGTCATAAATAGTGCTTACTGGACCAGTCAGACCTATTCACTAGCTGCATTTTTGTAGATTAAAACAATATCAGCCTCGCATTTGTCTAAATCACAGGCCTTCTCTTAAAAAGTGTACATTTCCAAAGTGCAGCAAATTTGTAAAACACGAAAAGATTTTAAAATGTCACCAGTGGCATAAATTTTAACCATCTTCATAGTATGGAGAATTAAACACTTCTTCCATATTGCAAAGATGTATATCAAATTAATGGAGTAAATATACTTTATTAGTTTTGGATGCTTTAAGAGTAGTACAATAAGGCTACTTTCAATTTATCATGTAGGATATATATGCCATTCAATTCTTTCTAAAAGTTCAGTTGTTAAAAGAGCTTTGACACGCAATTCTCAGTCTTGTAATATAATCCTTATTTATACTGGCTGCTTTATATTTAATTGTTTAAAATAAATAATATCCATTTGGAGCCTTTCCAATTTTTTGGTATGCAATTTATAAATTGTAGCCATTTACAAATTAAACCGCAAGTATTTATATAAATAAATGGAAAAATATTATTTTCAACCCTTACGGTATGTGGAACTGAGAAAAGAATATTGTATTTTTGAATGATTCTTGGAAGGCTCTTTTTTCTAATACTTTGCATTTATCAAGCTGTAAAGAAAGTAAACTCTCCCTTTAAGCTAAGTCTCATTTACCATTTTTTTTTAGTTTCATACTTAGTAAAACAATATTTGTCATCTACTAATAAAAATGAATCCATTTAATTGTTTTTGCCATTTAGTGTATTTTGTGAATAGTTTGCTAAAATTATAAAATTAAAGCTGACTTGGTTGTAGAGCTACTCCAGTTGATTGACTGTAACTCACCTCACCTCTGATGAATGGTTCAGCTAGCTGAGCTATTGGAAAGTTGGAATTCAGCTATGTCTAGAGGGGAAAAAATTGTTTAGCCCAGCACTAGAGAAGCCTTTTAGTTTTTTTGTTAGAAATTTAAGAAATCAGTGATATTATTTAAAGACCCTTTAAAGCTAAAACATAATATACACAGTTTTTAAAATATACACATTTATTTCCCTTTTCTGTGGAATTTATTGTTTGAACAGAATTTTTAATATGCCTGACATTATTATGTACCTAATAAAATTATTATTAGTATTTACTATTTTTATTCAGTATGAGCTTGTAAATACAGTGTAAATCCCATTTTACAGGAAAATTAACTATTTCTAAAACCGAGGTTGATAAAAAGAAACTTAAGAGAGCAAAAAGAAAAGTGTGGGATCTAAGTTTGTAGGATTTCTGGAGGAAGAAAAAGCAGATTTAAGATAGTTCTGTGAAAAGCAGAATTGACAACTGCAGCAAAGTATGAAGAGCAGGCCATTAGATCAGCTCTTCAAACCTCTCCAGATAAGGAGAGCACTTGAAATCACTTACAACATTTAAGTTTGCATACTTCCTTTTCTTGTCGTTTTCAGAAATTGTTTGTTAACTGTATCTTGTATCAGTAAGTTTGATAACAGCGAGCGCCCCTTTTTACTTGTTAGCAGAATCCTCAATTTAATAATGATTTGTTCAGAGACTGTTTGAAATTATGTTGTTGCTGCAAAATGGATTTATGACCTATGCCCAAATAATATGGCATTGCAGCATACCCATAGTTGCATTATAAAAATGTGGCCACTTGGCAGCTTGCCTGCTCTTACAACCACAAAAACAGTGCAACTCACCCACTTACCTATCTCTTCCCCGGATCTCTTCCCTTTTGGCCACCCTGCACAGTGGCATTTTTTGGCAGGGGTTGGTGATGAAGTAGAGGTTCAGGGCTTTCAGCAATCTCAGCCAGCTGCCCCCAGGCATCTATTCAGCCCCAGCGCTGCCTCTGCCATTGAGAAAGGCCACCAGAACATCAGCCATTATTTTGATGCAGCTTCTTTTTTTTTGTATGATAATATGTGGATTTCTATAGCTGGTACTACTGTATTTTTAAATTTAAATGTAATATTTAACTATATTAATTAGCCCAGAGGGGGCTGGGCTACATGCAGAAAAAATTCTCAAAATGGAATTCTGTCAGCATCAAAAGGGGAGGGGAAAAAAGAGAACCTTTTAAGTCATCTAGTCAACCGGTTGGCTGTTCCAAAGTCATCGTTTTGAGCATATTGTAAATATCTGGATTGTGGGAATAAATACCTTTTTATTAAGCAACATTAATGTTTTTAAACAAGTTTTAAGAAAACAAAATGGGACTTACACAAAATGTTGTACCATATGCTACTTGTATCAAGAACCGTAGCTAATCAGTATGTATAAGCCAAGGGTAAGCAACCTTGGCTCTTTTATGATTCGTGGACTTCAATTCCCAGAATTGGTTCAGGAATTCTGGGAGTTGAAGTCCACGAGTCATAAAAGAGCCAAGGTTGCCTACCCCTGGTATAAGCAATACACTTTCCTCCATCACACATTTTTTTTCCAATCAATAATCCAATCAATAAGTTTTCAGATTGGACTAAACCAATTTGTTTCATTTTAGCTGAGCATATTATACAAATGCAGCCAATTAAATAAACTGTGGCTTAGGTGATATAGTAGCATAGCCACTTTCTGGCTTTTGATCATGGTTGATTTCTACTTTTAGGACTTTTTTTATTTGATAGTTTTGGAGATGTAAATACTTATGCAAATTTTAGACTGTGTGTATTAATACTTTGATTATTTATTTAAATTTGTTTGCTCCCCAAATTCAGTGGCCTCTCTTTCTATTGCCACGCCATCTGATAATAGTTTTAGTAACTATCTTGGGGGGGGGTTAGTAATTAATCACTTTGGACAACTTATCTACTAAATGTCTTATCCTGAAATATATATTTTCTACCTTTTTGGAAATTTATGTGCAACTTTTTCATAATGCCTCTTTGAAATGACTTTTAATGGTTATTTACTAAATGACTTTTTGAAACTGTATCAAGTGAAGTGTTTTTTCTTAATGATCCAGAAACATAGGCAACCTGACACCCTCCAAATATCAAGCTATACCAGGAGTAGGCTCAGGAATTCTGGGAGTTGAAGTCCACGAGTCATAAAAGAGCCAAGGTTGCCTACCCCTGAGCTATACTGTAGTGGGGTCTTGTGTATTAGATTCATTCTTATAGTAGAAGGCTGTTTTAATGCTTGTTAGCATTTCTATTTAATATAGTTTGCCCCTGTTCATTGTACAATAAAGATGTGTCTTGTGAATTACAATATTTCAGTCAATACTCTGTAGGGCTGAAACAAGGTTCCTAACACCATGTGCTAAGCTTTAAGGAGTATACAACATTACATGCATAAAAGAACCTTTTTACATAGTGTCCAGATACTTTTAAAAAATCTAATTCAAATTTTTACATATTCAGTTAGTATTGTTATTTTTGTGTTCTCCCTATTGTTACAATGCTGAAGTATTTAGTTTATAAATACTATTTTTCTATTGGAAAGATTGCTTCTTATGGGAGAAATGGAAAAAATTCTGTTGCGTAAGTACTGAGTATTTTAGGTTTTTTTTTAATTGAAGCATTATGTAGCAGAAAAAGGCTATCTTTGCTGGTGTTTTTGAAATATCAGTAGTTTAGGTTTTAATTGAAAAAGTTCCAGGGCTTTTTTTCTCATAGAACGCCCAGAACGGAGTTCCGGCACCTTTTTTGGATGGAACCTTATAGGGTAGGCAAGGCGGGTTGTATGACTGACGTGTGTGAGTTCCGGCACTTTTTTTTTTTTTTTTTAGAAAAAAAGCACTGTGAAAAACCATTGTGCTGGCTAAATTGAGATGATTGGATAACAAATATATGTAACAGTTGTGATCTTAAGAGATTGAGAATATAATTAAATGAAAATATATAGTAAAAGATATATCCCAGAATGCAAGAGAATGCTAACAGTTTGAAACATTAGACATTTTCTTTTTCATTTCAGGGTCACATTGTACAAGTCAGGTTATTACATACAAAGAAACTGAAGAAAATGAAGAAAGAGCCAAAATTATTGCTCCATCACCAATTAAAAGGTACCGATAAAAGAAGTGAAAAAAAAAATGGTGTCATCAGCATCTGGGAATCTAAAGCTTAAAAAAAATGACCCGTTGATTTCTTTTTAAGAAAAATTAACTTGATGTTAGGTTTAACATAAACCTTTTTTGGATTTAGAAAATCTTTGGGAGGTTGAATAGACATACTAGATGCTCATGAATAAAACTGAAATAATTATTTTAATTACAATCAGAATAAGAATTATAGCAGAATTAATGCAAGAAGAAATAGAATAAAGTTTCATTTTTTGTTCCTACGCCCAATAATTTATAAAACCGTTGGCAATCTTTATATATATACTTTATAATGAAGTCGCAAATCAGATTTCTAAATGCAGCCATAGAATTTCACACAGTTTTTTTATCTAATTAAATATTTGTTTGGCTGAAGATAATTTGGGCCCTTCAATGTGATATATAATATTGTGGAATAATATAAGAGCAAGAATGAAAGAATTTATGTTTGCTTTCAAGAAACAGGCAGAATTATATGAGAAGTAGAAAAACCTTCATTAGGTATAGGAAAAAGTAGATAGAAAATAGAAATAGTGAAGTTTATAATGGGGAAAAAGAGTCTACTTGGTTCTGTCTTCCTTGAAAAGGGGGAGGTATGCCTTCCTCATGAAGCAGTGAGAAGCAATTTTAGATAATGTCTTCCCTTTTCAGTGAAAATTGTTGAGAAAGTGGTCTGTTTGCATCTTCAGAGACCCTGGAAGAAGTGGATTATCTGGACCCCTTTCAGTTGGGGCTCAGGCTGGATAGTATGGAAACAGCATTGATTGCACTTATAATGACATCTGGAGAAGCAGATTAATGGTGATGCAACTATCTTGGTTCTCTCAGCAATCTTCAAGACTATTGATCTTGTCAGTTCTTTGCTGTTTCTGCCTGTCTGTATATGGATGCACATCTCGACTCCAGATGCCTAGCTTTCATTCTAGCACTGACAATAGTCTAGTTTGGATTATACTTATGTAGCCTGATATGTGGAAGAGAGTGACAAAGTTTGCAAAGATGACTTAAACAAATTAAAAGCGTACATATAAAATAGATAGATTGCATGAGTTGTTCTGTCTCACACTGATGTACAGTATAAAAAGAATGTATAGTATTTTGTATCACTTGAACAGTCATTTCAGCTTGAACAATATCTACACTTGAACAGTCCCCAAGATAATTGTGACAAAAGTGGTTCATTATGAAAATTCCCTAGAAATAAATATCTAAGCTTGTGATGTGAGATTTATGCTTACTTATTTCCACAGGTTGATAGTTCTAAATTCCTTTTTTTTAATGCTTACCAGTTTTAAAAAGTTAAGAAATGAAAGCAGCCCAGAAACCCAAAGAAATAAAACCAATGCACCATGGGAAGAAAACTGTCCTCAAAGGTAAGCTTGGTTTTGAACAAAGTATACACATGGTGTTAGAAGTAATGTGTTTGCAGGTATCTCTGTGCGATAATCTTAACTCAAAATCTGCTTAGATTAAACGTTGATTGCTTAGATTAAGATCAATCTGAATCTTTACTAAATCCAAATTGAAGGCATTGCTTGACTTAGTTGACAGGTCCTGATTTGTTTCAGCCCATTGTTTCTGAGCTTACAAACAAATTCACTTTTTCCTTGTTTCTGCATTGTCTAACTTCTCAGATTTAAACTGCTCTTGAATTTTCCCAAACAATAATTGCTGACATTCTTCCTGGCAGTGAATCTTTAGCAAAGCAACACCTCCTTTATCTAGAGTTCTTTCCATACCAGAGTGCTTATATCTTTTGCAAATAGAAAGGTGGGGGGGAAACCCAATGTCCTTATGAAATCTCAGTAAACATTGTTTTAAATAGGATTTCCTGATGATTGCTCCCACAGGGTGTAAAATAATACACTCTGAAGAGAATAAAAGGTGACTAAAATAAATAAATTATGGTAATCCCACCCAAGTTGGATTTTTTTTTTCATTTTTACTGCTGGATCTGCATTAGTTTAAGAAAAAAGTTTACTTAGCTTCTGCAAAGAAGTGCCTGTGACTAAGAGCTTTTGGAATGCCATCCACACATTGGCAGAGCAAAGCAAAAACCATCCACATTTTATAAGAAATCATGATTATTGCAAACTTAGTTTCTTAAACCATTCACAGTTTTTGTTAAAAAGTCCTGGCTTAGTGTTATATCCAAAAGTATGTTAGTTAAATGTTGATGACACAATAGTAAAGAGAGATTACGGTAAGTAAAAGGAAGTTCTCTGAATGATAGAGGTGCCTTACTATTCAATAAGAGCCATAGGTTGAGGAAAAGGCTGTCATATTTCTGGTGTCTTAAAATTAGTGCCTTTTAATCACTTGCTAAGACCTGATACCGAGATTTGAAATGGGTTTACTACATAGCTAGACCCCATCCTCAAGACAAGTAGCTCTTCTTTTTTACCGGTTGCTGTTATTTCCAAAGATTAAGAGTGTGAAAACATACTGACTTTTCTGGGGCGAAGGGATAAAGGAAGAACAAAAGAGGTGGGGAGCCAAGCCACTTATAATTCCCTTCATTTATATGTGAGATTTCTGTACGAAATGATGGTTGCAAAGGGTTTCCACTCTCCCATTCTTTCCATTACTTCTGTAGGAATCTGCAAAAAAAGCTTGGGCAACTATTTTACAAGCTTTCAGCTCACTTTGAAGAAATCAATTTCATAGATATTACATGTTCATAAAAGACTAATATTTCTGTCTCAGGAATTATAAATGTTTACGGTTGTGGAGGAGACAGAATATTGCATATTCTTAAAATCTTCAGCATGACATTGGAAAAATAAATTTCAAGGGGTCTTTCTCAAATATTATTTCACTAGTCTATTTGCTTATTGCAATTTTTCTTATCCTGTTATCATTAATAATTATGGGAAATTGTTCTAATGAAAGCTAACTGTAAAAAGAATATGCAAATTGTTAAGTCTATTATCTCTGCATAGCTGGTCAGGAATAATGAGTTTTTTTCCTAGTATTATAAGGAAGTCTTGCAGTACAATGCTATTCTTAATAAAAAAATATCTCCTATTATATTGTCTAAATTTCTAAATATTTTTAATGTTCTGTCTTCAGAGCTCCTTACATATATATGTTTGGGGAAGAGTTCAGTACAGTGTATTCATTTTCCCAAAGTAGTAGAATCACCATCCTCTTTTTGACTACACTTTTTGAAAAGTGTATTTGTTAGGATAGAAAATACCAATACTTTCTTTTCATAAAATAATTGTAAAATAAAACTACAGGTAATCCCCGACCTATAACCAGAACCGAGCCCAGAATTTTGTTCAATTCAATTTTACAAACATTTTTATGATAGTAGTTAACCACATCATGTGGTCATAAGTCCAAATCCATCTTATGCAATGGATGTTTGTTGCTGGAAAATGGCAAAAAGGTAGCAAAACATGATTACATGACCCTGAGATGCTGTAACTCAGGGGTCCTCAAAATTGGCCACTTTAAGACTCGTGGATTTCAACGCCCAGAATTCCCTAGCATGGCTGGCTGGGGAATTCTGGGAGTTGAAGTCCACAAGTCTTAAAGTGGCCAAGTTTGAGGACCTCTGCTTAACTAGTCGTAAATGTGAGCTGATTGCCAAACACTCAAAATGTGATTGATTGACTGCAGGGGTGGTGCGGCAATCATATCTTTGATAATGGATCGTAAGTACTTTTTTTTTTACTTTTTTTCCATCATAACTTTAAATTGTAACCGGTCATGAGTCAAGGACTACTGAAAATGTGTTATGATAGCCACTGTAAAATGGTATGTTTTTTTTATTCTTACTCTTCTTTGACCCTAGTGGACTTTACAATTCTCCCAGTGACCGAACTAGATCACCAAAGTTTCCCCATTCACGACGGCATCCTTCGGGCGGAAGTGAAAATGAGCCTGCTCAGCCTTTCAGAAGAAGGTGGGACCTGACCTTAAATTTTCTGACTGTTGTTATTTACATTTGCTTTCTGCTTCTTTCCTAATGCAAATTTAGGGTTTCTTTAGGTCTGTTTTGATTCTTTTTTTTCCTTTGACCGTCATCAGCTACGTTTGCTAACAAGGTGAATGATAATCTAAGTTTTTCAAGTCACCTAATTTGTGCATCTGTAAACACTTTTGGTTTCCAGGGCAATGCAACATTAATAATACTGAAAGTGAATTAGTAATGACAATAATTGTTATTGTTTCACAGGGAAAACCTCATTATTTACTTTTCCAAATGTATAAATTTGACGTAATTAGGCACTCTACATGGGGCTGCCCTTGAAGAGTATCCAGAAGCTTCAACTGGTGAACAGGACAGTGACACAGGCAGTAATGTGTGCACCTAGGTCTAGGAGGACACATATTACACTTCTGTGAGCTGCACTGGCTGCCAGTTTGCAGTTCTAGGTGCAGTTCATTTGAAGTACTGTTTCTCTCCAATTACATCTACTTGTCCGATCGGATCTTCTAGTAGTAGTAAAGTTGGAAGGGACCTTGGAGGTCATCTAGTCCAACCCCCTGCTCAGGCAGGAAACCCTACACCATTTCAGACAAATGGCTGTCCAGTCTCTTCTTAAAAACTTCCAGTGTTGGAGCATTTACTGCTTCTGGAGGTAGGCTGTTCCACTGATTAATTGTTCTCACTGTCAGGAAGTTTCTCCTTAGTTCTAGGTTGCTTCTCTCCTTGATTAGTTTCCACCCGTTGCTTCTTGTCCTGACTTCAGGTGCTTTGGAAAATAGCTTGATTCCCTCTTCTTTATGGCAGCCCCTGAGATATTGGAATACTGATATCATGTCCCCCCTTGCCCTTCTCTTCATTAAACTAGACATACCCAATTCTAGCAACCGTTCCTTATATGTTTTAGCCTCCAGATCTTGCAGCAGGTGCATGTTGCAGGCCCTGTCTGCTAAGGGGTTCCATCTGATGGAACCTAGGAGACAAGCCTTTTCTGCAATGGCATCCTCCCATTAGAATATCATCCCCGTTGAAGTGAGCTTGTCCCTATGGCCTTCTGGAAAGGACTCAAAACATTTTTTTTTCATCAAGCCTGGGAATCCCCTGGCAGCAGGGAACCCACACTTTGGCTGCATCACATATAACCATCTTGCAATCTTGTTCTTATTTATGTCTAATTAGTAAAGTGGTTGTATAAAGTGTTTTAATTGTTGCTTTTATTGTATGTCAGCTGCGATGGGCGGCCATATAAAATTGGATGGATGGATAGAATACTCTTACGGTTTATTTTTTGCTAATGTCATTCTGTTTTTCTCCTTTTTAGATCACGATCCCGTTGCAATACCAGCAGTGGAAGTGAATCAGAAAATTCTAATAGGGAACATAGGAAGAAGAGACACAGGTGATTAAAAAATTATGCACAAATTTTGAACCAAATGCATATTATACTTAATTTACAGATTATGGTGTAAATAAAAATTGCTTCTGTGAATGATATTTTCCTGGCTAGTTAATTTTCACTTGAAAAAATTGGGAGATTGTATTTCTTCTCCTGTAAATAGGGGAGGTTGCCAAACTCCCTTTTGTTATGTATTAGAAGCAATCCAGAATTACAAGTAATTTAAACTCTGAATATCCCCCCATGAGCGTTATGGTTATGTTCATGCCTTTTCCCCACAGTCTTCATTTAAAAAGCAGAGAAGAAAGCAGCTTGCAACCTGCTCAGGCAAGGCAAAAGGATTAAATCTCTCCAGGCTCCAGCTGATTTCATGCATTAAAGAACTAAACAGAAAGATCAGAAGCGATCAGTTGTTTTTTTAAAACAACCAGAAATGTTGGTAGCTATTTTATATTTAATAAAACCTGAATCTTTAAGAATGTTTTACCAATGCAGGGAATAACCTAATATGAAGACTGATTCCTTGCCTGCAATATGGAGACAAAATCCAGAGGACATTTTGGATAGGGCAGAGGGTAGTTCCTAATGAAGGAATTCAAACTGAGCAATCAGTATCTTACACGACCCAACCAAGTGTCTATGAATTGATTTCATCAATGGTTTTCATCAAGGAAATGTTGGATCATTTGAAAAATCAGTCTGAAAAATATAGATTTCAAGTGGATATGCCTGACTACTAAGATGGAATTGGGTTTACGTTTGTCACAACATGAAATTGTATGTTGGGTTTTGTTGGGTTTTGTGTTTGGATTTTTCTCTTCTTTTCTATTCATTCAAAAACAGAAGCAGCAGTTAAAACACTGCCATTCTGCAGATCCTTTTGGTTAGTTTTTATTGTTACCTTTTAAAAAAATGAATAACTGGTTTCTGGTTTGATAGGTATTGGTTGCTATTCTACTGGGATTATTTTATTGCACTGGTTGTAAGCCACTTTGAGTCTGTGACTGAAGCAGATATTTGTTTTGTAAATAAATATAATTAAATGTACTGGCTAGTTCCTTAGAGTAGTACATTTATTTTTCTTAAACCTCTAGCTACTAGAATCAGTCATCTTGTGACATTGTCTGTGCTCAGAATTAAATTTTCAGAATATTAAGATTATCTTCCCAATCTGGCACTTTTCACATCTGTTGAACTACAACTCTCATAATTTCTAATTGTTATCATTATGTTAATTTTTGTAAAGGTTACGACAAGAGAATGACATGGTTGATTCAGCTCCTCAGTGGGAAGCAGTGCTGAGGCGACAAAAAGAAAAAAACCAATCTGAACCCATCAATCGGCGTTCCAGGCACAGATCACGATCGTATGTTGAATGCTAAACTTTTTGGACATCTAAAATGAGAAAAGTTACGCTTATTTAATATAATTTTTACTTATTAGTTAAATACAATAGGAGAGACTCCCTCTTGTGGTCAATTTGAATCTTTTAAAAACCAGATGTAGTTATTTTGCAATATTGCAATAAACCTTAAGGAAAAGAATAACAAGAAAATTAAATGCTACAATGAAAGAATAGTTTGGTCTAATAAAAAAAAAACAATTGCCCTGTTTGAGAGGGTTGAATACAGGAGAAAAGTATTAAGTGATGTTTTTAAGAAAAAAAAAGCAAACATATAAAACCCCTCCATTTTCTATTGCTGTACAGGTCATCTGTATTGCCAAAGGATTTTTAGACTTAACAGACATACAAATCCTATAGTTAAATATTCAAAATAATATCTAGTGGGATGTTAATTGATTTATATTGCATTTGATTAGGTATAATGACCGGATGCACAAACTTGTTTTGGGAGCTAGGAAAAATTAAATATGTTGTTAAAAATAGAATAACAAGATTTTCTCTTTAACCCCATGAAATGAATTTCACCTATTCAAATGTTCTGAAGAACAAGGTTGTATTGAGCCCATTAGCTAAATACAGTAAAATCTTGATTTCATAGGCTTCCATTTAGCAGACTTGGGATATAAATTTCTGTCTGGACATCCTCCTGAAATAACAAAGTCCGTTGCATCTGAAGTAGTCTGCACCAACCAATTACATTTGTTTTTAATTCATGGAGTTTGTTTCATTATTTGCATGATGATACTCTATGAAGAAGGCATAATTTGTATAAATGTGTGATACCCTTATGCAAATTACATTATTTGCATCATTATGAAAATGAAATGAATTGCTGCAAAATTATACAGTTTGCAATTTAATGGATGTTTTGGTGTATCAGATACCTCTCCAATGTTGTCAAATCAACATTCTGTATTAGCCATTCTGTATTTCTGCCTGCTAAAATATTGTCCCTCTCCTCCACCCCAGCAAAGCTTGAATTCCTGATGTAGCAATTGTATTATACAGAATAACATACAGCTGTTTTTCGGCTAGCATAGAGAAAACTACGGTATGGCTATACCTACAGTGGCATAACATTTTCACCTAAAATGGAAAGTTGTTGTTAATTCAAATGGTTATCACTCATTTTGGCTTATCAAAAGACTCAGGTCACTAGGGACTATAAAATAATTAGATTTTTATTTTTCTTAAAATCTTTGAAAATATATCATTTTTTATATGGGTCACTGAAGCCTTCTCTATAGTCACTAAAGGATATATTTCCTGGAATTGTTGTTTTGTTTTACAATGAAACCCAGTTGTTCCAAAGCAAAAACATAAGGTTTTGTGTTTCTCCCCTTAAATAGCCAATTTGTTCCTTTTAGTCATGCAAGGATGGGTGGAGTGTATCCAGCCCTCACAAACTGACTTTTAACTGTTTATATAGCACTCATAAGTACGTTTTCTACATGGTTTGCAACAATAATAATAAAGATGCTATTGAATTTTGCTGTTGTCACTAATATGAGGATGACATACGTAACATTTATTTTCTCTGTGTTGTATTGGATCTATATGTGACCTAATTAAGCTACTTATTCAGAGATGCATAAATAAGGCTACACAGTTTATTATAAATCAGTATCTTTTATCCATTATTTGCTTGTGACTCTCCCCCCCCCCATGGTTCTTCAGCAAAGAGGTCTAAAAAATCCTGTGTTGGGGGGGGTGTTGTTCATAGCCCAAGGATGCAGTTTATGACTACACTGAGGTCTGAGGGTTTTGTTTTGGATGGGTAATGGTGGATGTAGGCAATTCACTAAAGCTTTCTTTCAGTATAGATTGTTTGTACTTGGTTCCTAGTTATATTACAGGTACAGAAGAGATGCTGATCCCTTCAGATGAGGGCAGAGTTCACAGCTGCTGCTTTGCATGAATGAGTCTCAGTGAAAAAAGGAAGAAGTTTAGCATTAAATGTTGAGAAATTCTGTTAAGCCCTCCTTTCCCTCCTCCACACCCCTTAGGCAGACAGGAGTACAGAGGACATAAAAGGGAATGTACAAAGATTGGGGTGAGGGGACCAAGGTTGAAAAAAAAATGCAAAACAATGAAGAATATCTCTTTGCCCGGGAAGAAAATTTGGGCTGCAGTTAGTTCTCTTACCAGGGATCTACTACCTTTATTAGGTCAAGTGAAAGTTCAGATGATACAGATAGTCCTCAACCTACGACCACAATTGAGCCCAAAATTTCTGTTGATAAGTACAACATTTGTTAAGTGAGTTTTGCCCCATTTTACAACCTTTCTTCCCATAGTTGTTAAGTGAATCACTGCTGTTGATAAGTTAGTAACCCAGTTGTTAACTGAATCTGTCTTCCCCATTGACTTGGCTTGTCCAAAAGTTGCAAGAGGTGATCACATGACCTTGGGACGCTGCAACCGTCCCAAGTATGAAGCAGTTGCCAGGCATCTGAATTCTGATCACATAATCATGGGAATGCTACAAAGGTTGTAACTGTGAAAAGTGGTCCTGTGTCACTTTTTTCAGTGCCGTTGTAACTTTGAACAGTCACTAAATGAACTGTTATAAGTCGAGGACTACCTGTATTTTCAAGTTTTCAGGAACTGTTTCATCCAGCAAGGTGAACATCAGAAAAATAAGGGAAGAAGAAAGAAAAATGTGGAGATTATTTATTTATTTAGCAAATTTCTACCCTGCCCATCTCACCTAAGTAAGAGTCTAAGATCATACACACAAAAGCTTTATCTCTTTTTCCTCTTGATTTTGAAATATTTTGCCTAATATAAATACTTCTATGAGACTATAAGACTTGTAGTTCTTTAATGCACCTTTCATTACAGTTAGTCCATCACTTAACAGCCAGTCATTTAATGGCTGTTTGTGATTACCATTTGCAATCTTCTGTGCTGGCTTCTCCAGAAAGCCAATGGGAAAGCCAGCAGGGAAGCTGCAGGTTGCAGGGATGGAGTATTTTAGGTCCATTCAAGCAGCACCCCAAGGGATTTCTCCTCCCCACACAACATTGCTCAGCGCGATGCAAGAACAAACCTCAAATTCTGAAGATTTGTTAGCTTTCAAGGGCTAGAAAGCTAGTGAATGCCATAATTCAGAACAATGGTGTTTGCTACCTTTCTAGCCTTCCTAGACTAGGAAGTCTAGCTAATACAATCACTCTCACAATAGTTTGGAAGGTCCCTTCTCCAAACTGCAGTTTGCAGAAGGAGCCTTCCTACAATTGTGAGAATGGAGCCCACTTGCAAGATAGTGCAAGGTGACCTTGGAAGGACGGCTGTACCTTGAATTGGGTGGGTGTACCTACAGCTGCAGAAAAAGGCAGTGGACCTGGGCATAGTTGGGCAGGGAGAAGGCCCTCTCCCGGGACTCTACTTAACAGCAACACAATCAGTTAACAACCGCAACTGAGAGAGCTGGGATTGTGGTTATTAGGCAAAGCAGTCACATGGATGTTTCACTTACTGATTACTCACTTAGTGAATGACGAAGATTCTGGTTCCATTTGTGATTGTAAATCAAGGACTACTGGTATTCATAATTAGCTTGGTTGCTTTGAAATCAAGTAATTTTTCTATGAAAGAGATACTAAGCTATTAATATGGCATTTTTTCAGAAACAAGTTTACTTAACTAGAAAATAGTGTCAACCTTGATTGTACCATTAGTTGTTTCCACTTTTAACTTTCCCAGAGCTTTGAGAGGTAGGAGACACCTTAAATAATTATTTTTAATTAGAAGTTTAGTCAACACATCTTGTGAATTTTGGAGGAAGACAAATAGTGATTCACCTCAGGGCTTTTCTATTCATAAGATGCCATTTCCACATACAAAATTCAAAAATTATTCCTGTGCTTAAGTATTTATTAGTAAATCATTGTTCTTGGCTGTCATAATTTTAAAATTTTGTATTTGTTTATTATGTATACTGATAATAAATATATATGTATATATATATTTGAATGCATATAGGAGAAGTCCAGATGTTCAAGCAAAGGAAGAATTGTGGAAACACATTCAGTAAGTATTTCTGCAAGCATGGATATCTACTATTAAATAATATTTTTTATGCAAGTGATTTGTTTAACTTTTAAACTTTTCTTTTCCAGAAAAGAACTCGTGGATCCATCTGGCCTATCCGAGGAACAACTAAGAGAGATTCCATATACTAAAATAGAGTGAGTTTATTTATTGGACAGGAGTTGTGATGTAATATATTGTTGTCCCTATACAAATCTATATGAGGACATAGTTTGAGGCTGATTATACAACATTAAATAAGACAGCAAATATCATATTAAAAGGCATAGATCTAATGTTTGTAACCTCCCAGAAATAAATAAATTACTAAGCTCCTAATATATATATTACATCCAATAAAAGTGAAACAATTACTTAGTTTATATTTGTTTGAGTTTCACTTGTGTGGGAAAAGTTCTGAAATATGATATTGCAGAAATCCCTCTTTACCTATAACTTAGCTGAGGTTGGCTATGATATGGGAATTGTAGTCCAATATTTTGAATGGCATGAAGTTGAGAAAGCCTGTCAAAGAGATTCCTGTCAGCATCAGGCATAGAAATGGGTTTTGTTTGGAGAAAATCGTCTTTTATTTAGGAACTTGGTCATTGCTAAGTATTTTGAGACTTGAAGTCGATGCATCCAGAGGGCATTCGTTAGCAACAAGTACCTTCGGCAGTAAATTGCATGATAAATCTAAACGTGGGGGAAACTCCAAATCTTTACTTGAGTTATTCACATCAACTTTAGTCGCCTCTGTTTTCGGTATGCCTGCGGCAGATAATGGATTTAGGTACGATTGCATCAAATTTGGCTTTAAGTGGTATCTCTACATTCCTGTGATTTTGTTATATATCCTGTTAATTAATAGAGAGTTTTCATTCATGGAGACTTGGGGGGAGACTTTCAAGCTATCTTCCATTTTAAAGTTTTAAAAATGTACTCTTCTTCTGATCATCCCAACTGACTCTTTGACTTCCTTGACCTTCTTTCCTCAGCATAGTATCACTAATTGCCAAAGCACAGCTGGTCCTTTCAGATCAAGCTCCAGTTTCATTCCAATAATTGGCCATCTGGGATTTCCATGTGGTGATGTGAACAAGTGCTTCTGACAGGAGCTGAATCATGTTTTGCATCATAATGTGATTCTGACTCACCACTGAGTAGGAATTAAGAATAGTGGTACAGGCATGAAAGCTAGACATGAAACATTTCCTTCAGCATATTTATCTTTCGGTGTGCATGCAGGCACATGTCGTTTGTAAGACTTTAATCTCAAGATAATATTATTGGAAATGTGTGAACAACAAGCAACTTTTAAGGCTGGGATAAATTATAAAGGTTTCTCAGTGGGTTCTGAATAATAATAATAATAATAAATCATGACCAAAATGTCAGGATAAAATCTACCAGTGTGTTCTCTCTGTCAGAAACATATTTTTGTGAGAAATTAAGCCTTCAGAGCTTACACAGTTTACTCAGTTTCCTTGGGTACAAGTATTGGATCAAAGGTCTTATGAAAAGAAACATTTAAACCTTTATCCTAATAGTTTATGTTATAATATTAGAAATAGAGCTGCATGTATAAAATTCTAACTTTAAGAGAGAGAATAATATTGCACTTTAGCCAATGTTAAAAGGATGGTGACAGAATAATTTATGAGTGAGTGAGTGAATGAATGAATATTTATATAGCCTCATTGATTCTAGGTGACTTGCAGAGATACATCACCATTTTCCTTATTATTATTTTTTTAAAAATAATTGTTAGGATGTTTTTTCCCCAGTATCTCAACCTGCCATTTTGTAGAGACTTGCTTCCTATAGTAAACTGGGTCAAGGAAGTCCAAGTTGTACAAATTGGAAAAAGAGTTACCGTAATAGGCCCAGTTAGCTAAATCCAAGATCTAGCTCTAAATCGATCTAGCTCTAAGTAGACCCTCTAGCTCTAAGTAGACCCAGCCTTGCAAATTTAACTAACTCCTCTGTTCACTCTGCCAATTATGGAATTGGTTACTCCTCACCTTATCAAGGAGGCCCTGCAAAAATGGGAGTCTCGTCTAGGCATTCCCTGTCAATGGAATTGGTCTTCGTCTTCCTGTGACTATGTGGAAAGAAGAATGAAAATAAATTAGTGGGGATTGAAAAGGTTAACTGCCCAAATCCATCTAAAGTGCAGCTTTAATTATACTACTAGAATTTTTTTCCACCCTAACTTGGAACAGAAAAAAGGGGGCAGGAAGTGCCTGTTCTGAAAGTTCTGTAATAACTGAAAATATTTGCACAACACAGACCTAGCCCTGCTTGATGGTCTGCTGTCTGTACATAATGGCAGGAATGAATGATTTAAAACTCCCAAGAGGGTATCGGAAGAAATGAGATTGTTGGACTAGGTATAGGGAGACTCAGATTCAAGTCCATCCTTAGCAATGGACATTCACCATCTGTCTCTCTCAATTCCTTTCATACGTATTGGGGAAATAAATTGGACATTCTCAAGCTGAGAAGAAAGATGGGGTATAAATCTAAAGACATATCTTACTTTTTTATAGTGTCCAAAGCTTTTTTTATATATTCTTTTGTCAGTAATCTGTACAGCTGATCTGAACGTTGAGCTTCATATGACATTCTGTGTGGCAAGAGGCTGAAAGAATAAGTGTAAATTGTATTGAGTGGCTCACATTTCCAAACTCTTAACTATTAGAGTTGCCCTATAGTTAAATGTCATGGAGAAAAATATCTATGTGATCCCTTAAGAATTCACACAGACTTGATGGCACAAAATCAATGAATAGTTAAGTGGGGATTCAAAGATGAAAGAACTACCTTATTCAAAGTCCTGATCCCTTCATTATGAAAGGGAGGAAAATTTTCATTTTCTGATTTTATTATTTTTTTTCCTATTGTATAGGGAAATTCTGTAGTTCTGTTCAGGATTGAATGCATTTTTTCTAAATTCAAAATGCATGATATCATGACACAAGTTGCATTGCAACTAGAATGCAAAGTCTACCCTTGACGAACGTATGTGCATTATTATTCTTTTCGCCTGCCAGTTTGCAAACACTGCATCCCTTCTCATAGTATTTGAAGAGCAACTACAAGGTCAAAGAGAGAGTTTTAGGACTGGAGTCTTAATTCAACTTAGACTCCTAGCTGTAATATGCATCAGTATTGCAACAAATGCCAAGAAGTATTTCTTTGTTTTTCACAGGAAAGAATATTCTGTAAGATGACATTTACTTTCAATTTTATTTCTATGAACATTTTAAAAATCTACAGGATGTAATAAGGAATGCCTTAATTTTTGAAGTTTTTGTGTTGGTGCTGAAACTTGGCTATGTACACACACACACACACACACATACACACACACACAAATTTATAAATGAATTTGGACATAGATGTAGTACTTTGAAGAAATGTTTTTTCTATTATAGTCATCTTTTGTAATTCTTATAAACAAATAATAATTTGGTCCTGGAAATTTATTTCTTCGTTAGGACTCAAGGTGACCCTGTTCGCATTAGACACTCACATTCTCCTCGAAGCTATCGCCATTATCGACGATCCCAGTGCTCTGATGGGGAGAGATCTGTTCTGTCAGAAGTGAAGTAAGTATATTAATCACCGAGAAAGATGGATGGTTGTTTGATAAACATTACAGTGCCAGTTACAAGACATGCAGCTTACAACAGAATGCTCTGGGAATATTTGTTAGAATATTTAGTTTTCTGGGAAATTATTCAGGGGCCACTCTGATCTAGAAACCAGGAGTGACCTGTTACTGAATTCTTCATTCTGTGATGACTGAAAGGGAATCTACACCCTTATTGAAGGGTGATGGACCTCATTTTCAGAAATAACATACTCTGCTAGACATTCAAATTAAAAGATAGGCCTCCTCATCAAGAATTTTTAATAGAACCAAGTAAAAACCATGCAATTATCTCTGAAATATAGAAAGATAGATAAAAATCGGCAACCGAATGATTTACACAAATTCAAGCTCCTTCCTTTTATTTTATAAGCACTGTGTATTTTGAAGTTTGCTTTCTTTTCCAGTGCCAAAGCAGATCTCGTGCCTCCACTCCTGGTTACCCGCTCCTCGGATGCTCATTGTCCCACTACTGCAGTATCTCATCAGGTTAGTAATGGCTTTTAATCATGCTTGAATATTTAAAGTGCAAAGATGTTTAACATGATTTTAATTTGTTCAATATTTGTTTACTTCAGCGGCGAAATGGATCTAAGGACAGCCTTTTAGAAGAAAAAATACAAACATCTATCAACAATGTGGATGGAAAACACAATGCTAAGACTATAAAAATTGTTCCGGCATCAAGGCTCAAGATAGAGACCTGATTTTTATCACACACAAGACTATGGAAGAATGCAAATCCAAAATCCAAATAAACACTTTTAGTTTGTTTGGTTTTTTTTTTTTTAAATTAAGAGACTATAAAATAATTTTAAGAACATTCTGGATTGCTGTGGAGAAGATGCTGTTTGAGCTTCAGTAAAAAAGAAGGCTGCTGCCACCGTGAGAGTAAAACTAAAATGCAAGTTATCCAGATTGTATTGGACGCACAGCATAAATATATCTTTTTAAAATGGAAGCATAAGTAATGATTTTCAAGGAACAGTGCATTTTCAAAGGTGCAATAGTAGATGTTCTTTATTATAAGGGCTATAATTCGTATGCCTATACTTGCCTAGCAAATATACTACTTTATTATTCATAACAGTGTTGAATCTTTTTCTATCTAATAGAACACCCTTGATACAAGGAATTAATCAAGAGCATTATTCAGTTATGCAAACCCAGATGCCGTTTCAATGAATTATTTTAATTCTCAGTAAAATAATGTTTTAAAATACAATTCAGTATATTCCCAAAGTTATCAGTATACCTACATGGTTCTCTAAGCACTGAATAATAGTAACCAATAGAGAGAACGTGGTTTTGTTTGAAATCTATGGCAAGCATATATGGCAGTTTTATAAATCTTCAAGGTATGTTGCAGTCTTCTAAACAAGTTACTATCATATTTGAGTGAAGTGTAAAGCCAGACTCCTTTTTATTGATATTTCTAAAAATTTTCAGCAACAGACCTGATAGTGAAGTTACTGAAGGGACTGAATTTTTTCTGAATAATCCTTTGGAGGGTCATGGAGGGTAGACATATTATGTCTGCAATTAATTTGATTCCCTACTGAGAATAAGTAGCTTGTTGAATTTTGGCAGTACAATTTTATAGAACTTGGAAATAACAAGAAGATTTGGAGAACTGTGGATACTTCATTCCTCAAGTATATTTGCAATGATTCTGCTATTTAATTCACAAGACCACTTCCAGCAAAAATGAATACAGTATGGTTATTACCAGACGGGGTTGAAAGAAATAGATTATACATGCTGTGCAAAATCTTCCTGAAGTCCTTGTTGGGTAAGATGATAAAAATGCAGAGAACATTTTCTTAGTTGATATCCTTGAATGAATAGATTAGTTGCCTTGTCTTCCTTTTCACAGGAAGAAAAAAGAGCCAATGTTTTAAAAAAAGAAACCAAGAGAAATATGATTAAAATTTCTGCTACCATATGCACCTATTTACATTTCTGAACTGGTTTGATGATGAGCATTTATAAATACAACCCAACTGGAAGACATGTTGAATGTAGGAGAGAACCTAGATTTGCGTATTAATTCTAGAAAAGAAAGTTTCATCTGAAAGAGATATTATAAAATGCTGATGTTTTTAGAGCAGCAAATTCAAGATAGCCGTCATGAAAAGTGCTCCCAAAATGGTTGCACAAACTCAATTTTTGATGTATCTTATTTTCCGGCGTATAAGACGACCCCCGACTTCAGAGATTTGCATGGTTTAGAAAGTCGTCTTATACGCCGGAAAATACGGTATGTGTCTCCAAATTAAGATTTGAAAAATGCATGTTTTGACAGTGCTGATTTGAACAGTAGGCAGAATGTATGAACTTGATTTGCCATTGCTTTTCTCCTATTAAATATGATTTAATACATTTTTGTAGATGTTTTTCTGTGTGTTTGATCATTTATGGAGGATCAACATTTAACATTTGTTTTTTTTTAATGTTGAATGGATACTTGTGCTGTGTACATAAAAACATGATACACAAAATGAGAAAAATAAACCTCGTAGTTTTCAGCCTTTCTTTGCTACTGACCTGATCAGTAATTTTCAGTGAATTGATCTAAACCCGACCAGAAGTAACATTAACTGAAGCTGAATTAAAACTTGACACTATATTATTATAGGTAATTACAGAACTTGATATGCAGTTACAACACTGAAGATCCCTGAAGGGACTTGTTATAAATTCCATGGCATAGAGAAAATCAAGATAGATGTAGATTATTCTTGACAGCTTTACTGGAAATGTTGCAAAAAGAATGGGTTCGAATAACCTCCATTTCTAAAACAGTTTTGAAGATTATATCTAGTAGATTCCTCTGAGCATATTTGTGTTTGTGTTCTGTGTGATTTTGATTTACCAATTTCCTTTTCAACTGAAGCATGATTAAAGCTTGTTTAATCATGAAAAGTAGAGCCCTGATATCAGTGGTGTAGTGGCTAAGATACTGAACCTAGTCTATCTTCATCCATAAAAACTCAACAGACAACTTCAGCCCAGTAATGTGTCTCAGCACAAGATAACTAACAGTTGCTGCTGTAAGAACAAAAAGTCAAAAGGGCCATATGTCCCATCTTGATATTTGTGCTGGAGATGTTAGCACATAAATCTGATTACCAGCAATTGTGTGGAATAAGAGCTCTCAGTCCTTTCAACTCAGTGTAAGTTTTCCTTGTATATATATATATAAGGCAGGCAACAATAGCTGATCCTTGTCCAGATTTTGTTAATTTATTAAAATTTTACAATACAGTAATATACAAAAGATAGAAAATAAGAAAAAAGTGAAATGAAAAAAAGAAAACAGTTATGCCTTCTGCCCTTCTATTGAGGAATTGCCATAACTCTTTTCCTTATTCTCTTTGACTGTTAATCTGATGGAGAAATCATCAGTTGAGTTTTTTTTCAACATAAACTCCATGTAAGGTTTCCAACCTTTCAAAAACAAAGTCTTTATAATTTTTTACCTGACCAAATTGGTAGCCTAGCCATTTTCCACGAGTTTAGTTCATTTTATAATCCATCTTGGCCAGATCTGACATGTACCAGCTTGCCCTGAAAATTCAATTTGCCTCTGGATTTTTATTAGCCTAAGTTTGGGGCTACCAGGATGTTCAGGTTCAGCTAAACTTTCAACTAACTATTCTGCAGGAAGAGAACAAAATATATTTTCTACTTTGTGCACACTCCTGCAAGTGGGTGATAAATTTTACAGTATTTTTTTTTTCTTGCCAGCTACTCAGCCCTTCAAAACAAGGGGAAAGGACAAATCCACTCATATTTCACAAACATGGAGCCAGATGCTGAAGAGTGCAGGTTGTAGTGCTGTTACATATAAATTCTGTATCTGGGATACTTTTTGAACACAACTTTTTCCCGTTCATTCACTTTAACAGTGAAGAGATATTTCAACTACTTTTTACCCCTTTTCCTTTCATGGAAAGTAAAACAGTGGATTTGGCTCTGCATCCAACATAGGAGAAGAGAATCTGCTCAGAAGGCAACCATGAGAATAAGGGATATAAAGCTCACCAAACACTATTATGGAAGTTCAGCTTGCTGGTCCACTGTCATCACAATTAGCGTTGCCATTGTTCAGTCAAGATACCTTTGAGCCATCAAAAGGCACTTGGATCAGAAATAGAGCAACAGCAATAAGACTTCTATACCACTTCATAGTGCTTTACACAGCAGTAAGCAGTTTACAGTCAGTATAGTGCCCCCAACAATCTGGGTCTTTGTTTCACTGATCTCAGAAGGATAAAATCAACCTTGAGCCAGTCAGGATCCAACTGCTGGCAGTTGGCAGTTAGCCTGCAATACTGCATTTTAACCACTGCATCACTACTGCGCCATTACCATCTTAAGAGCAAATTAGGATAGAAGGGATGGATTCAGGACACCTGCCCAATAGATTATAATGGTTGCTGCAGCTTTTACGTAAGTGTTTTACTAACAATGGTATTGTCTTGCTTTATATGTTGCCTTATTTTGTACTTCCTTTTTATTCAGTTGACTGCAAATTATATGGTCAAGGGGACCCAATCTGAAAAGGTGCTCTGCTTCTGAAGGGCCTGACATTTCTCCCTGCATATACCCTACCAGATATTTAAATAAGAGTTTCACTGGATCAGTTCATTCTGATAGTTGGTACTGCTGCAGAAGCCACTGCTGCCTGCTTCCTTCAGCGATACAAAAGCCTGCAATGCTTGAAGCTCAACTCTATGCAATAATCTTGTAAGGCCATAACTACCTAGATCACTAGTGGCTATAATAAATAAATAAAATTTTGGAGTGTTAGAAAACAAGTTGAATAAGGCTGTTCCAACTCTTCTTCACATGGTGTGCATGCCAGTTTGCCCATCCATCTTCCATTGTCGTTTTATTCCCTCAATGCACTGCCACACATTGGCCAATATTTATTCCTTACTGCAATTGTCTCAGCAATAAGGAACAAGGTCCCAGAATAGCATATCCACATTCACCTTTCCAAGCCACTTCTGCCCTGAACTGCTACCTATACCTGCACACATCAAGGAAACCTATCTTTTCTCGGCCACTTGCTTTTCCCTTGAGCCAGTTCTGCCCAGAATAATTGCATCTCATTAGAGAGCATTTCATTCTGTATACAGACTAAAAGATGTGACATGTACTTGTTTTTATTTGGGCAAACTATCCAAATCTGTACCTCTATCAATTTATTATTTCTCTACGTACAACAGGTGTGCAGTTCTGCAAATACATAGTCCCAGGTGACTAATGTGAAGATCGACAGTGCGGGTTATCTGCATGCTCAGTGCAATTAGGAATATATGAGATAGCAGCTTGCAGTCACCCAGATGCTCCTCAGTTAATGTTTTCTATTTTCTGACTATATAAATTTTAATGCCAAGTGATTCATGCAAATACAACGATCAAAAATAAAATATATTTGCAGTAGCATTTCCTAACAAAGGAAATGTTTGTGATTTAACTAGAATCCAGAAATCATGATTTGAATTTGCTTTCACAATCGATCCATTTTAAGAACTATGATCTCCAGCTCTATTTGTTGCAGAGTGACGATTCTCCAGTAGATACAGATAGTGCTCGACTTACAATTGGAACCAGAATTTGTTGTAAAATACTGAGGTCATAAACTGAGCCAGACATGATTTTATAATTTTTACAGCAATCATTAAGTGAATCCAGCTTCCTAGAAACTGGCAAGATTACAAATTGTGATCACATGACTGCAGGTCATGGAGTCATAAATGCAAGCTGGTTGCCAAACACCCAATTTGCAATAACTCTGAACTGTTATTAAATAGCTATAAGTATTAAATTAGCTTATTATAGTTACTGTGCGAGTTTCCTCCTTCAAATTCCTGGGAGTCTACCTCTGTGAAGATCTTACCTGGAAAACTAATACAGACAGAAACAGTTAAAACCAAGAAAGGCCAACAGAGACTCCACTTCCTCAGGGTTTTGTGGAAGAACAGGGTAGAACGACTCATGACCTACCGGTCTACTATTGAAAGCATTCTCACATATTGTATTGTGGTTTGGTATGCTGGCCTGACAGCCGTGAACAGGAAGGTATTGCAGAGAGTGGTGAGCACGGCACAAGGCATTGTGGGCTGTTCTGACTCCACCAGATGACATCGCCAGGGCCCGTTGCCTAGGCAGAGTGAGGAAAATTCTCGGATGACTCACACCCTGGTTGGTACCTTTTTACTCTCCTACTATTGGGTAGGAGATACAGAAACATAGCCAGCTGTACTAACAGGTTGAAGAACACCTTTTATCCATGAGCTGTCAGGCTTCTGAATGGGACATAACTTTATAACTTTATGCATGACAGACTCGTGAGGCCGGCGTGATGTGCAATTAGTTCACAGGGTGAAATAAGTTGGGGGGTTTGTAGTCACCGCAAGTTTGTGGTGAGGGGGGGGCATAGAGGGAGGCTCACCCAATTTCACTGTATACATGTTATACTTTGATAATAAAGGGTTTATTATTTATTATTATTACTGACCAAAATCCAATACGTTAACAGATAAAACAAAATAGCTTACTTCAGAATCATTAATGCAATCAAAAGTATGTGGTTTTATAAACAGGACCACAACCTGTGGCCATATTCATAGAAATGTTTTACATTAAATTACAGAAGCTAAGTCCACTAGCCAAAATTGCTCAATGCTGAAACTCTGTATATCTTTTTCATCAGATTTCAAAATACAGCCAATATCTTTCCTTTATTAGCCAAGTACTATTCAAACACCTGATATTTGTGAAATGTAACTGGTGTTCTCAACTTCAGTGCTAACATCCTCCAGTAGTGCAATAAAAAGCCTGTGTTGCAAGGAGGTGGTCCGAGTACAATTCATATTCTTGCAGCAAGATCTAGGAAAAAAAAATTGTACAACCTAAGCACAGAACAACTTTTTTCATGATACAAAATAAAGATGAAAAATGTTTAATTCTATGTTGCAGAGAGCAATAAACTCTTTAGTGTTGTCCACCAGAGCTGGTGCCCCCTCAAGTATTGATGTCAAATTGTGAAAAAGGAAATTTGTTTTCAGAGCATTGTATCTTCACTTCTTGTGTTTCAAAAATATAGGAATTTGAATAGCTCTCCTCTTCAAGTTGACTACCACTTGGGAAATCTGTCAGATCTTTGGATTCCTCAAACTGAAGTGAAACTCAGGCTGATGTCCAAGATTGTCTCAGTTATGCCTCAGAAATGGTGTGATGTTCAAACTGCAGCGTTTCCTTTATGTTTGGAAAATAGCAACAAGCAAAAATGCCTCTTTCAACCGGAAGCCATTTTCAAGTTTTTTTTCCCTCCTCTTGGGAAATAAATTTACAGAGATGCTGTGAAACTGCCTCGGAACAATGGTTCTTTTGCCAGTTTTTTTGCAAAAAGCCCATCTTCTCTCTTTTTATTTTCTGGATCAGTCATTCTACAAACTACAAGGAACAGGAAAAAAATACACATTTACCGTAAATGCCGGTGTACAAGGCGACCCGGCGTATAAGACGACCCGTCTTTATAGCCGGGCCGCATTCCTAGAATGTCGTCTTATACGCCAGAGACTACCAGTATTTCCGGCGTATAAGACGACTCGGCGTATAAGACGACCCCCGTCTTTGGCGCAGATTTCAGCGCTCGCGGAAGTCGTCTTATATGCCGGCATTTACGGTAACTCAGTAATGTCCAATTTAAGATATTGTCTGAAGTATGGGGAGGGAGAAAAAGTGTGAATGTTTAGAAAAGAAATATAACCTTGTAATAGTAAGAGGCATGCTAAATTTTATTTGCAGTGGAAGGCCAAAATGAGAATAGAGGAAAGGAAATGGGTAGACAGACAGAAACAGTTAAAACCAAGAAACTGAGAGAGAATTTGCAAAGCTAAACCTAGTTGATTGGAAAGCAGGTTAAGCTTCCAAAAGCCCTATACAAAATTTCCTCTTTGAATGGGAAAAAGCAGACAGGAACAAAAAGCAAACGTTTGGAGCAAACAGGAACAATCACTTCACAATTTTCAGCACTTCTTTAAACATTCCAACATGTCTTTCTTTCCCTGTTGAGCAATTTCAGGAGAAAAATAAGTTCAGTTTAAGATGAGTGACAGGCATACTTATGCATACTCTAAATAACATTTTCTTTAGATCTGGATCATTATGGAGTCCTGTCAGCTCATGATGTTGTGCCATTCCTGGAAATGGTTTAAGGGGAAGGTAAGGTAGCAACAGGAGTAGAAAGCCTCCCCAAACCAAACCATTCCTATTCCAACTGGTAATCCATCCAAAAATTGAAAAATGCAGCAAAATTATGCCGTTGTATGGCACTCAAATCAGTGGTATGTTTGCAGATTGTCAAGGAACTACAACTGGTGTACTATAGGTAGAGAGCCAGCAATATAGGAGAAACACTATATTAAAGTAAAAAAAAGGGGGCAGAATACCTGAAAGGCAGCAAAACTGTATCCTGATGTACTTTTTAATATCACCAACTCAAATAGCACCGAAAGGTATAAATTTAGAAGATGGAAAGGTCAAGGAATCCACCGGGCAGCTTAACTGTATAATGTTAAGAAAGAACATGTTATAAGGGTATAAAAAAACAAGCTGCAAATGTAAAAATAATTTCCAAACATTAGGTATTTTTTGAAAAACAAAACAAAAAAACAGTAATGATATTAATTGCATGCCAATATATAAATAAAAACCATAGGAACAAACTAGACATTTCAGATATATTCTGATGAGACAAAAAATAAAGATCATATGTATAGATGAACTAATGTCAAATTTTAAATATCTAGTTATTCCTGCAGATGCCAAAGAAGCGTAATATTCTTCAAAGGAGTGTGTTCTAGCTGAAATGCAGAGAAAAATGAATAATACATTCATGAACACATTACAACTAGAGTTGATGTATGCCTTTTCTGACACCACATTCACTAAAGCCAGTGTGAATGGGCAACACAAAGGCAAAATTTTACATCCTAAAATTCTAAATTTTTAATCTATTAACTGATAAGAAATAGTTTTTGTAGGATCCATACCTGCATTCTAAGCATTGTTTTCATTCAAAATGGCAGCTTTTTCTTGTTCACGTCTGAAAAACATACTAAAAAATTGAATCTTTACAAGGTCATTACAGTACTTGTATTGTTACATTCTAGTTACTACCCGAGTGTAAAGGAGAGGAGGGACGTTGTCTTACCTGAACGCCTTTTCTCAGCATGATGATGGAGAATCCACTAGTGGGTTATCTTAATCTTCCTGCTGCAATAAGACTAAGTCTAAAAAGTTGCTATGCCTCTGCTGTGCAAGAGCACCCGTTTGTGACGAAGGCGAGGCGCAGACGTTAGTCTGACGCGTACTCATCCTATCCTGTACACAGGACCAAACAGATACTAAAAAGGGGAGGGTGTGGATTCTCCATCATGCTGAGAAAAGGCGTTCAGGTAAGACAACAAACACCCCTTCTCCAGCAAGATTGGATGGAAAATCCACTAGTGGGACATACCAAAGCCCTGTTGTCCCTAAGGGGGGAGGGAAGCAGTTTGGGCCTGAGTTCCACTGGTAGATACCACTTGCTGTAACACCCTCTGTCCGAAGCATCCAAGGAGGCAAATTTGTCAATCTTATAATGCTTGACAAACGGGGAAGGTGAGGACCATGTTGCTGCCCTGCAGATCTCCCCAATAGGTGCCTGGATATCCCAAGCTGCCAATGTAGCTGCACTGCGGGTGGAATGGGCAGTGATGCAACTGGGGATGGTCAATGATTGGGACCAATAAGCTTGAGCAATGCAATCCTGGATCCAGTTGCCTACAGTCAAGGAGGAAACCTTCTGACCCATGGACGAGGGTTGAAAGGTAATGAACAGTACCTTGGATTAACGGAAGGCAGAGGTTTGATGTAACGCCACAGGGTCCTGCGAACGTCCAGAGTATGCCATTGTTTTTCTAGTTCGTGAGTTGGATTAGGACAGAAGCTAGGAAGCACCACCTTCTGGGAACAAAGGAAGGATCCAGGCGCAGAGTCACCCTATTTGCATGGAAAACACACAGGTCCTCTCTGATGGAGAGGGCGGCCAATTCTGAAATTCACCTGGCCGACGTGACTGCTACAAGGAAAGCCACCTTCATAGACAATAGTTTCAGGGAGCGCGTGGTAATGGGCTCAAAGGGTGGCGAGGACCTGCAAAACACGGGGTAGGTCCCAAGGATAATGGCGGACCGCCGGAGGCTTGGTGTTGGTTGTCCCTTTTAGGAACGCACCGTAGGGTGTTGCGCCAAGGGGGCGGAATTGTCACACACGATCATCGTGGAAAGGGCTGAAACTTGTCTGCGGGTAACCCCTTATCCAACCCATCCATCAGGAATTCTAGAACAACCGGAATAGTGATGTCTGAAAGTTCCACTCTGTGACCTGAACACCAGGCACAGAAACTCCTCCATGTGGCATCATAAATCCTATTCATGGAGGGGCGCCTGGATTGCGGAATCATTGCTATCATCCTCAACGAATATGAGTTTCGGGTCAAGGCCCGCCGTTCAAATGCCAGGTTAGTTGGAGCCACTGGGGATCTGGATGCTGAAGAACTCCCTGGCTGAGGACGATACAATCTGTAGGAATCCACAGGTGAGAGATGGAAAGCTCCACCAGGTCGGCGAAACACGGACACCTCGGCCAATGTGAAGCAATCAGGATGACCTCCGCCCATTCGTGCAGAATCTTGCGGACTGTTGCCAAGATCAGGGGGAGGGGATGAAAGGCGTACAACAGCTTCCTGGGCCAAGGACTGTGGAGGGCATCCGTCCCTTCTGCTCCCCGGGATGAGAACCTGGAAAAAAACCTTTGGAGTTGGTTGGAGGCAAAGAGGTCTAACACCGGGTTATCAAACCTGTCCACGATCTCCCTGAACAAGTCGGGTTCCAGGCACCACTTGGAGTAATCCACTGTGGCCCTGCTCAAGGAGTCCACCTGCTGATTTGCCTCTCCGGAGATGTGTTCCGCTCTGATGGAAGACAGATTGTTTTCTGCCCAAGTCCCCAACCAATGGGCCTCTTCCATGAGAGGTCTGGATCTGGTTCCCCCGTCTGTTCACATGAACCTTTGCAGCAATAATTATCTGTCAGCACAAGGACACGTTGTCCCGCCATCCTGCTGCTGAAGTGGCATAAGGCTAGATGTATAGCCCTGAGCTTCAACCAGTTTATATTGTTCTGTAAGTCTGTCTGGGACCACCGGGCCTGAGCCAATTCTGACTGAAGGTGTGCTCCCCAGCCGAAGAGACTGGTGTCCATTGCCAGGGTAATCCTGACTGGTTTCTTGAACTGGGTGACCCTTGCCATTGCTGGGGATGCCCACCAACAAAGGGAGTTCAACACCTGACACGGAACTCGAACCTTCCAGTTGGAGGCACTGACGCGTAGCCTCTGGAACGGAAGCAAAATCCACTGTAGTTCCCTGGCGTGAAGACGTGCCCAAGGTACAATTGCTATACAGGACACCATCTTCTCAAGGAGTTGTGACAACGCCAGGGAGACCACCTGCTCCCTCTGAACCCAAAGAACTAGGGCCTGTATGCTGTCCTTTCAGTCCTGTGACAGACAGACTGTGCATTTGTGTTGATGACCGCCCCCAAATGGAGGAGAACAGGTGGCTGGAACCGTCTGGCTTTTCTGAAAATTGTCAGAAAACCCGTAAGTCTGAAGGATTTTGATGGTGGGGGCTATGTCCGATTGAGCCTGCTGGAAGGATGGAGATTGTATTAGAATATCGTCCAGATAGCACTGGACACGGATTGGAATTTGTCTCAGGTGGGCGGCCAGCACTGCCAATATCCTCGTTAAAACCCGGGGGGCCGAGGAGAGACCAAATGGAAGGGCTCTGTATTGATAATGCTGGTGGGCATAGCAAAATCTGAGGAACATGCGATGCCCAGGGAGGATAGGAATGTGCAAGTATGCCTCCGTTAAGTCTATTGATGTCAGGAAGTCCCCTTTTCTGATGCTGGTTAGGCTTGATTGAAGCAACTACATCTTGAACTTCCTATAAGTTAGGTAGTAATGTAGACTCTTTAGATCCAAAATTGCCCTTTAGCCCCCCAAAGTCTTTGGAATGACAAAAAGATTGGAGTAAAATCCCCGCCCCTTCTGATCTTCTGGCACTGGTTCTATGGCCCTTATCTGTGATAAGTGGGAAATGGCCTCTGACATGAGGTCCGCCTTGTTCGTGTTCTTGGGGGTAGGACAAGACTGAAAATGTTCTGGAGGACTGGATCAGAATTCCAGGGCTAGACCACGAGTGATGGTATTTAATACCCAGGAGTCTGTGGCGGTGCCTTCCCATACATTGGCATAGAGGGACAGTCAACCACCTATGGGGGAAACATCCCTGGAGTCACTTGGTTCTTCTGAAGGGATGCCCTCCTGAGCTTTGAAAGGGCTGCTTGGTCTGGAACTGTGTCTTTGCCCTGTGTCTGGTCTCTGGGTAAAGGTACTGGGGGGTTGAGGCCAGTCCCAATTCGAAGCTGGACGGGAGGACTGCCTGCGAAAATAATGGTGTGAAGTACCGCTACCTGATTGCCAATCCCCTCTCTTACTCATTTTTATCATGGTTTTACGCTTGTCCTTGCCCTCTACGAGATAAGGGTTGAGGGCTTCACCAAAGAGATGTCTCCCATTATAAGGCTGAATAGCCAGACACCATTTGGCCTTCAGGTCCGCATGCCAGTTCTTGAGCCATAGAAGCCTACGGGCTGAGATGTCTGCTGCTATGGCCCGTGAGGAATACCTTGCAGCATGGAGGGAAGCATCAGCCATGTACTGCGATGCGGCCACTAACTTAGTCAGGGTCTGATGGACACAAACCTGGTCAGGGGGCACCAAGTCTTGGAGCTCACGCAGCCACATGATGGAGACCCGGGCAAAGAAGGCCAGGGATGTAGACGCCTTGACCGCCCATGCTGAAGCCTGATGGGATCTGCAAAGGGCAGATTCAAATTTCTTGTCTTCTGCTTTGAGTGCTTTGGCCATTTCCCCTGGAATAGTAGAACTAGAAAATAGAGAGTTTAGTGGTTCATCTATCAGGGGAACCTCCAGCAAGGATGCGAAGGAAGGTGCCACATTAAATAGATTTCTCTCTGAGACCCCCGGAGTGGAAAGAGATCCCAGGTTCGCCCACTGCTTCTGCACTGTATTGCGGAAGGGGGGGGGGCAAGGAATATGCTTCTGTGTCACCACCGGCTCAGAATACTGTGGGTTCGGGCCCTGGGATGTAGAAGGAGCCGGCTGAGCCTCCTGTTCTGAGGCATGTTAGCTGAAGAGCACGCCTTGAGAAGCAGCAGGCCAAACAAAGATTGGTCAAACAGGCCTGTGAAAGGTGCCGGCTCCTCAGCCTGATGAGATGGTCGTGAAGGTGCTGCTGGAACTTGTTGGGACCGCTGACCAACTGAAGAGGCCATAAACTGAGCAAAGGCCTGAGCAATCATGGCCTGAAATTGATCAGGCCACGCTGCCTGTGGCTTAGAGGGGCGGAGCCCTGCTGCGGTGGGCGTAAAGGTAGCTTGTGTCCCAGATTGTAACGTGCCTGGAGTGGCAACCCTCTGCGATTCTAGACCCTGGCTAAATTTGACGGGTTCTAGTTGCACGGCCTCCCTTTGAGGGGACCAGGCCTTTGGGGCTAGGTTAGAGGGAACTAGCTGGGGTTCACACAGCGACATCACAGTTGGAGTAGATGTGTTAATATCCGCGTCCCCTGGAGCCGGTTGACGTGCCCTGGATAATTCCCTTTCTAGGACCTGGTGCCTGCTAGCCTCCTTTTCTGCTGTTTTTGAGGACTTTCCGGTGGACTGAGCCTTGGCCTTTGCCTTCAGCCTCTCTGCCACCTCCATTGTGGAGGCTTTCTCTTTCTTCCTGGTGGGGGAGTCGGGAATTCCCTGGGACAGTTGAGGGCCGGAATTATTTGACATCCTATTAGAGGAACAGAAATGGTTCAATTACTACCCTGCACCCAGATGGAGAGAGAAAGACTCCAAGGAATATCCCTTTAGCACCAGTGGCTGATAGCGTTAGTCCCTATAGCAGGTCACCTGTGGTGACTCAGTGTCCCCAATGCTATAAAAGACTGTTGACCGGTCCCTTCCCTCCAGGCGGTAGGATCCTGGAGTGGAATCCAGCTACTGGAGGGGTGGGGGCAAATTCTCAGGCAATGTGGCCCTATCGGGTCAGATTGCCCTCCACAGAACCAATACAAAGGGAGATATCAGCCTGTCAAGCTGCAATTGTGTGTGCAGAAAAAAATGGCAGCTGCGCTGAATTCGCACCCAATTTAACTGCCGCTAGGTCTGCAGATCACAGCTGTTGCCAAGTACCTTTATCAATCATTTATCCTCAGCAATCCTAGCATGGAACAGATTATACTTTATAAACTGCACTAGGAAATGTTTTCAAAAGCAGCAACTTACACAATGATGTATTTAAAGTTATCCTTGGTTTTAGGACATAGTTTTGTTCCATACGCAGCAAACTCCAAAGGAATAATCCCGAGTGTTGTAAAGAAAAAACTGCAATAGGGGAAACCTGCTTTATGCCTTCTCTGACACCACATTCATTAGCAACCAAAACGAACGGGCAACACTAAAAAGGCAAGGACCGAAATTAACTGCACAAATGCGGATGCTTTGCATGCTCGCACATCATGCAGTAAGTAAGACATTGTTCCGTGCATGGAGTTTATCAAGAGTGTCACACTCACGCTGCCAGGAAGAGTGAAGCTGTAACTCAAAAGCGTCTAAAATCAAGCGGGATGCAAAGGTCTCCCCGTTGAGTTCGGACTCACCATGTGCTTTTTCCTGGTCGCGTGCCTCGCAATCGGCGGCCTTTCCGGAGAAACGTCACGAGGGGTGCCGGAAGTCGTCGTCGCCGCGCTCCCAAAATCCGGCCGGGGACCCGCCGAGGCTTCGCCGTGCGCCTAGCCCGGTGCGCTTCGTTGCCTAGAGGAGAGGTGGCTCAATGGAGGCACGCTTTCTTATCTACCCCAGGATCTGCTCGGGCGAATTTTTTTTCTAGGTTTGCACCGACTTAAGTTCTCACGGGGGTTCAAGGAATGGGGCTGTCTTTTCGTTGCAATCCTAACTCCGCTCCATAAACCGCCTAATGCCAATGCGGTAGAACTTTACTTCGGAGGCTCAGGTTACTTGCGAGCGAGATTTTTGCAACACTGCAAGCCGGGTTTCCTTAATAATCCCGAGGCGCCGCACTTATTAACACGCGCAACTCGGATTTGTAGTGCAACGATACCAGAGCGGTTTCTATCTTTTCCCCGGCCCTAAAAACACCATCTTGCCTCCATCCTCTCCCAGGCTGCAGGCTCCACCAATGGGTGGCCAATGCAGGCTGTACACAGATCTCTTCTGACCCGCTCTGCTTACCTCCATAACCGCCGAGACAACTCAGCTCCCCTCGCGCGCCAGAAAGAGAAGGACGTCCGTCCTTGTCTTCGGTTCCCTTTATGCTTTTTGCTCCAGGACAAGCCATTGCCGGAACGGCGGGGGTGGAAAGGCAGGCAGCTGCTCTCGGCGAGAAGTTAAAGGGGGGGGGAGCGGGAAGGAAGGCAGGCCCTCGGTCCGTCCCTGTAAATCTGCACGAGCAGAACGGGCGGACGCTCCCGCCCTTTCCTCTGCAATTAGCGAAAGAAAGAATGAGGATTGCGTCAGCTACGGATGGCTTTCTCCGCCCCCTATCAGCGGTTGACAAATCACAGCAGAATATAGAGAGATACGCTTTTTTTTTTTTTTGGTAGTCTGCCTATATTGTCTCTATAGGTTTTTTTTTTTTTTTTTAAATGGAGCCCAGAGGGATTCTGGGAGTTGAAGTCCACACATCTTAAAGTTTCCAAATTTGAACAATGCTGACTTAAGCCATATATGTTTTCAAAGTAATAAACATATCCAACGCAATTTCCATACTTTTTTCCGCCACGTGATTGATAATCTCCTCTTTGATTTCAGTGGCAAGGAAAACAAAACTCTAAAGGCTTCCAGAAAAAAATTGAACAGCCATATGGGCATAACAGGACCATATAAATTTGAATTGCAGTCTTTTGTCTTCTTAAGATCAGTAATAAAACTGGTTAATTTTTTTGGTGAAAGTGAGTCCCCTATTTTATCACACAGGTCCTGCTTACTATCTTTCCTAGGATAATACAAGTTGAAAAATCAATGGCAAACAGAAGTTTTTACAGCAAAAGTGACTATATCTTGTTTTAATGGAAAACTATGTGGATCTTGAAGAACCAGAAAAGAAAAAGAAAATTAAAGCATTTCTGAAAAACTAACAAAAGATGTCCTAATTCCTGGCTTTAAATGTGACTTGCAGTCATACCAATTAACTTATGTTGCACAAAAGAATGGTTTTGATTACAGAGAACCTCAGATGTATTTTTTGCAAGGAACAGTCTCCTTTTTATGGAGATTTATGATCTGGGGGAAAAGTTTTTTGTGTCTTTTTGATGATTAACAGATGCATTATGGAACAAGCATAAAGTTTTAATTTAATTTGACAAATGAATATGAGATGGAAAAAGAGGAAGTAAGAACAGAGCTACGGTACATGCAAAAGATATGTTTTTCTGAAACAGTTCTCCTAAAAATTGTACAGAAGGATGCAAATCTTGCTTTAGGGGTAGAAATTCATATTCTTTATTCAAGCTGTTCCTAGTGCTTCAAGTAAGGAATACTCCTCATCAGATTCATCTCCTGGCTGTGAAACATTTTACTTTTTTTTCTCAAACATATTTAACAAACGAGTGAATTGATTGTAAAAGTGGCAGAACTGTGTTGGAAATATGCAGGAATTATTACTAAAGCGAAAGGAGTTGAAGACTTTTTAAAATCTAGAACTTGAAAGTATTATCAGATGCCTTCCTTATTCACTGAATTATTAGAAGAATAAGGTACAGCACGGAGGTACAGCACAACCAGACTCACAAGTTATGTTATAGTCCATCTTAATAAAAATAGCTTTAGCCTGGGCATAGTGGGGCTTGACAGCTATAGAATTGGCATTGGCTCCTACTAGTATTCTAAATAAATTATGGCAATTTAAAGTGCTCTTTGTCCTTTAAAGCCCCGTGAGGCTTGGCTGCTAAAGACATCCACCAATTAGAATTGTTCAAACCAACATGGTCAGTTTTAGAGAAACAAGTGATAAATGAGAAGTTTGCAGTTGAATTGCTGTGTTTCATTTGCAGCACCCACTCCCCTGATTGAAATTACACCTATCCTTACTTTGATTTTGTTTAATAAAATAATAAAAACCAAGCTCTTCTGAGGACTAAGGAACATCTGTATTGAATGTGTTGTGTTTTTGAAGGGGATTGATTAAAGCTTTGTGCCATAAATTGGATTGTTAATATTTACATGCATGGTAAATAGAGTAAACTATATGCACATATACAGACAGATGTTTTACTATGCCTATGTTAATTTCAAGAGTCAGGACTGAAATGTAGAAGTATGAAATAAATTTATACATATAATCTCAACCTGAATACATAGCAAATTTGGTGGAAAAAAAATCCCCTTATTAATCAGCAAGCAGAATCTCACATGTGTTCCATACCTGATGGGGCAGATTAGAGGCTACATCATTGACAAAGTAAGAAGAAAGAGGAAGACAAATAATTGGGTGAAGAAAATGAAAAAGCTTTAAATTGTTCCAGGAGACAGGTGAAGATGATTACAATCTTGTCCATATTGTGGGAGACAAGCCTGATTATAAGAAATTATTTCCATTGTTTTACATGTAAATTGAATGTAAACTGATCCTATGTATAGTTACTTAAATATAAATCCCACTTTCAAATAAGCCTTATATTCAGTAGATATACTAGAATTGGAGCCTAATAATTGCATTCTGAAATAATTAGCTTCCTATGTAATTAATAAAGCATTGGCTCAAATGAGTAGACAACAAGCACATACAGTATTCACAAAATTTGTCATTTTCAGTTTTACTTGCAAAACCACCAGGGGTCTCCAGAAGTCCAATACTTAGGAATAAATACAGAAAAAAACACCCTCTCACTTAAAAAATAGAACAGCTTCTCATTATTAAAAATTCCTGATACCTCTCTAGGAAAAATGTATTTATCATTCACTTTATTTTATACAAATCAAATCATGAACAATGGTTTTGCAACCATTGCTTATAATCAAAAGTATTCTGAACATACTGTACATTGTGTCATTTCCAGGCAAAATGGAGAAAAAGCACTTTTGGTTACTTATGACAAGGTCAGCATAAATCACCATATGGTTACACTATTACTTTGCAAAAATCTTTTATATACATTTTCTTTATAAGAAGTTGACATTGTCAGTTTATAATTTCTTTCCCACAAGTTTTGCCATTTTTCTAATATTATATTATATCCAAAGTTCTTTGCCCATGTTATTATTGTTTCATTATAAGAAACACATTACTATTAACATGGGAAAAAATAAAATGTAAAATATATTTGAAAATTCCAGGATGGCTTTCAACAATGGAAGCATTTATACATTCAAATTTAGTTAACTTTGAGAAAATATGGACATACAGAGATATTCTAAATTCTGAAGAGAATTTAAAATCTAAGCAAGAGATGGAAAATCAAGGTGTAGATCTATCATGGTGGGTATACTTATTAATGCAAGTTAGATATGATAAAGATGTTAAACTGGATGTCAATGCTGCTAACATTGGATGTTCTTGCTTTGACAATAGATGAAAATGCAGTATTTCCTCTATGCTTTTAGAATTAGTTTGTGCTGGGAGGGGGGATTGGGATGAGAGTTCAGTTAGTCATAATAATAATAACTCTGCCGTGGGAATCCAAGGACAAACTGGGTCCTGAGCTAATAACGTTTTGGCGGGCTGGAGAACTGGGGAGAAAGCCCGCGCGCTTCAAGCTAATTGGGGAATGTGCTTTATGACTGTTTATTGGGGGTGGGAATTGTGCTTTGTTACTTTGTATCCAGGGGAGGAAAATTTAGTTTTTGGGTTCAACTATGTAGTGCCAACACTTTGTTTCCTGAATAAAAGATTCTTTAAGGTAAACAAAAAACAAGTTCTTTTGAAGGGTTTCATCTGTCAGAACCATCACACTGTATGGATTTTATAAAGAACAGATCTTGTTTGATCAGACATTATTAACCTCTGATGAGAAACTAATTAAGTCATACTGCAAGAATGTCTTTCAAGCATATATTAACATCCATGTTGGATTTTTACTTTTTGTGTTATCCTTGTTTCAAAACTAGTCAGTAGGTAACTGCATGTTTTTGGATGATGCTCAAATCTACAAGGGTTAGCTAGTTTCATTTGAAGGACAGTAATGATTATCCATCTTTCAAAATATCTTCTACAACTTTATTGAATGCTGCTGTAGAATTTTTCTTCACTCTGCGCTTGCCCCAGACTGTTTCAATCTGTGTTATTCCACAAGAGCCTTAAAACGGTTATTGGATTGGATTGCAACGCCTAAACCAGACATGTGCATGTTTGTTAAACACATGGTTACCATTCTGGCTATAAAGCAGGCATTTATTACTGTCTTCTTCTTCTTCTTCTTCTTTTTTTGCTCTGGTTGATTCATTTGCAGCACTGGAGCTGGGTTTAAAATCAGGACTTAAGCAACAAAATAAAGATGTTGGTTTCATTCCTATTCTGTGTGAGTCCAAAGTTGTGTTATTATTGATTATGAAGCTGATCTGTTGAGAAGTATTATAGAAACAAAGAGCACTTAGATGTAAAGAACAACCTATCCTCTGGCTAAGATCAGATCTGCACTTTTTGCTTGGCCTATTACCAGTGCAGAAACAGATTACATTATCTTCCTCTCCCCTCCCACCCACCTCCCATTGTAAGTAGACCTCGTGCCTATGATTTCCAGCTTTGATTGAAAATGGTTTTCCAACCTGAGTTGTCTTGAGCCCTTCAGAGCAGATGGTCTCTAGCACTTCATTCTGTTCAATTAAAGGTGGCCCTCAGATCACAACCATTCATTCAGAGATTGTTCAAAGTTATGACAGCATTGAATAAGTGGTAATTACAACCAGCCCTCAGAGTTCTGGCTCTTGCAGCATCCCCATGGTCACATTTACATAGTTTCTGAAGTTCCCTCTCAACTTCTCCCAAACAAAGTCAATGGGGAAGCCAGTTGGAAATCAGAAGTCATGATCACTTGAGATCCCACTTAAAGTCCATGTGGTTCTTGCTTAATGATGGCAACCAGGACTGCTGGAACTGTTGTTGCTGACTGGCATGATCATGTGACACAATTGGAGCTCCAACTCCAATTTGCTGCATTGCATGATATATCCTTAGCCCTTCAATAGCTGGTTACTGCCTCCTGCAACCATTTTAGATGGTAGAGGACAGGGAGACCTGGAGGAACATTGTCCATGGGATCGCGATGGGTCGGACACGACTTCGCAATTAACAACAACAACAACAAGCAACCATTTTAGCCTGGCTTGCTTTGCACCCATATTCTTTGTACCTATATTCTCTGGGTTTATCCAATGGCTCGTTGAGTCAATGAACTATCCTAGAAGGGTCTGCTCAATCCTTACTTTACCCAGTGGGTGCCCATTTGGTTTCTGCCTGTTTTAGAAAAAGCTTGCTTCCCTTGCTTTCCCAACCTCCCTTACAAAGTTTCTGTTTCTCTCTTTTATACATTCAAGTTGCAGCAGAGGAACATAGTTTCTACAAAGATGAACTATTGGTTCTCCCTTGCTGTACAATATATGTTGATCTACCAAGGAAGGATATGAGACTAGTGAGGAGAAAACATTTCCTAAAAGAAAAAGGCAGGTTTTGGTAGATGGTCCACACAGGAGCCAGCAGAAAGATTTGCCTTTCCTAGATGAATGGGAATGGCAAGGAGCAAAGGAATAACCAGTCAGGTCTTATGAGGGCCATAGCCCACACTAATTGGTTTAAGCAGCAGATAGGAGCAGCACAGGAAACAAGCAGTTTAGACGGCAATATAGAATTCTCCCTTCATCAGTGTCTTGGAATATTAAAACTTCTGACAAGTTACCACACCCAAATTCCTGATGAGGATATTATTATGGAAGCAGATGAAGTTTTTCCTGCCTTTGTAATGTAAGATGTTGTTTAACCTATCCCTGTAGAAAGATTGATGTACAATGTCTACTTATGACTCAATATCTGACTCCTATATAGCTGCTTAAGTCAGTGTGGATGTTTCTGTGGGCCAGGAGGTAAGGTGTGAGATTGTCTTAATTTTGGTCTACCTGTTAAGTATGCAGAACTGCTTCTTATATTTACAACTTGTGAGATGCCTACAGAATCGTACAGATGAACATGTTCTGTTAGTTTTTTTTAATATTTTCTCTAGCTTTGTTTTCTTACCTGCACCCTCCTTTTCTGATTTAGATGATTCTCACTTTAATAAATGGGCTTTTAACATGTATATCTTATTTTACTTTATAATTATTGTTTACTGTAGTACCATATATAATGGGGCGATGTGGTGTTCAGCAGTTAAGACACTGGACTTGTCAGCTAGAAAGCAGCCCAGGTTTGAGAGCCTAGCTCCATGTGACAGGGTGACCTCCTGTCCTCATCCAGCTCCTGCCAACCTAAGTTTTAAAGCATACAAATGCAAGTATATATATAGATACCACTTAGCACTCTGTGACGTCATGCTGGCTACATGACCACAAAAATGTCTTTGGACAGCGCTGGCTCAATGACCTTCAAACAGAGATGAGCACTGCCCCCTATAGTTCGCAATGACTAGTGGAATAAAATCCGCAGGGACTCCTCTACCTTTTTACCTATCATATATAATATTAGTACATCTTAATACATGGCAACATTTTTTTATTCTTTGATAATGAAATAATATCAAGTATCCACTGTGGCCCAGCAAAAAATAGATTACTTTTATATTCTGGTTTTCAGTTGAGCTAGCAGAGATGCCAAATTAAAAATAAACTAATATACAGAACAAGTAAAGAGTAGTTTTAAGCTCTTGGCTTATTCACATCTTCAAAAGTGCATTTTCCCAATTTAGCTATTAAAAAGAAGTGATAATTCATTGAGACTTTTGGGAATAGTCACATTGTATCAGAGAGGAAAGAAGCTAGAAGAGAATAGAAATGGGATATAGATGCCAAGAGTATCTCAATTTCTTTAAGATATTTATACTAAGATTCTGAACTAAACCTTTGATACTATCTTTTGCTACCTGACATAGAAATGTAATAAATAGATTTGCAGTCATTAACTCATTTTTACTGAGACATCACATTAAAATGGATGTAATTTTTTTAAAAAAATGAATTTCCTTTGAGATTTGCATAAGACAACCAGAGTGTAATGTACATTAGATCACAATTTTGCTTTAGCCCAGTTTTCTATGGGAAGGTTTATCAACATTTTTATCTTGTGTGTCTTTCTGTTGCCTTCTCTTGCAACATGTTTGGACACTGCGTGGTGTATTAATCTATTTTGTAGGTGCCTGTTGCCTGGGCCATCTGTTGTTTTGGCATCTACTGTATTGTAACTTTTCCATGTGTCAGTATAACTCAGGGTCAAAAGGTTTTAGTTAAAGAGAAAGAAAGAGGCAGATGGTATTCCTGAGAAGCAGGAAGAAACCTTTGGATAAGTAAGAAAGAGCTTCCACAATTATTTGTTAATTACCTATTACTGGAACTGATGTATCATCTTATAAGTGGGAAGAATGCTGTGACTTTAACAGATGGCCATGCTATAAATAATCAAGATGATTAGAACATTATAATAATGAACTATGTGGGTGGGATACCTGACTCTCAGGAAGAAATATGACAATTACTGTTATTTGGAGGTCCTGTCTTTGAACCATGATCAGTTTTGTGGGAAGCCTATTTTTTAATGAAAGTGCTTTTCTATAAATTTGCAATGACTTCTATATTTTATGCAGGACAAAACACACATGATTGTTTTAAAATATTATAAGCCTTTGCTTAGGTCCTTAGCTGATGAGATGAAGCATGTGGCAATTTGGAAGATGACCTTTCAAGGGATCAGCATCTAAAATGAGGATGCTTTCCCCAAAGGGTCATGCCTGGGGCTTTTGCTGTAATCTCTGTGGGAGAGGCCAGTTCATTCTCCACACCATTTAATTATGTATTTTTAGTATGGATCTTTAGAACCAATATATCTTTATTATTTTTTAAATTACTCCCCCCCATCCCTCCAATTTCTATTCTCTTTTTGGTTTTAAAAGTTTGTGTTAGTGATATTACATTTTTTTCTGGTATTAGAATCTCTGATTTTTTTCAAAAAAAGTAACTTACCACAGGACTTACATGAGAGCCTTTATATCTACATATTCTTTTACACTTAAATTTCTGTGAGTAGTTTCTCAGAGGGAGTGGCTATATTATTTTAAGGTTGCACATTTGGAATGACTTTCTGAGCTGGTCAGTGTTGCAGTACTTAATTTAGTCTGCTTATATAATTACAGTTGATGAATGAGGGTGCTTTATACTAGGCACAGTTACTCCTTTACAGAAAAAAAACTACATATCATTCTATATATTTTGTTCACAGTTTTCATTCACATTAAATTCATAATTGGCATGTAATTAGCCATGTGTAACTATGTTATTAATAGTTTTATTTCAGCATTGTTTGATTTTAATTGATTATATACCATCAAGTCATTATTGACTTTAGCAACCTCATACATATCCTCTATTAGGATGTGTCTCTAGCAGGATCTTCTAATGATGCATCTATCACTACTGTAATTGAATCCATCCATCTTGCTGCTGGTGTTCTCTTCGTCACTCTCCTTCCATCTCTAGAGAATTAGGTCCTTGTGTAATGTGTCCAAAGTAGGATAATTGTGCCTAATCATCTATTGAGAACTTTGGGTTCAATTAACTATTGAATTGTTATCTTGGCTAAGCATGATGTTCTGACTGGCTCAAGGTTGATTCAACCCTCCATCCATTTGAGGTTAATTAAATGAGGACCCAGATTATTGGGGGCAATATGCTGACTCTGTAAACTGCTTAGACCAGTGGTTCTCAACCTTTTTAATGCCGCAACCCCCAACCGGTCATAAGTTGAGGACTAAACAACCGGTCATAAGTCGAGGACTACACCGGTCGTAAGTCGAGGACTATCCAACCGGTCATAAGTTGAGGACTTTCCCTGCCCAGGAGCGCTGCACATGCGTGGTGCCGCCCCCTGCGCCGGCCGAGGCGTATCTGGCAAGCGGCAGAGATGGAGCAGGGCGATCACCGGCTGGGCCACCAGCTGGCCCAGCCCAAGGGAGGTAAGGAGGTAAGGCAACCCTCCCTGAGCCCGCTGGCCTCCCACCTCCCACCCCTGCCCTTCTTTTACTTACATTTTTAGTAGTTGCTCAGCAGGGAGGGGTGGAAACTTCCAGACAGCTCGCCTTCACTGCAGACAACTTGCAGCACCGTTTGCAGAATGGGACTTTTGGCGGGCTCAGCAGGGCAGAGACAGCCTGGACAATTCCTATTGGCTTTTGAAAGCCAATAGAATTAGACTCTATTCAAAAGCCAATAGAATAAAAGGGAGTAGCACAGCTAAGGAAAAGGGGAAAAAATGGCGGACTGCGTTGTTTGGCGACCCCTGTGAAATGGTCGTTCGACCCCAAATGGGGTCCCGACCCACAGGTTGAGAACCACTGGCTTAGACAGTGCTTATATACCGCACTATGAAGCAGTATATAAATCTAAGTGCTATAGCTATTTTCAGGTGTCTTCTCCAAAACCAAACTTCAAAAACATTATTACTCTTTCTATCCTGCTCCTTCAAAGCCCAGGTTTCATTTCCATAGAGTGTCATAGGGAATACCACTACTTGCATTGTACTAACCTTTGTAGGTATAGACGCATCATGGCATCTGAATACTTTTTCCAATGCATTGATGGCTGCTCTACCAAGTGCTAGTCTGCAGCATATTTCTTGTTCTGCTTGTTTCATTACCATTGATGGTTGATTCTAAAAGACAAAAGCTATCTATCACTTTAGTAACAGATTATTGTACCTTTTGTAATTAATTTGTTCTTCTTATTTAATCTTACTATGCTTTTACTATGCTCCTTGACTTCTATTATTAAGGCATGTAGACCCTTTGCATTTACTGTTATAAATGTCATCAGCATAATATGAGTTATTGACGCTTCTTCCTTCTATTTTAAAAACACATTAATCTTCTTCCAATTCAGTTTCCCTTAATATAGATTCACCATAAATATAAAACTGTTGTTAACAGTTTAAATAATAGCTTGTTAATATAGTCACATTACATGTTCTGGTCTGTTCCTGGCTTTCTGCTGGTTTAAAAAAAAGTCCAAGAAAGCAGAGCTACATAGAATATATTGGTAATGTGTTTCAAGATGCAGTAAAATAACAGATTCCCAACACTACTTTGAAATAATTCATCTCATCATTCCATATGTTTTAAGCATGGTTAGATATCATTGAAATTATTGAGCAATAGGGAAAATGATGGAATTGCCAGTTATGATCAGTCACTTAAGATATGAAATTGTTATAATAGTTTTGTGTGTGTGTGTATGGTGTTTTGTTTTAAATAGCTTATATTGAACCATTCAGTTTTTTAGCACTGAACCTTTTTTTGAGTAAATAATTCCTTGTTTATTGTGTACTGCTCTGTAAATAATCTACTGTTTCTGTATATTTTTACCATGGCTTCAGATGTGTTCAACCACAGTTCCATATATAGTTATTTTTTTGCATAGGCCTAGATGATAAGCAAGAAATGTTGTCATGGAAACCTCTAGCTAATTATTGATGGAAATTTGCCGGAATTGGTATGCAACGAAGTGTACTGAGTCCAGTAATATTGATGGTAAGTGCTAGTCCATGTACTGAATATACTCCTGTGTATATGTATTTTGAAGAAAGGTATTACATCCTATGTATGTAAGTTAGCATAATAACTAATAAAAATAGATAATGACCTTTGAAATTTCACTGACTAAAAATTAGTAAAAACTTTTTTCATGGTGCAAACTGACAGAGATTAAGCTTTGCAGAGTTGGTGTACTTTTCCTTAATGGTGTTGTCAGCATGGAGGTTGGGCAGTCAACTGTTGGAGATGCTGCATTTATATAATTCTGCATTGTGCAAGGGCTGGGCTAAATGAACTTCAGATTCATTTTTTCCTACTGTAAGGTTCTTTTGCTTTTTTAAAACCATTGTTTGGGTAATCATAATACTTTATTTCTTAGGCTTGTAGCCTTCTTCAACCATAGCTTTAAACAACAGGCTTTGGTAACAGTTTATTATAGTATAAAAAATTAATATTAGCGAGCCACATCTAGAGGTGACACAAAACACCTCAAAACACCCCAGTCAAATAAGCACCATCCTTTATGGGTGAGCATCTACATTTTACTTCTTGCAGACTTGCTAATGGCTTTCCTGAACTCTAAAACAGTTTAGGCTACTTTAGTGCCCAAAGATCCTGATGAAAAAGCTAAGGGAGATTTACTTGTACAGCTACTCCAGGGTATATGGCTGCAAAAGAATTTTACCTTTAGAATCAGAGTAAAGGTTTTATATTTATTTCCCCAGGTCCTCACTGAATTGTGTCAGTGGATAGCAGTCAAAACTGCCAATAAACTGGAGTATAGCCCACATGTAGCAGAGCTAGTGAAGGTATTTCAGAAGTTCAGTTAGAACAAAGTCCCTGAAATTCAGGGATTACGTCATGCCTTTATTATGCTCGGCTACAAAGCTAATCAATTTGCAAATGTAATCCAAATTGCTAATTGTTATTTTTCAGATTTAAATAATTAATTGGGATCAAATTACTTTAATTTCCTCCTGCATGAGTCTGCCTGTTCCTAAAGTTGCCTGAAGAACACTTTCGCACGAGTTTGCCTTCTGAGCTGAATTGGAGCAAAGGCTGACAAAGGCTTTTCTGTATAATATATGGCCAAAACCCTGCCCTGAAGGGTAAATTGTTATCTTTTTTATCATTGCCATGCTTGAAAACATTTTTCATGAATGGATTTTGGGTTTTTTGATTATTTGATTTAGTAGCTTTAAATTGTATCTCTTAAAATTACTTTTAGTGCTGAGTTTGCTCTTTCATTTTGATATGGTTTATGGTTCATTGATGTGAGCCATTTTAGGCCTCTATTTGGAAAGGAAAGACAAGATATAGTATTTTTAATTGGATTAAAATAATATGATGCTTATGTCAAGAAGCATTAACAGTATTATATTTAATGGCTGACAGAGCAGCCTGTGACTAAAATCAGAGTAATGTCTTTTGAATATCTTGCCATTAATAAATATCTGTCTAGCTGCTGAGCAGCGATACAGAAGAACTGAGAGGTTTGTATTCCTCTGCTCTCTTCTTGGAAAATTTTGTTTTGCTTTTCCCTTTTCTGCTCATGGGAAGGAATATAATTTTGCTATTTAGATGCATGGAAGAGGGTTCAAAGACCTCCATACTTGCTGCCAAAGTCTCAACACACATTTTGGGGGGGCTTTTCAAGGACAGGGATAACTGGCATCTGTAACTTTCTTAAAAGGCGGTCCACTGTTTCTTAAAGGGTAATATCCAAGAAATTTTGTAGCATCTGAGATGCTGTCCCAGGAACCAAAGGGTTCTGACTACAATAAATAAATTACTTTTATTTAATCATTGTCAGAATAAGTGTTTCAATGCAATAATGGTAGGCAGGTTTTAATATTACAGATAATTAGCTTAAGAGTAGGTTATTCGAAGAGTTTGTTTTTAGACAAGTTGAAATATGGTTATCCAGATTTTGCTATAAAATGCTAAAAATGACAATGTTTGTAGGCTACATTGCTAAACTGCATGTAGGAGTATCTTTTTCCTCTGCTTAATATAGCAAACTTAATCAAGTTGTGATTTAAAATAGTATACATTCTTTAAATCAGTGTTTCCCAAACTTGACAATTTTAAGGCATGAGGACTTCAACTCCCAGAATTCCACAGCCAGCGTTGCTGGCTGTGGAATTCTGGGAGTTGAAGTCCACATGCCTTAAAATTGTCAAGTTTGGGAAACACTGCTTTAAATGATCAAAGATGCTCTTTACCTCAAATCCTTAGAAACAGTGTTCTTACTGGACCCTTGAAGGTAGATTGAAATTTGATTGTTGAAAAAATGATAAATCTGTTAGTTCTTTCCTCCAAAGCTTTTCTCTCTCCCCACTATATTATGAAGAAACTTAGATATGCAGCATTTTATTTGTGTATGCCTTGACTTTACAGTTTCCTTTTTTATCTCTGAAAAATATAAGTAAAGTAAATGCTTGGTGGATTTTCCAGAATCTGACTGACTTCCTGATATGTGGGGTTTAGTTTGCAGAATTTCCACCCAGCATGACTTTGCTGAAAATTCTGGGAATTGAAATCCTTATGCCTGGCCAACACACCGTTTGGAGAGGTCTGTGTTAGAATTAAAAGAATATAGTGTCATGTCCTCTTCCTTTTCTAAGTCAACAATAAGTTATATAAGTTAACCCAAGGCAAGGTGGTAATATTGAAGAAAGCCCTGGTATAAACCAGTCTGCTACATGATCTGCCCTGGTGACCAGTAAGCTTCTAAGTTTGAATACTGTAAGGGTGCTGGTCTTAACCAATAAGGTAAAGCTTTTTATGCATAATTGACTTGGCTATTTGAGGCAGAGCCTTTCTCCCATTCTTTTTGCTCATGCAGAAACACTTAATACAGTGGGCATGCTCAAGTTCTCTCTTTAAAACATTGCCATCTGATAGGATGTAGGCAGCACACCTTTCCTGTTATGATCTTTGCCCTCGGGAACAGCACTGATCCTGAGGGTCAAGTTGCTCCAAACCTCTCACCTTTAAATAAACCTTGTAGACCTGACTATTTTTCTAATTCAGTGTTTCTCAACCTTGTTAAGGTTTACGTTATATGAACTTAAAGTCGCAAAATTCCCTAGCCATAATAAGTTGAAGTCCACATATTTCGAAATTGACAAGGTTGAGAAACAGTGCTCTAGAATACTGTATTATTTGTACATGTTCTGGTTAAAAGGAGAGGTTTTAATCAATAAATTGTTCTAGTCCCTTAGTTTTTGTGTTCTTTTGTATAGTTTTTGTTGCATTGAATATTGTTTTTAACTTATATGCCACCCTAAATTGTGATGAGATGGGAAGCTTAAAAAATTGATTAACTGATTGACAGATACATTTTATTTTTTTACTTGTTTTCTTGTTCCCTCTCCAGGTTATCTAGGATATCTGTTAATTTAGTGAAATTTTGCTGCTGCACATAATGTAAAGCTGTTTGCCTAGTCAGACTTGCTTCCAAATGTAGTGTTGCATTAGGCTGCTCTTGAGAAGGCAGTCCAAAAGAAATTTGAGTTTTAATTGATTCCTTTGCAATTTGGTAATCATACAGTGATACTCAACCACTAGGTGGCAGAAAGTTTATAATTTAGCGTCATATATTGATAATCCTGATTATCACTGACTGGATGTGGTTAAAGTTCAGCTTCAATGTTTTATCAATAGTTTAAGACCCTTTTTTTGCCCTGATCTTTTTTCCAACTGACATTTATCTCTGTTTGCTACAGAGCATTTATTCCGTAAATATTTGGGGGAAACAGATGAAAAAAAATGAGGAGGCAGTCAAAAACATTTTTCAGGACAGAGTTTCATAACTGGGTAGCTACCAGAAGAAGACCCTACTCTTGATCACAGCACTGTGATCTACCTATATCATGTTATAAAAGTGAATTGTTATTTAATTAGCCTAGGAAAACTGAAATATAAATTAGAATTTATATTTTGTAAGATAGAATAAACCCTCTAAACCAGACCGTCACAAGACATATCGGAACAGTTTTGCCATTGCTGGCAATGGGTGGGCGCGGCTTCCAGATGACGCGTCCAGCCTCCAGGCCGGCAGTTAAACACTACTGCTCTAAACAGATAAAGAAATTATGCAATAAGCATATAAACTAGAGAAGAAGCAGATGTAAGAAAAACTCCAAAAGTCTGTTTTCATTCATTGTGAGATTATTTTATCAGTACCTCCTTTGGAACAGGAGCTGCCAGGCCAGCCAATATGAATCATCTTGAATTTGGGATGCTGTTCATTCAGTGATGATAATGGCTAACATATAGTAAGATTTAAGATGGCATTACACAGTTTTTTTTTTCTCATAGAACGCCCAGAAAAGAGTTCTGGCACTTTTTTGGGACAGAACCTTATAGGGTAGGCAAGGTGGGTTGTATGACGTGTGTGAGTTCCGGCCCTTTTTTTTTTTTTTTTTTTAGAAAAAAAAGCACTGGCATTACATTATGAAGCCATTTATTTATTTAATTGCAAGCTTAAAAACAAGGTGAAAAATATTTTAAAATTCACACTTAAAAAAAATGCACAAGAACAAATCACAAGTGAAAATAAAGAAAACAGAAGAATGCAATTAATTACAAAATGAGAGGGCAGAAAAAAATTAAAACAGGGAATAAACCAGGAAAACAGCATTACATTGTGAAGCAAACTGTTTTTTCTCTACCTAACAGGGCAGTAATGAGACATTTTGCATAAAGTTTTAAAGAGTCAGTCAGCCAGTCAGGAATAGCAAGTCTATCAGAGTTATTAGCCAAAACAACTTTAAGGATATGTTATAGGAGAGAGGGAGTAAGAAAACACTTTGCCTTGGAAGTGTAATGATGGAAGTGTGGCCAGTTTGGTGTCTGTGGATGCTAGGCCAATCTGAGCAGTCTAACCTGTTCTTTCACCAGAATGTCATTCAGATTAATGAGGGAGAAGCAAAGACTTCTTATCACAGACACTGTTGCAGCAAACTGGTGGCTGCTTTTTTGATCACCCTTTTGAATACATCTTTCTTACAACACAAATTTAGAATAGAATAGAATAGAATAGAATAGAATAGAATAGAATAGAATAGAATAGAATAGAATAGTTGGAAGGGACCTTGGAGGTCTTCTAGTCCAGCTTTCCCCTATTAAACCAATAGTGATGCTCCACTAATAGAACAGTAGTAGCTACTTAGGTTGTAGCAGATGCTGCTATTGAGAATTAAGAGAGAGAGAGAGAGAGAGAGAGAGAGAGAGAGAGAGAGAGAGAGAGAGAGAGAGAGAGAGAGAGGAAATTGTGGTGATTATGAGTGTTGAGAGCAGCAGAAAAGACGGCGGCACAATAAACTACACTCCAAATTTCCAGCCTAAGCAACAGAGTTCATCTGTCATATGCATATTGAGTTAGATTAAGAAAACCAATGTATTGACATTAACTATTGCATGCTGACTTCAAATTGCATGGCTGTTTATGAGTATAATAAGAACATTCTCCCTCATGCAACAGATAGAAATATGATGGGTAACCACCGTGGTGGGATTCAGCCAGTTTTCAGCACTTTGGCAGAACTGGTAGCTAATTTTTTGTTGCCCAGGCCCAGAATGGACTTCTGGAAATGGTATCCACACAGAGAACTGGTTGTTCACATATTTGAATCCCACCACTGGGTAATCACCTTTGTTTGGAGTCAAGAGAGTTTAAGATTATTTAAATTTAACAAAAATCCCATAACCTATATGACATGAGCTCAGTGTTGATCATACAACATCATAATAGGGACTTGCAATATTTTTAAAGTAATAATGAAACCATTGTGTGAGTGCAATGCCTTGAAACTGAAACAGTACCACAAGAAGAATCAACAAGTTTAGGAACCCAAAGGTTCATAGCTGCATCAGCGGATGATAGGGGAAACAACAGCAAAAAAGTCTGTTGAATCTATTAACTTCTAGTTTGGCTCTCAAGCCTCCCTAATTATTTCTGCAAATGGGGTTCCTTGCTAGCTCTGTTTGAAAGCAAAATTCAGCATGGTTTGACTTAGTTCTATCTACAGTTTCCATTATACACCACAGTTTCCATTATACACCACATAGTTCTGGCAACATGTGATGAGTTTCCATGCAGTTAGGTTAAACTGGATGGAAAACAGCTTTCAAACATTATAATCACTATCACTATTTGTCCCATTTCATGCATAAGAGTTTTGGGGAAATCTATAACATAAACCAACACTCAAAGATGTTTGAAATTGTGGATAGTATACATAATCATACATAACCATAAATTTATTAAAGCAGTATCATCGTGGATACAAACATAAACATTTATCCTTTCACAGCTGCCTTCTCTGAAAGGAGGGGAAGGAGATAGTATTAATATAGATTCAGTTTAGTCTAGTATTAAGGCACCATGCTAGAAACCAGGAGATTATCAATTCTAGACCTGCTTAGGTATGAAAGCTGGCTGGGTCATTTTGGGCCAATCATTCTTTCTTAGCCCATCTCACCTCATAGGGTTGTTATTGTGGTGAAAATAGAAGGAGGAAGAAGTACTATATATGTTCACTTATAAAAGTGGGATACAAATATATAAATAAATATCATTTGCACCTTCATTTATTATTAAAAATTCAAACAATTTCTCTCAAATGTTGACACTTGCAAAAAGACTGTATATATATATCATAAAATCTGAGCATACCAGGCAGCCATCAAATTAGGAGTCTTAATAACTAAAGAGAACTGTTTTTTTTTTTCAGATGGGACCAAATGCATTGACCTTGTGGGCTGGGAAAAGGCCTGTTAGTTATCTGCAACTCCCAAAAGGAGTATTCTACCTAAAAAAGTAACACAACAGAATAGATCTCATTTGAAAGGCAAAGCAAACCTCAGAGGCAACAAGCTGTTAATATTTGTTTCTAATGAATGGGGATGGGAGAATGTTGTTAGGATCTGCTTATGAGCTTCCCAAAGACATTTGCCTGGATATTATGGGAAGCAGGATATTGAATCAAATAGACTTTTGATCTGATCCAAGAGGGCTGCTCTTGAATTCTTTTCTTGTGTAAGGATCAAGATGATAGCACCTTCTCCAAGTGTTTCTGATAATAGTTGCTACGTTCCAAGCAGTTTGAATACATTGGTCAGTTTGGAGATTCACCTTTTGTCATTGCTATTCAGGGGGAATGTGAAAAGAAACAAATCTGGTAGTAGTGCATCTCTTTTATTCTCTTGCACCATTTTTTAAGGAAAAACATCAGATTTTTTTCATAGTACCATACTTAAGTGAGTGGCAAGATTATCCACTACCTACAATGGCTACAATGTTCATTACTTCCATCCAGCAGATAAATGGTGTCTTGTCAGTCTGTTGTAATTCATTGATTTAAAAGAGAAACAGATGGGAAACCTGACTTAAAATAGCTATTTTCTAAGTTCACCACACTTACTGCAATATATGTGGGAGAAAATATAATTATAACATTATTTCTGTAATGATTAGGCTTAACACCTATCATTTTTTAAACCTTATTTCATCAAAATATATAAAATAAGCTTTTGTTGCCTAGCACCAATAGCATATTGGTTAATTTGTATAAGTCTATAAAATATTTTATGAACTACATAATTAAATCTTCCTTCTCTGATTGTAGAACCTTGAATGCAAAACAACATTTCAAAAGGAAGATAAGAACAGGCTTTGGAGATTCCAAGATTCAGAATTGTTTAAATTCTCCCTATCCCACTTCCAGTGGAAAATGGAGCATATTGGGCATGAAGAGTTAGAGGGAATAGCAAATCCAGAGAGAAGAGAAATTGGAAGGATGTTCTGGAAGAGATGCCTGTCGACAGCAGGAACATTCCATGCTGCAAAATTCTCCTGCACATCAACAGATAACTTTTGGTGTCTCTCATGATTTAGAAGTTTACCTCATTTTCATTTTTCTTCTTCTCTCCTTTCTTCACCTTTACCTTCTCCTAGGTAGTCAGTCACATTTTGAATGACTTTTATTATTTACTAATGCACTTTTACTTTGAAAATTGAAAGTTGTGTCGCATAGATTGAGATGGAGGAATTCACAGTGAATCTCTCCATCCATATTATCTACTTTAATAATAGTTTAATTATTGTATATTATTACTTGAATGATCCAGAATCGTTTCCTATATGAGAAAAGAATAGGAAAAAAAATAGAGAATGTAAAATTCTGAACTCCAGAGTCCAAGACCACAAGTTATCCATAATATTGGGAATGAACCTCACTAAGGACACTCAAATTCTCAGTAGACCAATTTCTACAAGAGTTTAAATATATTTACCAGTGATTATGTTCCATTGAAGAAAGTGGACTTCTTTCTATATATACCTGCACAGGGTCACACTAAACAGAACATTTCTAAAAGAAAAACTTACAAAAATCTCAATATTTATTTTATTTATGGTTGTTATTCATAGTTTTCTGGCTGTAGTTCAATACTGTTCCCAGGGCAGAGACAATTCTAAATGTAATGCATTCCATCTGTAGCAAGACTGAAATTAACATTTAGTTCTCAGGCTGCCAAATGAGCCTCTGTTTGCTGCCAAAATGTAAAATTTTCAAAAGAGGGGGAAGACTGTTAAACCACATGATTCTCCACTGTTTCAGAATGTGGCAGTTGAAAAGTAACTTCTAGAACAGAACAAGAGAACAACATTTTGAGCAATTCTTTTCTGCATTTGCTTCCTGGATCTTTCTAGGAACAGCTCAAAGATGTTTAGGTGTTTAAGGTGGGAAATTCAGAAGGCATGTTGTGCAATGGGACAATTACTGAAACAGTAAACAAACATTATCTACAGTCTAGATCAGTGATTCTCAACCTTTCTAATGCCGTGACCCCATAATACAGTTCCCCATGTTGTGGTGACCCCCATGTGGGTGTGGCCACCAATAAGAGGGAGTAGGACAGCTAGGGAAAAGGGAAAAAAATGGCGGACAGCATGGTTTGGTGACCCCCGTGAAATGGTCATTCGACCCCAAATGGGGTCCTGACCCACAGGTTGAGAACCACTGGTCTAGATGACAAGAGAATTCCATGCCTTTAGTCCCTCTCTAATAATTTTTAGTCCTCTTTCTAATAATTAATTAATTAATAATTAATAAATATTGGTGGGGAGTGGGGCCATGCAACATTTCTCCAGATGTACATGCTTAATGTTAAGTATTAAGGCTTAAGTATTTTATGATACTTGGCAAAACCCACCACAAAGTTAAACAATTAAAATGAAAGGTTCTACACAATTTCTTACCATTCATTTCAGTGAAGGTTGTAGAAATAAATAGTTTCCACTGACTCACTTTCCCGAATGGTCAGTTCTTTAATTGTTCAATGTAAATGTCTTCAGTGTTAAATTTAAATATTAAAAAATTCAAGAAGTAATGATACATGAGATAATAAATAAAAAATTCATTTTAATGTATGCCGATTAGTGTACATTCAAAGTGACAATAAAGTTATTATTCTATTCTATTATTCTATATCAAGCAACATGTAGAAATTTGGCATATGACTGACAGGCGGATTTGGATGAAAGTATGGTATCATAAAATCTAAGACCAGGGAATAATTGCTGTATATATCTGATAGGAAGATGGAGCTTTCTTTTACAAATGATTCAGATTTCAGGACTCTTTATGTAGCAAAAAGGATATATTGAAAACGGTTTATTTGGAAAAGACTAGATTAGAAGTTCTACAACTCCTAATGAAAAGAAGCAAAATCTAGTAAACCATATTGCTCTATCCAGGGAACAGAGGCTGGTCTTCTTAGATTCCCTAGATCAGTGGTTCTCAACCTATGGGTCGGGACCCCATTTGGGATCGAACGACCATTTCACGGGGGTCGCCAAACAACGCAGTCTGCCATTTTTTCCCCCTTTTCCTTAGCTGTGCTACTCCCTTTTATTCTATTGGCTTTTGAAAGCCAATAGAATAGACTCTCTTGAATAGAGTCTAATTCTATTGGCTTTCAAAAGCCAATAGGAATTATCCAGGCTGTCTCTGCCCTGCTGAGCCTGCCAAAAGTCCCATTCTGCAAACGGTGCTGCACCAGTTGAGTAGTTCTTGACTTACAACCAGTTGAGTAGTCCTCGACTTACGACTGGTTGGGGTCGCGGCATTAAAAAGGTTGAGAACCATTGCCCTAGATGTTGAAATTCCTTCCGGTCAAGCTTCCTCCTGATACCACCTGCTTTTAAGATAGTTGATTCAAGTTGCCATTACCTTTTTGCAGAAAACCAGTTGGCCAGACTCCCCAAATACATTTTCCCTAGCTGAATCCAATAGTGTTAAGCTTAGTAACAAGCCCTGGTCTATACAGCTTGACTGGATGTGTGCTCAAAGGCATCCCCTCCCTCTCCCCTGGATGGGTAGGATGAACCTGAATAAATATTAAAACAAGTGCATTAAGTACTCCCAAATCAAATAATGCTATGAGACTGAATTAATAAAGCAAAAGTTAGAGAGGTCATGGGATTACAGAATGCAAAAATCAAATAAAAACAACATTTACAGACAGACAGGCACAGAGTCTGCTGAAGCCTCTCTTTCTTAGCTCCATGCAAAACTGTCTTTTTCCAAAACAGAGGCAAAAGCATACCTCAATCGTATTGGACAAAGTCAGAGGCCCATTAACCAATCATGTAGCTGTTGCTGTGTGAGATTCACTTAACTCATGGCTGCTCTCTACAGTATAAGGATAAAATGTCCTGCCTATAGTCTAATTATATAATATCACAAAAGCCTGTGTTATATGGATCCTGCAGAGAGATTACTGAGATATGACAGACAATCATGGCAGTGTAAATAAGCAGAGCAGCGTATAATTTTTCATTCAAAAGCAGTCAGTTTCATCTGTAAATAATTACACAGAGTGGAGCATCTGCAAGGTGATTTTTTTTAAAATAATTCTTATAACAAATGGACTGAATTTCACTGAAATAGGTCAATTTTATTGAAGAAAAATGATTTGACTGGATTAAGTCCATAAATTACAGTCTGAAAAAAAAAATATCCAGGATGCATGAAAGAACAATGAATAAATAGACTTCTCATTTTACTTAAATGAGAGAGTACTGTCTCCAAATCTAAAGATTTTGGATTGTGCCTACTACTCTATAAAGAGTTTTTAAATAAGGGATCCTCTCAGGAATTATATTCTCAAGAATATAATACATTTTCCCAATGCCTATTACAACTTACATCACTTTTAAAAGCAAAGTTTTAAATCAAACAGTCTTTTGTGTCAAGAATATCATTATATAATAACCTATCACTTTATTTAATTAGTTTTTTATTTGACAGTTTGAAATGAACATTGTGAAACATTATAAAACTGCTATCTTTTATGAACTTTTTCAAAGCTTGGCTTTTTCAGCAAGTTCTGAGGCAGGCTGATTTGTGATCTTGCATTTGATCCTAGATATTTTCATTTTTTGTAGTGAAGCTGTTTTCTCCCAATTTAGTATTTAATATTGATGTAATAGTTTTCTTGCTTTGTTTTTAAATGCCTGCACTAATTTATATAGCATTCTGACTAAAGTTGTGATGGCAATTAAGGTGGCTGATCCATTGATTGAATAATAATTCTATTTTTATTTATTAAATTTGTTTGCCACCCATCTCACTGTTAATAATCAGCAAGACAAATGGCTAAATTATTTTCTGAGGGTGCAATTCACTTACAATTATTTGGTTCATCCTCCAGTCAGTTGTCACCATTTTAAGCCAACCATGGCCACCATTCTATAATAATAATAATAATAGTAATAATAATAATAATAATAATAATAATAATAATGATGATGATGATGATGATGATGATGATGATGATGATGGTATTGTTGTTGATGGAAGGGACCTTGCAGATCTTCTAGTCCAACCCCCTGCTCAGGCAGGAAACCCTATACCATTTCTGACAAATGGCTGTCCAGTGTCTTCTTAAAAATTTCTAGTGTTAGAGCATTCACAAATTTTGGAGGCAGGTAGTTCCACTGATTAATTGTTCTAACTGTTTAGGAAATTTCTCCTTAGTTCTAGGTTGCTTCTCTCCTTGATTAGTTTCCATCGATTGCTTCTTGTCCTGCCTCCAGGTGCTTTGGAGAATAGCTTGACTCCCTCTTCTTTGTGGCAACCCCTGAGATATTGGAACATTGCTATCATGTCACCCCTCATCCTTCTCTTCATTAAACTAGACATACTCAATTCCAGCAACCATTCTTTATATGTTTTAGCCTCCAGTCCTCTAATAATATTTGTTGTTCTTCTCTTTCTAGAGTCTCAACATATTTTTACATCATGGTGACCAAAATTGGATGCAGTATTCTAAGTGTGGCCTTACCAAGACGTTATAAAGTGATATTAACACGTCATGTGATCTTGATTCTATCCCTCTGTTAATGCAGCCTAGCACCGTGTTGGCTTTTTTTGGCAGCTGCAGCTGGCTCATATTTAAGTGATTGTCCACTAGGACTCCGAGATCTCTCTCACAGTTACTACTATTGAGCAAGGTACCACTTATACTGTACCTGTGCATTTGGTTTTTCATGCCTAAATGTAGAATCTTACTTTTTTCAAAATTTCAAAATTTCATTTTGTTAGATAGTGCCCAATGTTCATGTCTGTCAAGATCCTTCAGTATTTTAAGCCTATCTTCTGGAGTCTTGGCTATTCCTACCAGTTTGGTGTCGTCTGCAAATTTGATGAGTTCCCCATCTATCCACTCACTCACCTTCTGCAGAGTCTTCTGGTCCTCACCCTTCCCAGAAGCCCCCCAATTCTTTAAAGAAATCCAGGCCTTCATAACTGGATTATACTATGCTTTCCTATAAGGCACTCCATTTACTAATATGGTCAGGAAAAACTTCTCTTATTTTGGGGAATCGTATCATTGTTTAAGATTGTCTTAAACAATGAAGATGATTGAAGATTACATGGTGTCAACAATCTGACTAGCGGACCCAACAAAAGAATTCCTCAAGGCAAGTGAATCCCATAAGGTAAAACTTTATTGGATGCACCATCTCAGAACTGAAGAAACTAAACCAGCTCTGAGTTTTCCCACATGAAAGCTTGCTTAGTTAAGCAGCAGTTTCTCATGGTCCCCACCTACCAGGTGTTCACATTGTCCAATCGTAATATTTCTTTTTGTTATGGGAACAGTTCACTTCTCCATTGAGCACCTGTGGTAGTGACCTTGGCATGGTGCAGGCTTTCACGGTCCGTGAACGGCTTCTTGGCATTCCATTCCCTCCTTTTGCTTTCTACCCATATGTAGCTGGGGCACTGAAATTTACCTCTTTGTCTTACTCTAGAGCCTCACACCTTTTGTGGTAATCAAAACTATAGACAACATAATTGTGTTTATACACTATCAAACTTTATTGATTTTCTATTATATAAAAGTGGGTTATCTGTGGCTGTGCAGACACTGTGATATCAAACTCTCAGCAGCTCTAGCCAGCATGGCTGATAATGAAGAGATTAGGAGTTGCAGTTCAGCAATATCTGGAGATCCACTAATTCCCCATTCTTAATTACACCAAGTAGGGAGCTTCTGTAGAATCACACAGCTGAAGCCAAGATTACAATCTTGTTTTAGAAGGTGACAGTCTTATTTTCTAGAGAAAACTAAGAGGCTGAGATTTACCATACAGAGCTAGGCATGGTAAAATGAAAAAGCCAAGGAGAATCCATAATGTTTTTCCCAGTGTACACTGTTTTTCATTATAATGGGGAGGGACCGCTGCTGTACGGCAACCTGGAAATTGTGTCTCTCTGAAATGAATGTGGACTTGACACATTACTAACAATAATATGCATGGTCAGGTTCTGTAAGTCCCCATTGGTTTTACAGCTATGCTGGCTAATCTCTAGCTAATGCTGCGCCTACATTATGTTATTTGTATGATGTTCACTGCAAGTTCTTTGACCAAGTTAACAGTATCCTTGAAACTGACAGTGTTGTTGATTTATATATTAAAGGCAGCTAATAATCCATTTCATAAACACAAAGGCAATTATTACAGAATTATCAATAGAAAATTAGCAGAAAGGGATTTAACTCTTCGTGCAGCTAATTGAATTGCAACACAGTATTGACCTGCAACTTTTCCAAATCAATGTGGTGTATTGTTTAGAATTTCAGATTAAGTCTAGGAAGTCCCATATTCAAATCCCTATTTAATTATGATCGACTTATTAGCCTTACTTATTTTACTTGGCAGTAATTAATATGTTGGGTTAGGATCCAGATGGTCCTATTTCAGTCAACCCTATGCCACTCACTTTTTTTCAGCCCAGTTTTCCTCACAGGGTTATTATTGTCTGGGATAAATTAAGTGAAATATTATTGTCTGAGATAAATTAAGTGATCTCTTAGCTATGTTGATCTCTTAGCGAAAAGTTATCTTGATCTCTTAGAGAAAAATATCTTGTCTCTTGGAGGAAAAGCAAGATATAACTCAGATTAACTAATGGTAAGAAATTGGTACCTTTAGGATATGTTGAAAGAAATGCTGTTTGCCCATTAAATAAGATATAATGATGCTGCTTAACAGTTATCACATGCTGATTTTCTCCTTTAAACAGATCTTCTACCGTACAAGTCTAAACTATTGGAAATCTCCCTTCTACTTCAGAAGCAAGCCTCACTCACAATTCTCCCCCCCCCATTTTTTTTTTTTTTTGCAGAGTTGTTCTTTATTCTCTAGTCTCCAGACTTGTGTTCTGGATGTCTCCCCAAAAAGATTGTAACTTTGAATTTATAAAAAGCTTTCTGTTTCTCTTCTACCATTTACTCATGGAATATGTTTATTGTATACCTCTGAGTCTCAGATATATCATCTTTGTTTCCATTTTACTTTTGCCATTAAGGTAACTACAAAATAATACTTTCCCTTGGTTTGTTTGTTTGTTTGTTTAGTATATTTGTGTAACCATCCATCTCACATAAAAAGTGACTCTTTTACCTAAAGTTAAAAGATACTTTGTCTATCTTTCAATAAAACTGGAAGGGCACTTTATGTAATATCCTGACTTAAGCATTATTTTCAATGCTTAATGGAACATTGTGACATAAATATAATAAATAAATAAATAAATAAATACACACACTCATACATACTCATCATTGCATTCCCTCTGTGGATAAACAACCCTTTGTACATTAGAGAAAAGTGCAAACAATCAAAAACCAAAGGGGAAGGAAGGAAGGAAGGAAGGAAGGAAGGAAGGAAGGAAGGAAGGAAGGAAGGAAGGAAGGAAGGAAGGAAGGAAGGAAGGAAGGAAGGAGCATTCATTTCTCACAACCAATTATATTTTACCCATTATCTTTCTATTGGCACATTTTAAAATTTCTCCTTCCCTTTCTTTTTGATAAACGTTCTACCAAGGTATACAAATATATCTATTTGCTCCAATTGTTCACCATTTATATACAATAGTTCCCTGTCAGATACAACTACTTTGATTTTCAATACATTAATTTTCATATCCATAGTCCTCATCACATAGTTCACGGGTGTCAAACTCAATCGCATCACGTGACGTATCGTGACATATCATGATGTTTTTTGCCTTTGCGGAGCCAGGATGGGTGTGGCCTGCATGTGACGCATCTAGCCCATGGGCTACCAGTTTGACACCCCTGCCATAGTACAATCTATGTAACATATGCTACAAATCGTTTCAGTTCTCAGCATTTTTTTGCATTCACTGACTATCACCATGAACATTGCTTATATATTTCTTTTAAAAATATTAAGCACTCAAGAGGATATCACACATTATTGTCCTATCTCTGCTCAGTTTTGAGCTATTTGCTAGATTCCGTTTATATTACTGCCTGCTTTTCCATGACACACTGTTCTTAATGCAATCAGCAACCAATCTTCATATTTATTCAAAATCCAAGGCTATTTACTATCATATATTTCCCTAAATCAACAAATGTGCAATGTGCTTTTTCACTATCCTACAGTTTCTCATTAAATGTTATGTCACATTCATTATTTCAAATATAACACATTTCTTTTTAATCATAAGAATGGCAAAGGTGTTTCCATATGCATTTTTTCCCTATCACTGGGCCATCATACCAAGTAAAACCATTAAAATAATCTGGAATGCTTTCTGTCCCTCTCTCTTTTTTCTCCTTCCACATTTATTCTGGAAAAAAAAATAATTTGAGCTGTGATGGGTCCTCACTTATTTTTCATACCATGAATGAAACTCCCATGACAGTTTAATGACTAAACATATGTATAGCCATTCTTTAAATTTTTCCTGCTCTTCCTTTTTATTCTAGTGTCCTTAATACACTGTTTGGCTATCAACCAATAATGATTCTAGTACAGCCAAAATGACATCAGTGTAAAAACTAAATACACATCAGGTACAACTTGTTCTTTTAAATTTGATTCTTCTTGAGGTTCTCTTATACATCCAAATTATTAGACTTGAGCAAATATTGTGTATCTCTTTCCCTTTTTTCTTTTTTGATAAAAGCAACATTGATGCCAACTCTCTTTGTCTATCACTATTCCCATTCTGACTCCGTTTTTACAAACATTACATGGCAGATTTTATTCACTGAATTAAACTTAATTTTTATTTGGAAGATTATAATGGAAACAAGAACTCCATTCTTTTTTTTGTGGTACTTAGCCTGCAGCGATTGGGGCAAGACATCCAAGTAGTCATGTAAATATATTTAAGTCCAGGCAATTATGTAAGGTAAGATATAATTCACTGCTTTCTAAATATAATCAAAGATCAAGACTCTTCTGAATTTAATTAATACAGTTTGCTTCTTTTGCACAAAGAATTCTGTTTGATCAGCTTTGCCGCCAGATTAATTTGTCAAGGGATTATTATTATTATTATTATTCAATTTCTTTGAACTGCTGCAAAGTTAAAATAGACATAGCCAAGACATTTCCTTTCCTTTACTGCTTGGATTGTGTTACCTTGCAAGCCATTCTCTGCATCTTTATAAATGCAGATATAAATTATATATAAGATTTCCAGTAATAATCGTGAAATAACCATTTGATGTCATGATTGTGATTATCTGGATTGTTTTAGTCTTGTTAAAAAAAAATTAAAAGGTTACTTATCTATTTGCTTGGATTTTATTACTAATTCATCAACTTCAGAACTTATCACCTAAGACACGGCTTTTCAACCTTTTCACCCATTGTACCACTTTTAGGATATGGCAATATCTGAGTACCACCAGTCACCTAGCAAGGTATCAAAAACTTGATGACCAAAAAAAAAAAAAAAGGAAAAAAGTGATAAAGTACAGTAGTCCTTGACTTACAACAGTTTGCTAAGTGACTGTTCGAAGTTACAATGGCACTGAAAAAAGTGCCCCCCAAGGCACAGCCGAGCAAGATACCTGCCTGCCCTCCCGGTGGCGCTCTTCCTCCTGTCCATGGTTTTCATTGTTGTGAGCATTTCTGTTGAGGATTGGCAGAGAGGGTGGGGTTGGGGTTTTTATTTCCCCCATCTGCTGGGTGGTTGCAGCAGGTTTTGGTCACTTCACATGATCCCGGGACACTGTGACTGTCATAAATATGAATCAGTTGCCAAGCATCTGAATGTAAATCACAAGGCCCTGGAGATGCTGCAACATTCCAGCTGATTGGTGCTTCTTCTGGGCTCAGCAGAAGTGCCAGGATCAGTGCTGCTTTCCAGGTGATTGATGCTTTTTCAGGGCTCAGCAGAAGCACCAAGATCAGCGCCAAGCTCCAGCTGGAGCCTGGCACTGATCTGGTGCTTCCACTGAACCCTGACAGCCCCAAAGAAACACCGATGAGCTGGAAAGCGGCACTGATCCTGGCGCTTCCACTGAGCCCTGACAGCCCTGCAGCTCCAGCCATCTCTCGTTCAGGTTTGTGCAGTGCTGCCACCGGTTCAGCTCATTCCCCTCCCCCCACTACCACTTTTCTAGGATGGTCATGTACCATCTGCCAGGTGCCAATGTACCATAGGTGGTACCCGTACCACTGGTTGAAAAGCCCTGGTCTAAGAAACTTCAGTAAGTAAATAAATGGGAAGAATATTTGATCCATAGACCTCATCTATATAATTTACCCACCTCAATTTTCCCCTTCCTTTCTGAAGCCTAGAAGATGAGGTTTTAATGTGTGCACTCATAGAAACAAAAACCAAAATGTTTTGGATATTGCTACTGTAATGTGTCTTGCATAGTGTAGAATTCCTCCACTTGTAGGAATGACCATATTAAAGATTGCCTTGATCTGCTGTTTTTATTTCTATTTAACTGCTAGCTGCTACTTTATGCATTACATTACAAGAAACACAGTTTTGTAGAAAGATGTACCGTATTTTCCGGCGTATAAGACGACTGGGCGTATAAGACGACCCCCAACTTTTCCAGTTAAAATATAGAGTTTGTGCTATACTCACCGTATAAGACTACCCCTCTTCCAACGCACACCAAATAAAAATTAAAAAACATCAGATTTGATTTCAATATGGTAATTTTAATTCAAATGCTTATGACATGCAGGTACTTAGCAGAAAAACTGTCATTTATAAACATAAGGCTGTCATCAAACATATAAACATAAAACAGTGCAAGTGGATTAAACTTTTCCTAATTCACTCTAAAGCTGAAAGGAAGGATAAGACAATAAAACCATGGGAGCTGCCATGCTGTTTGTTTTCTAAGCTGTCAACCAAACTGAACTGATGATGATAGGAGGAAGATAAAAAACAATAGAAAGAGCAAGTGCCGGGCAAGTCAGCAACGCCCATCATAACTGCAAGCTATTTTTACAGGTTTTGCTTGCGTGACAGTTTCCCTTTAAAAGCCTTCAAAATCATCCTGTTCATCATCTGATATCATAAAAATATCAATGACATCTTGTGGTACATTTGTAAGGCAGTCATCATATGGATCGAATTCCGTATCAGATGGTGTGGTCTCAGCTTCAGCTTCCTCTTCATCTTGCCACAAGTAGTCATCCTCCATACCATCTAATGAATTTGATATGCCACACTTCTTGAAAGACTTGATTACTGTTTCTGCATCAATATCATTCCAGGCTTTTATGACAAACTTGCACAAAACATCCAACTGTGGAGCACGCATGTTTCCTCCTTTTGTGAATGACTTTTCGCCGCTAACCATCCATTCATTCCACTGTTCTCGAATGCGATCTTTAAATGGCTTGTTTAGGCACACATCCAGTGGCTGTACCAACGATGTCAATCCTGCAGGAATAACTGCCGCATCTGTGTTTATTCTTGCAAGCCTTTGCTTGGTGCTGGGAGTTAAATGAGCCCTGAACATATCCCACACCAGTAGACTACGTTTTTGAAGAAGTCCACCTGGTCGCCTGCTCCATACATTATCAAGCCATAGCTTTACCCCTTCTTCATCCATCCAGCCTTTTTCATTCACATGTACAAAACAACCAACAGGGAACTTGAGTTTCGGCATTGTTTTTCTTTTAAAAATAATCATTGGTCTCAGTTTGGCACCATCAGCTGTGCATCCTAGTACCACTGTAAAACTGGACTTCTCATGTCCTGTTGTTTTAATTAAAATTGTTTTTTCACCTTTTTGATGGACAGTTTTATTTCCAACCATATCAAAATTCATTGGAGTTTCATCCATATTTCCAATACTACTTAACGCATAGCCATGTTTAATGCGCTGTTGTATTACGTATCGATGGAAACTAATTACTTTGCTATCAAGATCTGCAGGTAATTTGTGTGCCATTTTTGTCTTTTGCCTCAGTACCATATTATGCCTTTTCAAGAATCTAGTACACCAAGATACAGTGGCCTTAAATCTGTTGCTGTGATCTGGGTTAGATTTGGCCCACTGAAGTGCAGACAAACATATTTTATTTCGTGTCACTACATAACCATTTTGGCGATGCTCATTCACCATGTCTGCTACATGTTTTTCAAGTTCTGGCCAATGTGGGGTGCCTCTTCTTAATGCACACTTACCCCTTGCCATACTCTTTAACGCTTTTTCATTTGCTTTCCAGTCCCGAACCATCTTTTCTGTTACTCCATATTGTCTTGCAGCAGCGCAGTTATTATGTTCCATGGCAAAGTTTACAACTTTAAGTTTGAAACTGGCTTCATATTTCCTTCTTCTTGCTGGTGGAGCCATGATGGCATCTTTACTGTTGGACATTTGTATACAGTACTGTATGTACTGGTGCTCTACTGTATGAACTGGTACAGATACTGGTGCTGTACTGTACCGGTACGTACCCAGTATACAACAACCAGCCAATCATGGCAAGCGATATACCTTATCACTGGCAAGCGATGTACCTTACCGGTGATTGGCTTGTTGTTGTATACAAAGCCTGGTTGGATTGGGTGGGTCAGCTCTCCCTGCCTGCCCAGCCCTCCCTGTCCTCTTATATGCCCTAGGGAAAAAATGGACATGCTAATACACCCTTTCGCTGAAGAAGGGGAGAGGGAGGGAGGAAAGGGAGCGAAGTTTTCTGAGTTCTCATTGGCCACCTGTAAGCCCAAATGAGTACAGTATTCTCTCCTCCGCAGGCGCCCTTTTATGCCAGTGCTGAGCGTGTGTGTGCGTGTGTGTGGCATGCATGCGACTCCCCCGGGCTGCTCACCGGGATCTCCGGAGACTGGATCTCCTCCTCTTGGTCTTCCATCCCACATGCGCGCGCGTGCACACACACACATGCCTCCTTTCCCTCTTCCCTATCCTTCCAATCCTTCCCAGCTCAGAAAGCAGCGAGGAGAAGCGTGCGCGCACACACACACACACACACCCTCCTTTCCCTCTTCCCTCTCCCTCCAATCCTTCCCCCCCACCCTGATTTCCAGCTCAGAAAGTGCAAAGCAGCGAGGAGAAGTGTGTGTATGTGTGTGCGTGCACGTGGCCTCCTTTCCCTCTTCCCTCTCCCTCCAATCCTTCCCCCCCACCCTGATTTCCAGCTCAGAAAGTGCAAAGCAGCGAGGAGAAGTGTGTGTGTGTGTGCACGCGCGCGTGGCCTCCTTTCCCTCTTCCCTCTCCCTCCAATCCTTCCCCCCCACCCTGATTTCCAGCTCAGAAAGTGCAAAGCAGCGAGAAGTGTGTGTGTGTGTGTGTGTGTGCACGTGCACACCAGACTGCCAGAGACACTTAGGGACAGGGAGCACAATGAGAGACAGCAAGGGAAAGAGGAACTTGCCTTACTCTGTTTCCTGGAACGCCATGGAGAGAATGGCACGTCAAGCGGAGGGGGGGGTGACGCCTCTGCTAATTGCTTTTATTCACCACAGGCCAGATGCTGGTTTGCCGGGCGGGGGGTGGGGGTGGGAACAGCAAGTGGGAGCCTATGTAAAGCACTGGGAGCAACTCACTCCCAGTGCTAACTTTGTTGCTGTATGGATTAAAGGCCATTCGCTTGTCATTCGTTCCTGTTTGTCGGCTCTTTTCTGGGCACCGAAGAGGACGCGCTGACAGATATTTCAGTAGTTGCTTGTTGTAATTTTTAACTTATTTAAACCTTGCTGATTTCTGTACAAAATGATTCACCTGCTGAAGCATGCATATCTGCATTGGCTATTCATGGCACATTAATGAAAATTAAGGAGTGAGATAAGGAAAAAGTAATTTTTGTGCAGTACTGTAAAAATGGCTATTGATTTCCAGTAAGCACGCACGCACGCACGCCTCCTTTCTCCCTCCAATCCTTCCTTCCCAGCTCAATTTCCAGCTCGGAAAATGCAAAGCCTGTGTGTGTGTGTGTGCGTGGGCGTGGCCTCCTTTCCCTCTTCCTCCAATCCTTCCCAGCTCAGAAAGCAGCGAGGAGAAGCGCGCGCACACACACACACACACACCCTCCTTTCCCTCCTCCCTCTCCCTCCAATCCTTCCCTCCCACCCTGATCTCCAGCTCGGAAAGTGCGAAGCAGCGAGGAGACAGATTGAGACCCCCAGGCATTTATCAGCCTGTGACTTCAAGTTAGCAAAAAGCAGCTGCAAACCACACGCGTGGTAGAGGTGAGCCGCAGGGACGGATTGCTGAAACAAACAGCTTAGAGTTTAATTGCTCTTCCCACTGCCACTCTACCAATCAAGGACTCTTTTTGAGTGAGGGGGGGAGAGAAAACTTGATGAGTAATATACCAAACCACATGTGTAAAGGAATAAAATAGAATACCCGTATTTTCCGGCGTATAAGACGACTCGGCGTATAAGACGACCCCCAACTTTTAAGAAGGTTTTTGTGTCTTAGAAAGTCGTCTTATATGCCGGAAAATACGGTAGTCAATCACTGCCTTTTGAACTTGCTTCCTGACTCTCAGCCAATGGAGGAAATAGTATGAGAAATTCTTCAGAGGAAATAGAGTAGAATTATAGGGCAAAGTGTTGCATTATCAGGCCAGGTGTATACCATATGAAGTTTCTAGCTTTGATAAATAATAACAGCACAAAACAGCTTCCTGACATTTTTCAGCCTTTAACTGAAATTACTATCACTCTTAGATAGGTTTCTGGCAATCATATCCAGACAGTTGGGCTGAAAATGACTAGATTCTTTATGGGAAGATTTACTGCAAGTTACAGAGAAATCACTTTTATTGCTAATGTTGATGGCTATCTATAATGTGCAAAAGAAGAAGAATTAACATTCAGTATAATTTATGATGACAAATTAGCAGATAATTTTTCAGTATAATTTTGTTTAAGCCAACTGTTTGGTTTACCCTGATTTAAATTTAGGAAGTTTTATAAGTAAAACATGTTGTCATCAGTGGAAATTGTATCTGAATCATTCATTGACTCAGCTGTTGCTATAGTTTTTTATAAACTCCTAACACAAGATTAATCTATAATTAAGATCTATGTTAATATCAACACAAATTGATGATCTTAATTAGTATTCTCTGTGCAAATGCCATGTTTTTATTCTATAAATAGAAGATGATTAATAATCTAACTCAAAGGCATGCTATCGTCTTGTTGGAAGAAAAGTCTTCATCGTGGTTCATCCAAGCTGGGAATAAACATGGCAACTGCTTTGGGAAGAAGGTTGTAGTTTATTGAAGAGGGGAGCCAGACAGAAAGATGGCTCTGGCAGAAAAAGGTACTAGCACATGTAGGGAGTGGATTTTTATAGCCTCTGGAGCCTTTTGTTTGGAGTTATTTCCTGTTCCTGTTTTGAGGTTCTTTCCTATGTCATGTATTCTGACCTGAGTTTGGGTGTGCCCTTTGGCCTTTGTGAGTTAATCCTACCATGTCCTGTCTCAGGTGGGGTATGCAGATTTTAGGTCTTTGTCTTCCTAATCTCCTAGCTCCAACTTTCCTGATGGTTTACATCTGCATTTGTACAGAGCTGGCTTCAGCTTGGGGGAGGGAGACCTGGGGATATCAAGAAAAAGTGGGCATGCTTTTCTGTCTCTTTAAGGTCCTTTGAGGAAATATATTTTTCTGCCCTTTTAATATTTCCTTCTCTGGGGGGCTGACTTCCCACAGTCTGTTGGTTTGCAGATTAATCATTTAACACGTTGATCTCAGAGGAGCTTGTGCAATGCTTTTGAGTAAATTGTGGCATTGTGCGTATACTAGGAATAGTCCAAATCTTGGGTAAATGATCACAGAAAGTACTTTGCATAATGTGGAAACTTATTTAAAGACAAGCAAATTTCCCTCTGACGTCAATCAAAGTATTAAAAAGTATTAACTATTAAATTATGATTTGGTCCTTGCTTTTCACCATAAACATAAAAATATTATAGTAAAATAGTCCTAATTTTTATTTGATTTTCAACTGAGGAAATAGGGGATTACTTGAGATACATGTCTGGGAATGTATCTGCATGAAAGGTATGTCAAGTGAACATATAAAATGTTGTTCCTAATATAGAGGGAGCTAGACATACTGAGAAAAAAAGATATTCAAAAGCCAAGAAGATTATAGACCACACATATTATTTGAAAAGCATTCATTCATGGATTCATATAGTTCAGAGGTCCCCAACTGTATGGGCACCAGGGACCAGTTTCGTGGAGAGAGTGTTTTTTTTTTTTTGCGGACTGGAGGGGGTGTGGTTTTGCGTGCTGCCTGCATCCTGTGGATGGGGCTTTGGTTGTTTACACAGACCGGTTTCTGGCATGCCGTGGACTGGTGCTGGTCCATAGATCAGGGAGTCAAAGGTCCCAAGCCAAGACCTGAGCCCAACAGAAAAACAGTCACTTTGGGATCAAGGAAAACCTGGTTTCTTCAGGCTGGGAAAATAAAGGTACACTTTGGCTTATGAAGCGTTAACCAGCAACTGCAAAAACAAAATCAGTGTTGGGAATTACTGCCTCCCAGCACTCTAAATAGACGGATACTGTGCCCCGTCCGGACCCACCCCCTGCCCACCTAACCACCATCTGGAGCGACGATCATAAGCAGCATTCCTCTTCCTCCAGAAAACAGCCTGTTCTGGGCTCAGTTCTGTGGCTTCATGGAAAGGTAAGGGCTAGGAACCATTTCAAAACCCTCACTGTTTCCCTTTTCGATCAGCTTCCGGCAAAGCCATTAGCCAGCATGTATGTCAGGCAGCAACTGGCTCCCGGCCTCCAGATGACTATCGCCTCCCAGCTGAGCTCCGGGCGGCGTCCGGCTCCCGGCCTTCAGAAGAACTGTTGCCCAGCTCGCTGCTGAAGGCTGTCGTCATCGCCTCCAGCTGCCGCCTTCGCTCCGGTCGCCAACAAGACCTCCCCGGTTGGGCTTGACACAGGGGTTGGGGAGCCCTGATATAGTTGAAGCAGAATCCAACATATTTTAAAACTACAAATTAAAATAATATTTTAAAAATGAGTGACACAATGAAAAACATTAAAAATATATATTTGAGTGGGGAGCTTCCGGTATGGGGCGACGGCGATGGCGGCTAATTCTTAGCCGTCCAGCTGGGAAGGTGTCGGAATCGCGGAGCCCAGCGCGTATCAGCTGGCCCGCGGTTCGCAAATCCCTTCCTGGGCAAAGGGAAGGGATAGAGAACGCAGGGGTAGAGGTAGAACCCCTTCACCCCCTCTGGATTTATTCCTAGAGGGGGTGAAAGGAGTGTTCCCTCGGAGCTCCTGCTGATCTCCGCCTCCCAGCTGTTTTTGCTTCCTTTGAAGCAAAAGAAACCACCGCCTCTATCTCCGTGAGTATAGCGTCTTGGTGAGTAACTTTTAAAACGGACGGAGCGGATTAAAGGATTCTTTTTTTATAATTTAGGGTTTTATTTTTTTTTCTTTTAGTTAGTTTTGGTTAGTTTTGGTTATTTCTCCTTTGTTCTTTTTTTTTGGTACGGAGAGAGGAATTAAGATGGCGTTTTGAAAGTGTCGGAGTTTTTCTTTTCCTTCTTTAGTTTTTCTTTATTTTTAAAGGACTGGATTTTAATGATTTTGCTTTTGATATTTTTGCTCTTGGTACTGGATTTTTCTTTTGACTTTTTTCTTTTTTTCTTCTTTGGATTTTTTTAAGCACTATGTTGGTGCTGTTTTTTTTGAAAAAAATCTTTTCCTCCTCCCCCTTCTTTGGGGAGAAGGGAAGTGAGAACAGTGTCACATAAAATGGCTTCAAAGAGACAGCTGCCTTTGACAACACCTAAGGTGGTTTCTTCTCCTACAGCTCTTGCTGCACAACCACAACAACAACCTAAACATGTACCACCGGCTCAGCCACCACCTTCTCCTCCTCTGCCAGGCCTGTCAGCACAAGAGGTTAAAGGGATAATGGGGGATGCTATGTCTCAAATGAGAGATGAAATGAAGCAATTTGTTATGCAGATTAAATCTGATATTAAATCTGACATTAAAGAAGAGATAAGTGGGATAAAGGGCTTATTAGAAGCTAATAATACCATCTTGCGACAAGATATAGTTGCAGCAGTATCAGGCTTGGCTACGGTGGTAGTGAAACTGGATGCAAGATTGGAGGAAGTGGAAGATAAAGTTGACTCTTTTGATGACAAAATTCAAGATGTGGAAAGGAAGGTGGAGACTTCACAAGAAGATATGCTTATGTTTCAGTATAGACAGATGGAGTATGCCTTGAGGATTAGAGGCCTCAAGGAAGATATGAATCAAGATTTGATGGAGATGGTGCTTACTGACTTAGCTGTTGCTCTGAATATGGATAAAGGAGAGTTACGCAGAGAAGTTGAAAAAATTTATAGAGTCAATTCTTGGATTGCGAAGCAGAAGAACTTGCCCAGAGATGTGGTGATTTATTTTACAAAGAAGTCTCTGCGTAATGAAATTGTACAAACTTTTTATAATAAGAGATTCCAGATTGCTACTCAAGATATTATTATTTTAAAGGAAATCCCATCAAAGATTTTAAGAAACAGGAAAGATTTTTCTTTTCTGGCTAATGAGCTTAAAACCAGATTGATACCATTCAGATGGGAAATCCCGATGGGTATTGTTCTGAGCCATGCGGGGACACGTTACAGATTGAATACGGTTGACAAAGCCAGAGAGTTTTACAATACGGTCCTGGGTGCAGGCTCAGCTCCACCTGTTCAGAAGTCTTTGAGTGGCAAAGAGTCGGAGCAGCAATCTGAGGCATTAGGTTTGGTCTCTGCTGGGATGCTGCAAGCTGAATGGCAACGTCAAACGGAGGTTAAAGAGCAGAGAATGACCCGTGCAGCTTATAGACGCAAAGAGAAGGAGCAACGTAAGAAAGAGGCTAAAGAAGCTTCTTCTGAAAGTGCATCATTGCCGGTGGGAGGAGCAAGACCCAAGAGTTATGCAACACATGCAGCAATGGCAGATCTCCAAGGTGTCTTCTCCGGGCTCCTGGCTAAGGGAGATGGCAAAGTTTCTGACCTGGAATGTTAACGGATTGAATTCTCCTCAGAAAAGGAAAAAAATCTTCTATTATTTGAAGCAACATAACAATGATGTTATTTGTTTACAGGAAACTCATATTTTACTTAAGGATCAGAAATATTTAGTTAATGCTCGTTTGGGATCTCATTTTGTATCTTCTGCTCCGGGGAAAAAGGGGGGAGTTGTTATCTACGTGAAGCAAAATCTACCAGCTTGTCTGGTAGAATCGGATCCCCAAGGAAGATATGTGATGATTGAACTTGGCTTATATGGTAAGAAAGTACTTATAGTGGGACTTTATGCACCAAATCAGCAACAGGAACAATTTTATAGGTTGTTACATCAAAAAATAACTTTGCTGGACTATAGATCCGTGGTATTAATGGGTGATTGGAATGGTGTCTTAGACACACAAAGGGACAAGAAAGGTTCTTCTCCCTTTTTTAAACATGCAAAATTACCTAAAGCCTTTTTTGACATGAAAGAGGACTGGGAACTAAGGGACTATTGGCGGGAATGTAATCAAGAGGAGAGAGATTTCACCTTTTTCTCAGATAGACACCAATCCTTCTCAAGAATTGACTTTTTTTTATTACAACGGACTTATATAATAGAGTAAAGAATGTAAAGATTTTTCCTAGGTCGCTGACGGATCATAGCCCAGTTTGGATGGAGCTGACTCAAGAAAAAGAGGAGAGAAGATCTTGGAGAGTGAATGAAAATTTATTTAGACAAGAAAAGAATGTTCAAAAGTTAAAGGAGTGTTTAAAGGATTATTTTGCTTTAAATATGTATAAGGGGACTTCAATGTCAATGGTATGGGATGCAGGTAAAGCATTTATGCGTGGTATTTTGATAAAAATGAATAATTATCATAAGCGAAAGCAGACTCAGAAACGTAAAGAATTGGAAGATGAAATTAAATTAAAAGAAAAGTCTTTGATTTTAAATCCTTCTGATGAAAATATTAAAGAATCTGTAAAGTTATTAAGGACACAATTTAATATGTTGTTAGCAGATCAAGCTGCAACCAACTTATTGTTTATGAAACAAAATACATTTTGTAATGCTAACAAGCCAGGGAGATGGTTGGCTTATCAGCTAAGAAAGAAACAGAGACAGAGAATAATAGATAAAATAAATTATCAGGGTAAATTAGTTTCTCAGAAGGAATTGATTAAGAAATCTTTTTTGGAGTATTACCAAAAATTATATAAATCTACCAATGTTCAAATTTTAGATATAAATAAATATTTAAACGAGGCTAGTTTTCCCAAATTGACAGAGGATCAGAAGCAGGAAATTAATGGCTTAATTACTAAGGAGGAAATTACGTTAGCAATTCAGCAATTGAAACCAGGGAAAGCACCGGGTACGGATGGGTTAACAGCTGTTTATTATAAAGCTTTAATGGAGGAGATGATTCAGCCATTAGGTAATCTTTTTAATGATATTTTACAGGGTCTAGAGATTCCTCCTTCATGGCGTAGTGCTTTTATATCACTGATTCCAAAAGAGGATCAAGATCTTACTTTACCAAAGAATTATAGGCCTATATCTCTTTTAAATGTGGATTATAAGATATTTGTAAAAATTTTAGTAAATAGGCTTATGAGGGTTGTGCATCATCTTGTGCATAAAGATCAATCTGGGTTTATAACTGGAAGGTATATGAAAAATAATGTTAGACAAATTATTAACTTATTAGAATATTTAGACAAGAACAACCAAGTCCCTGCAGGGTTGATATTTTTAGATGCTGAAAAGGCTTTTGATCAATTGAATTGGCATTTTATGTTAAGAGTAATGGAGGAGATGAATTTTGGTGAAAAGATAGTACAAGCTCTTACGGTAATATATCAAAAACAAACGGCACAACTTATTGTCAATGGAGGGTTGTCAGAAGTTTTCACAATAGAGAAAGGTACCAGGCAGGGATGTCCATTATCACCGTTGCTGTTTGTTTTAACATTGGAAATATTGTTAATTAAAATTCGAGAGTCGCAGGAAATTAAAGGAATAGAAGTTAATAAAAAAGAATATAAGTTAAGAGCCTTTGCGGATGACTTGGTGGTTACTTTGTCGCAACCTACTCATTCTGTAGTAAAGTTATTACAATTGATTCATTATTATGGTTTGGTCTCGGGCTTTAAGATTAATGTTAACAAGACTAAAATTTTATCTAAAAATATGACTAGCCAGGAGAAGCAGACCTTGGTTAATTTGACGGGTTTTGAAATTGTTAATAAGGTAAAATATCTGGGGGTGATGTTATCTGTTTCTAATGCAAAATTATTTAAAAATAACTATGAAAGGTTGTGGGTTAGGGTACAGAAAGACTTGAAGAATTGGGAGAAGTTGCAATTATCCCTTATGGGAAGAATTGCAGTGATAAAAATGAATATTCTACCCAAGTTTCTCTTTTTGTTTCAAATGCTACCGATTTTGAAGAATGAGATTAATTTAAGCGAATGGCAGAAAGGCCTTAACAAATTTATTTGGGCAGGGAAAAAGCCAAGGGTTAAGTTTAAAATTATGCAAGACTTCCGTGAGAGGGGTGGACTCAAGGCACCGAATTTGAAATTATACTATGATGCGGTGGTTTTAACACTAATCAGTGACTGGGTAAATTTGACAAATCCTGAGATACTCCATCTAGAGGGATGGGATTTACTTTTTGGGTGGCATGCCTATTTAATATTTAATAAAAAAATGGATTGGGTTTTTAAAGCTCATATTTTAAGAATTTCTTTACTTAGGACTTGGAGAAAATATTATAAAAGTGATTTTAAAGTACCATTATGGGCTATACCTTGGCATGCGATAGAAGGAATAAAAAGGGGTGCTAAAATGGATATGGTGTCTTATAGACAGTTACTTAGATGGGATGGACAAAACTGGCAGTTAAAATCACGGGAAGAGTTAGCACAAGAAAATATTATTTATTCTTGGTTCCAATATAGGCAATTAGTAGATAGATGGAAGGTGGATTGTAAGGTGGGTATTCTTAGAGAAGATGAAAATCTTATTAAGCAAGTGAAGGATCAAAGACAAACCCACATTAAGAGGATTTATGGGATTTTAGTTGAATTGGATTCAGAAACGGAACTAATTAAAGATTGTATGATCAGATGGGCGCAGAACTTTGGTGAGCCAGTTTCATTGGACACCTGGGAAACCATCTGGGTCAGAAATGTCAAATTTACACAAGCACAGAAATTAAGGGAGAATTTTTATAAAATGTTTTATAGATGGCACCTTGATCCACAAAAAATGTCTCTTATGTATCCTGACTTACAACCTAAATGTTAGAGATGTGGTTGCATGGATGCTACTTATTATCACATTTGGTGGTCGTGCAGAGAGATAAAAGCATTTTGGATTAAGATATGGTGGAATATCCAGAGAATTTTTAGAAGGAGGGTAAAATTTACTCTGCAATTATTTTTGTTGGGTATAGTTACTGATTGTGATACAAAGGAGGTTATATTGATGTTAAATTTGATTACAGCTGCGAGGCTGTTAGTAGGACAATTTTGGAAGAAGGAATCTTTGCCTACATTGCAGGAATGGTTTCTTAAAGTGTCTCATTTGGCGGAAATGGCAAAGATTTCGGCTTTTTTAAAGGAACAAACGCAAGAGAAATTTCTTGCTGTTTGGGATAAGTGGATAAAATTTATACAATTTAAACTGGATATAAAAAATATTATATAGCCTTTTCATAATCTTCATTTATATATATATATATATGTTTTAATGTTATATTTTCCTTTTTTATAAATATAATTTTTTAAATTGTTTTTTAATTAAGCCTATATTCTGCTCTGGGAAGCTCTGGGGGGGGGAAGGGGGGATGTTTGGGTGGGGGGTGGGGAAAGGGGGTTTTGTTATGTAATGTTTAGTTTTTTTTGTATATGTTGTTTTTTGTCTTTGTATGGTTTTGTTCTTTTTGTAAAACTTATAAAACTTTTTAATATATATATATATATATATATATATATATATATATATATATATATATATATATATTTGAGTGTATGAGGGAGGGAGGGAGGGAGGAAGGGAGAAAGGAAGGAAGGAAGGTCTAGAATGTACCAAATATCTTTGTTTAAAAAATATTCATAATCAGAACAATTTTGGATACATTTTCAAATAATTTTGCGTACATTTTCATTGGAATAATAAGTTTTAGAGACAAAAAGGCTTAGTTGGAAATGTCTTTTCTTACTGACCCTAAATCATTCTCATTTTTTTTATTTCTCAATCGGAATATCTAAATAAGATATTTTGCTCTAAAGAGCAAATAATAAGGTAGATTAAGATTTCCTTCCTGTTGCATATGTAAAAGATGATTTATAGATGACTCGTTGCTTAAGATATTTGCAATGACATTGTGTTCTCCATTGTATCAGAAGTGTATAAGGATGCTGTTCCCTGACTAACAATCACTTTCCTGCTATTACTACATCAAACAATTGTATTAATAGCTCTAACTTTGTTGCTGAAATCTGAAAGCACTTGAAGGAAGCCATTTTGACTTTGCCTGCAGGAAGGAAAATACCCTGAATCAAGTTCTGGAAAGAGATTGTATTCTCTCAAATATTTTAAAGTGACACAGCTTAATCTATACCAATCTAAGGAATTTCCTGGAGATTTTGCTGCCCACTAGTGAACTACAAAAGGTAGGTTAAAAGTAAGCTATATGGAATGCACCTATGGGCATGTTTATAGTTCAAGTGCTCTCCAATCAGTTTAGTCTTGCTTTTACAATCAGAGAAAAATCCAATCTAATTCTAGACATTTTCTATGAGAACATCTAGACCAGTGGTTCTCAACCTTTTTAATGCCGCGAACCCCCAACTAGTCGTAAGTTGAGGACTACTCAACCGGTTGTAAGTCGAGGACTACTCAACTGGTGCAGCACCATTTGCAGAATGGGACTTTTGGCGGCTCAGCAGGGCAGAGACAGCCTGGACAATTCCTATAGGCTTTTGAAAGCCAATAGAATTAGACTCTATTCAAGAGAGTCTATTCTATTGGCTTTCAAAAGCCAATAGAATAAAAGGGAGTAGCACAGCTAAGGAAAAGGGGAAAAAAATGGTGGACTGCGTTGTTTGGCGACCCCCGTGAAATGGTCGTTCGACCCCAAATGGGGTCCCGACCCCCAGGTTGAGAACCACTGATCTAAACCCTCAGTATTTGTGTTTAAAGTGCAATTATTTATCCTGTATCTCAGGAAAATATTTTTCTCATGATGCTTCACATTACATAGGCTGCTTCTTATACATATTGAATATGTGGCTGATGACTAACATGGTTGGGATATGTGTGTGTGTGTGTGCTTATCCGTCTACTTTCCTGTTCATGAATTTTGGAACATGTTAAAAGTGTATGATCTTGTTCTCTTTCTAGCAGGGAAGTTGAAATCAGTTACCAGAAGTTATTCTTTCTTTGACACAGAATACTTGCCATAGATACTGAGGACCCACTTCAAGTAATTTGAGGATTGATAGTGTATTTTTTTTCACATTTTTCTATCGCTGTTTGGAAATTATTGGGTTGTACTGAGTATTTTATTTTGCTTTTATTTTGGAATATTACTGATGAATTATTTTTTACTTTTTATCCTTTTATCATCTTTATTATTTTTATAAACAATTCAAGACACCTTTAATATTCCTTCTTCCTCGTATTTTTCCCTACAACAAAACAACTGTCTGAGCTGAGTTGAACTGAGAGAAGATGCCTGGGCCAAAGTCACCCAGCTGGTTTTCATGCCTAAAATGGTGGTAAAATCAGTTTCCCAGTTTCTAGCCTGGTGCCTTAACCACTAGACCAAACTGACTTATGACTACATATTACCATCTTTTGGCAAACAGAGAAATCTTTTTGCTACTACTTTCAAAATGTATTCTGTAAATAACATTTTTCAAAATTAATTTAATAAGATCATAAGAAAATCACTTTAACATTCTGTTGCTTTTGGTTAATTATAAAAAGATAAAAACCAAAAGAAACAAATTTAAAAATCAAAGAGAACCAACAATCCCTGCTTTGACTGGCAGATTCAACAGATTACATAAGAGCACTTGAACAAAACAGTTTTTCCGAAAGAAGAAAACCCACAACCTGCACTAAAAAGGATAACTGTGCCATACATCAAAAACGTCTCACAAATTATCAACAGACCATCACAATCACATGGCATTGCTGTAGCATACAAAGCTCTCCAAAACATAAGTAAACCAAAAGATCCAGTAGACTAAGAAGACACGATGAAAACTCCTCAGCCGTACAACATTTTGACAGATTCACCATAGTTACAACTGGGAAACTGAGCATCTTAGACCAAGTTAAAACCCAAAAAAGCTCAGACAAATCAGTCATAAATTGATACATAGAAATAAACCAAATTTTATACATTATTCAAAAGAGACAATAAAAAAATAAACAAAAGGACAAGAACGCATCCTCTCCAGCTACCAATATCCAGATAAACAGGGATTAATATTAAACAAAAAAATCAAGCAAAAAGCAATAATTGAAGAACTACATAAATAAAAAGTATATTCCCACCAACACTGGCAGGGCAAGCTACTATATATGGTCTAACAGAGAACAAAACTCACAGACATTAGTATGGATGATGTTACCTAATTGTGTAAACCAAACTCAGAGAGCACCAAGGACTCTATAAAATGGTTTTTCTAATTATATTTTTGGGTGATACTTTAAAAATTATATAGAAAAACAGCGTAGAAACTATGCATTTATATAAGTTTTATCCATACTATTTCTGTACTTGTTAAGGATTAGCAATATATGGCTTAAGGAAGGAGCTTACGTGAATGTGCAATATGTTGTATAAATCTGTCAATAAATATTTGGCATCTATATTCACATTTAGCACTATTTTTGTACTTGATGTTCTGGTATCCTTTTCCATATTTTTATGCCAGATTATTTTAATCTGTTATATGTATACCAGGAATAAACTATGCCAGGCTTTTTTCCCTCCTTTGGTCAAAAGTGTTTTGTATTTTTGACCACACAATTTGGCTGGAGAAATGCATCTCAAAATTCAGCGAATTGGGAATCTCAGTTTGCCAATTCATATGAAAGTGCACAATGGATGAGGTTTCCACAAACTGTGACTAGAAATACTTTCCATTGCTCAGGCATCATTGCATCACTTTTTTCATCTAAATACTTTTGGGTGAGCATTTGCTATCAAATGCAACCTAGCATCTACTGCATTTAGCAGGTGCTACTTACTAATGCATATGTGGAAATGCAGAAGATAGTAGAGTTTGAAATTTCATGTAAGCTTTAACATTTATGATTATATGTAATGTTCCCAGAAACATCAATATTACAGACTGGTTATAGAAGAACTTAAAGTTCATTCTGACATTTAATATTCTGGGACCTAGGGCATCTGGAAAACAGTAAATTTAAAAATAAATAAGGCTAATTGCCCATCTTATTGGCAGCTATTAGCTGAGTTAAATACTGTATGCAAAATTAGGCCGATTCTAACTGCCCATTGATAGTCCACCACTAATCATAATATATTATTTTGTCTATTTTTTATTTTTTATTATTATTGTTGTTTTTAATGCTTTATTTGTAATGCTGCTCTGTACCATAATAAAAATTGATTGATTGAATGATTGGATTGATTTAGCTGTCTTTGCCTAATCTCAAAAAACTAACTAGGAACTATTTGGATGACACAAGGCCTAGAGTAGTGGTTCTCAACCTTTTTAATGCCGCAACCCCCAACCGGTCATAAGTCGAGGACTACTCAACCGGTCGTAAGTCGAGGACTACTCAACTGGTGCAGCAGCATTTGCAGAATGGGACTTTTGGCGGGTTCAGCAGGGCAGAGACAGCCTGGACAATTCCTATTGGCTTTTGAAAGCCAATAGAATTAAACTCTATTCAAGAGAGTCTATTCTATTGGCTTTCAAAAGCCAATAGAATAAAAGGGAGTAGCACAGCTAAGGAAAAGGGGGGGGAAATGGCGGACTGCGTTGTTTGGCAACCCCCGTGAAATGGTCGTTCGACCCCAAATGGGGTCCCAACCCACAGGTTGAGAATCACTGGCCTAGAGAGAATGTCTGGAAATGCCTGGATTGAAAAATTAGAAAAATATCCTAGAAGAAGGTAAGACAAATTTCTTTCTTACTGTTACCAGAAAATACACGGACTTTACTATTTGGCTAGTCCCTTTTGAAAAAATGTGCACTGAAAAACACTATAGGGCAGTGATGGCGAACCTTTTAGAGACTGAGTGCCCAAACCGCAACCCCAAATCCACTTATTTATCGCAGGGGCAGGGAGGTGCCTCTGAGTGTCCCCTCTGGCACGCAAAATCCGGGGGCACAAAAATGGGCTATCGTGCTGCAAGGTGCAAAAATGGCCGCCGCCACACCACACGGTGCAGATACAAGGCTGCAATATGCAAGAACGGGACAGGGCTAGTGAGTATCACGCAGGCACTAGCCCTGCCTCATTTGCTGTGTGTGTGTGTGCTTGTGGCCCCGTGCGCACATGCACACATGTAAAATGCTTCCCCCTCCCTTTTCTTTCAGTCCACCAATCAACAATGGTTGGTGACCTTTGCTCTACCACCTTTACTTGAGCTTGCTAGTCGGCCGCTTTGCCTCCTTTGGGCTGGGTGGGGCTCCTGCTCTAGGTGGCAGTGGCGGCCTGATGGACCTGCTGTTAGCAGCAGGGGTGCATGTGCCAACAGAGAGGGGTCTGAGTGCCGCCTCTGACACGCATGCCATAGGTTTGTCACCACTGTGGTATCTGATACATAGGGTATCAGATAAACCTAAGAAAATTGGGTTAATTGAATAAATTAATCATTAGTAAATGGAAAGACACTTTATAGCATATTATTGATATACTTTGTTACCCTTACTTATTTTAATTTATGTAATAATTGCATATTATTCAATACTTTATATCAATGAAACTCCAGACTATTTACCTCATTCCTGATAACATTCTTTGGTGCAGCATTGAAATACTCCAAAATTTACTTTATAGCACTACATTTATTTTTATTTCTGTACATTGCTAGAAGAAACACCTGGCTATATTAAAAAGATTTCTAAACCATTTGTCACTTATTCTTATTATTTTCTATAATTTAAATGGTGAATCTTTTTAAATCCATCAAATAGATTTTAAAATAGTCTTGTCTTCCTATAGGTCATTTTATCATCATGTATTAGCACTTTTATCAATGCGGAGTGCCACAGGGATTGATATTCTCACCTCTCCTATTTAACATTTATTTGAAGCCATTGGGGGGAGTACAGAGTCAAATAATATCAATGTGCTTTGACTCCTGGTCAAACAGGAAATGTGGTTTGAAATTCTATCTTGATGTCAGGAGGCTTTTAGGGTCTGGGTAAGGAGAAGCAAATACAAACTCAGCCCAACCAGAGAGAGAAGCTCTGGGTGTGAATGCCTTCTAGTTTCTGTGATATTTTTGTCTTAACTCTACATTCGGTAGCACTTCCTCTGGTAGAGATGAACCATAATCTGGAGGCTCTCCTGGATTTACAGTTTCTGCTCAAAGAGTAGATGGCAGTTGTGATAAGGAGGGTCTTAGCATTACTCCAACTCGTGTTATCAGTTATGACCTTTTCTGGATTGGCATGGTTTACTTACTGTCTTTCCTCCTTGGTTAATTCCTGAATGGGTTACTGCAATGTGTACTTGAACATAGTAGGTTTGTTCATGAAATACATGTGTTTTGAGAGCTACATTGGTTACCCATGTATTTCTAGGTACTGTTTCAAGGAAAAGTATTTTCCACAAGAAACAATGATTATACTCTCGTGTTTAGAGGAATTTATATTTTAACCTCAATTAGAATTGACCCTATGCTTTTCCAGTAGTTTTTCCTTTCTGTTTTAAAAAGTCACATGATAGTTCAACAGCTATGATTATGTTTCTGCCCATATCACCATATAAAAGGGATTCCCATAGCTGCCTTTGAATACCGTGTTTCCCCAAAATAAGACCCGGTCTTATTTTCCTAAAGATTGTTGGAATACTCATGAGCAGGAAGAGTCATGTGGTAACTCAGTCAGCCAATGTGAAGAAAGTGCTACTGAGTCTGTGCAAAAAGAGTATTGAGTTAGGAGCTGGATTTCCAGTCTCAGGTTTGTCTCTGTATCTCTCTGTAAGACGTCTTCATTGAGCTATGTTGCTGTAAAGAAGAATGTATGGTATTGTAAATATTTTGATATGAATATAAAGAAATTTATTTGAATCAGCTAAATGCAGTCAACTGTGAGAGCTTCTGATTTATTTTTTTCACCAATAGAGAAATTAAAATTCTCTAATAAAGATTGAATCCTTAGCTCGGTTCTTGGCTGCAGTGGCCTTCTGGAAAGGCCCCTGACTATGAAAAGCAGGCCTGAGGATGCCACAGAAGAAGTGAGCCAATGAGGAGAGGCCGGCTGCAAGGTAAGTGGGTGTGGGGCGCATGGGACAGCTCCATCCCCCCTACCCCCAGCCTAGCTTGACTTTTAGGTGTGTGCCTTGCCTCAAAACTAGGGTTTATATTTGGGGTAGAACTTATATTAGGCCCAATCCCAAAAATCAAGCTAGGACTTATTTTCGGGGTAGGTCTTATTTTGGGGGAAACACGGTAGTTCTTATAGAATGAGAGAGGATACTTATGATAATTAATTCATTTGGGCATTTGCATTTTGGTAATCTCATGAACTAAAAGTAAATTTAAACATGAATTACAGTATATCAAAAAGCTCAGATGCAATTTTAATAATTTATGTCATTTCTGCAATGTTATAATGGCATCTTCCACCAGATGCCTAAGGTTCTAGATGTATTTAAAACTGCAAAATTTAAAAGAGCAAAATTTAAATTCAACATTGCCTCCTTTGTGATTATGATACAGTGTAACCTTATTTGGTGTGTTTATGTATCTAAATATGCTGATTGGCAGTGTGTCAAGAATTTTCTTTAATGAGCCTGGCTTTACAAAGCAGTTTATAAATATGAGAATGATTGAAAGGATACAATACACTTACAGAAGCATTTAAAAAAAATTCAAGAAGAAAAAACACTATACATCTGGTTTATACATTTTGCACAGCTGCTCAGATCTGGAAGTTGATGTATTTTCACATTAGTCTTTTGATTTGGAACTTCTTAAAAAGTGTATTTTTTTGGTGTTTTTCCTCACATTTGTCCTTGAACCCTTGCTTAGCAAACCTGACACAAGCAAACAAACCAGATAATGTTAGTACTGATAAAAAGTGTGACTCTTACAAAAATATGCAGTTGCTATGTCATTGGGATACAGTTATATTTTAAAATTATGGGATGTATAAATTGCAAATATTTACATGAGTACTGGACTCAAACTTTCTGGAGAGAAAAGCAAAAGTCTTTGCATTTTCCACTGCAAGTCCCAGAAATACGATTTGGCATACAATATGTAGCCATATTTTTATGTGCATAGAGGTTTCATTTTTTTAATCATATGTTTTAAGTTTGAATTCCTGTTTTCTCTGTCTGAATCCTTCCAATTAAGACTTGTACAAATAGAATTTTAGTACCCAAACTGCTTTCCTAGCTTCTTATTGCAAATCTTTATAATTTGCACCAGATTCATTTACTTCCTTACTATGCTGCAACTTTTTGGGTTACATAAAGAAAATGGCTGAGTGATTATGCAGGCTATGCAGTGAATGAAATGTTAACTTGGTCTTAGAAAAAGCTATTTTGGCCCTAGTCCCTTGCTTACCTTACCATTTTCCACTTTCCTTTGATTGCTAAGTGATTGGAACCTATTATTCTGGATTAAATATGGATCTGGTGACTCTAGAGACAGGAAAGGGGGAATCAGACTTTAAAGAATCACACAATACCCCATTCTTCAGCCTTGTAAACTGGATCCTATCACCTTGTCGAAGAAGTAAGTGTGTATTTGTGCATAAAGATGAAATGAGCATCATTCTCCCATGTCCTTCATAGGGTATCTGAGGAATTGTCTTGTCCCTATTACATTGACTCATCCCACCCAGTGAAGCAGGGAGGACATGGTGTGAATCTTGACAACAAAGAATTTCAATTGGCAGGATCTAGGAGGAGGGCTTTCTCTATTGTTGCCCCCACCCTTTGAACATCTTACTCACAGAGGTGAGATGAGCCCCCACTCTTCTGATTTTCTGGAAAACTGTTAAGACCTGGCTCTGCCAATTAGCATAGGAGTCTCAATGTGATTCAAGTCTACAGATAGTTGGGGGTTTGAGACCACTCCTTCCACCTTGTTAATTTTTTTAGTCTTCTGAATTTTCTTCATTTTGATTTTTCACTTTTAATCTATACATTTTAATCTTGTTCTTAATTCTGTTTTTAACTATGCTTTTAGTCATGTGTTTATTGTTTACAGTTCTTGTAAACTGCCCAGTCACTTCATGAGATGGCAATGTAGAAATTTAAGAAATATATAGAACTAAAAAAAGGTAGGCTCTACTCTTTTGTAGGTTGCTTTATTTTGTTATCATCACAACACACATATCTACAAAAGGGTCTGAATTTGGCTTGTAATGGTTTGATGCTTATTTTGATGAAAACGTCAAGTCTTGTGGATGCCTTTGTCATCTTGCTACATGATAGAATTTATAGGTAGATGTCTAAATTTCAAAAAGCGAACGTTGTTTCACTGAGTTTGTGACCAGTGTTAATGCTTTGCACAAGGACACTGTTATGCACTCTTCTATGATTCATGCTGCATTTAGACAATTTCCTCATGGACGTTTGTTGCATTTTCTTAGAGAATTTGCTTTAAAATAAAGTTAGTAAGCATAGTATTGGTTCATTAATTTCTTGAATAACCAAAATTAATTGAATATGAGGACTGTTTCCTATTCTAATTGAACAAACATTATTTGTTTAGATCAGATTTCCATAACTAATTGCTTTAATAGAGTTAGAATGTTGATATAATGCATAAATTATTATGCTTAAGAATCAGTGGCTTTCTTCCACCAGAAGTAAGTGCTAGATGAAGTGTGTTTTAACATAGTGGATTTACAAATCCTGAGTGTTATACGTCAAATTAAAAAGTTTAATTTTTCTGCTGGAATTCAGCTTCATATACATGGCTTTCAGTTCCTATAAACTTATTGACCACCAGTAATAGTAGATATAAAGGCAGTTAGCAGAGGGACTTTATACCTTTATAAGTAATCCTTATGACCACAACTGAGTCCAAAATTTCTATTGCTAAGCAAGACAATTGTTAAGTGAGATGTGCCCCATTTTACAACCTTCTTGCCACAGTTGTTCAGTGAATTACTGCACTCGTTAAGTGAATCCTGCGGTTGTAAAGTGAATCTGGCTTGCCCCATTGAGCTTGTTTGTCATAAAGCTTCTGGGAAGGTTACAAATGGGGATAACATGATCCCAGGACAGTGCAATTGTCATCAATATATGCAAGTTCCAAGTGCCTGGATTTTGATTGTGTGACCATGGGGATGCTGCAACAGTTGTGTGAAAAACGGTCATAAGTCACTTTTTTCAGTGGTATTGTAACTTTGAACGGTCACTAAACAAATAGTTATAAGTCAAGGATTACCTGTATCTTATTCCCTTAACCTAGAAGACTTATTTTGCAGGTCCTTATGTAATATGCCTTCTGCTGATATTTTCAGCACTTCCTGTCTCTGTTCATTTCCTCTTTCACATTTTACTCTGAGCTGTGCAGTTCATGTATTTCCTGATTCATTATTTCTCCATAATTAAGGAAAGAGCACTACTGATTATTGTTTAAGTAACTTTGGTTTCCTATTGCCTTGTAATTTCCTAAATAAAAATTATATTTATCTCCTTTGATGCAAGCAAACCTAAAGAATTCTTTCTTCGTTGTATAAATTATACTGTGCTCATAACTTTAGTGTTGTTCTCTCCATGTATTTTTTCTGTATCAAAAGTTATTTGTTATCCCACAGTGCATGCCTCATTATAATCAGTTGTTATGTGTTATCGCAAGATTGCTACTATGAGGGAAAGGAAAAGAAAAATAATTTTAAAAGACTTTAATAATAGTTTTGGTCTGTTTTGCAAAAGACTGAAAGTAGAGATTACTGCAAAACCTGGTGACTAGATTACTAACATTTTAATCTTTAACAGTTTCCATTCCATGGTAATTTTAGAATAATCACCATTGTTCTGATACTTAAAACTTTTTATTAATGTTTGATGAGGGGAAGTAGTGGCAGAAAAGAACTGATGTCATGAATGATGTCATAAAGCTAATGACATTGTGGTTTCTATCCAATGACTGTTGTTCAATATCCCATGTGGCATTTTCTATGTCCCAATCTATAATTTTCCACAGATAGTTAGATAATCTGTTACAATACATATTATATTAGTGGGAAGATATGAACTCACTATATTTTTTCCTTTTGAAATGTAAGTATGATGATTCTCTAGTTTAGTTACATTTATGATCTTGATTATAAGTTGTACTTATGTCAAAAGTTGGGATAATAATAATAGTGGTTAAGGAACTAGGCTACAAAAGGGGAAACTGGGAATTTTAGTTCCTACCTGAGGCATGAAATCAATGAGTGATCTTGAGACAGTCATTCTGTCTCAGCCTAGGGAGCAGGCAAACCATGCCAAGAAAATGCACAGAGTTGTCCAAGAAGTTGCCAGGAGTCTGACTCAAAGGCAATAATAATAATAATAATAATAATAATAATAATAATAATAATGAGGCACTACCTTGACGTGGTTGTGGGGCTTGTGTACTCTGAGGAAGATGAGAGCTATGGCAGAGGTTCAACCATACTGGACAGGTCTCATCAGAGGAGTCAGACAAAGAGTGTCTCTCCCATAAAAAATATGGTGAGACGTAAATTTCAGAATGCCATACCGGCTCGGACGTCGCCCGGGTTAACAAGGTCCGCACTAGATATTGGAGTTCCTGGATATCTGGTGAAAAATGGGTTACAGGACTCAGGACTGTTGGCTGAGCAACCAGGGCCAGCAGCTGCAGAACTACTGGAAGAAAAGGTGTTTACCCGTCGCAGATACACAGTGATGGAAAACAAAGAAATAATGATCTGTTACTACAGATCAAGTCCAACAAGAAGAGGATATCTAAAACGAATGCACGAATTCTGGAAAGAACAACATCCAGAATCAGAAATAACAGAACAGAGACTAGCAGATCAACGCCGATTTATAACACGAAATAAAGTATTTACAGAAACAGAATTGGACGAACTGCAAAGGTTTACCCAGGGCAAAGAAATCAAAGCCTTACCAGAAGTAATTCAGAATGTAGAGGCAAACCAGGGGGAGTTGGCAGTGAAGGAATCCAGCAGAGATATACAACTGTTCTCATTTGGAAACCAGGCACCTCTTCCTCAGGAAGAACAAAACCCTCTAACTAAAGAAATAAAAGAATTGAAACAAAGAATAACTGAGCATCTAGAACAGCACAAAAACAACAGAATAAGGCTGCCTGCATTGAAGCTTGTTCCAAAGAAACAGCTAGCACAAGCATTAAAAGATGCAAATACTGCAATAGCAAGTATAAGCACCAATTCACTGCAAGAAACAAACCAACTAATGTACAGCACAGCTGCAGTTATAACAGAATACCTGGGATGTAAAATCAACAAAAAAGAAAAACAAACAAACAGTGCACCACAAAAATGGAAGGTTAGACTAGAAAATAAGATCAGCAAGTTAAGATCACATGCAAGCAAGCTAGAACAGATGAAAGAAAAGAAGCTGAAGAACAAGAAGACCAAAGAATACCTAATCAAGAAATACCACTTAGAAACAAGGAAGATCAAGGAAGCACTGGAAATAATAAAGCAACAAATAACAGCTATAGCCAGGAAAATCAGTAGATATGAAGCTCGAATTGCAAACTATAGGCAGAACCTCCAATTTCAATCCAATCAGAAACGTTTCTACCAATCCATCAATGGAGAAACTGCAAGGAATCAGTCAGTACCTGACAAGGAAGAAACAGTGCAGTTCTGGAAGCAGATATGGGATAACCCAAAGAAATACAACAAGGATGCGGCTTGGTTAAAAGAGGTGGATGCAAATAAAACAGAAGTTGAAATGAAAGAACTAGTAATAACAACAAAAATGGTAGAAAAAAGAGCAAAGAAAATCAAAAATTGGTCAGCACCAGGTGAAGATGAACTGCATGGGTTTTGGTTGAAACATCTAACTGTTATACACCCACTCATTGCCAAGCAATTCAACAATATACTACAAGGAGGAGAAATTGAAAAGTGGCTAACAACTGGGAAAACCTACCTAATAATGAAAAATCCAGCAAAAGGGGCAACACCAGGTAACTACAGGCCAATTACCTGCTTACCAACAACTTTCAAATTACTAACTGGTGTGGTAGCTGATGCAGTACAACAGCATCTAGTTGAAAACAATCTCTTTCCACCTGAGCAGAAAGGAAACCGCCCCAATAGCAGAGGAACAAAAGATCAACTCCTAATAGACAAAATGATCTTGGAAAACTGCAAGAGAAGGAAGACCAACCTGAATGTGGCATGGATTGACTACAAAAAGGCATTTGACTCTCTGCCACATGATTGGATAATCAAGTGCCTAGAAATAACAGGAGTCAGTAGAAACATCAGAAAATTTGTGCAAAGATCGATGGCACAATGGAAGACACAGTTGCAGATCAATGGTGAGAAGCTGGGAGAGGTTAATATCAAGAGAGGATATTTCAAGGAGATTCATTATCACCATTACTATTTGTTATTGCACTGTTTCCTCTGTCAACAATACTGAATAACTCAGGACATGGTTATCAAACATCAAAAACATCTGCTAGACTATCCCACCTCCTTTACATGGATGATCTGAAGCTGTATGGAAAAACATCATCTGAAATAGAATCGCTGCTCAACACTGTCCGTATATATAGCCAAGATATTGTAATGGAGTTTGGCTTGGACAAATGTGCCACACTTACTATCAAACAAGGAAAAATAGTGAAAACTGAAGGAATCAAGATGCCCCACGAAAATAACATTAAGAGTCTGGATGAGGAAGAATACTACAAATACTTGGGTATCCTTCAAGCTGACAACATCAAGCACACTGAAGTCAAGAAAAAGATTAGAGGTGAATACATCAAGAGAGTGAAGAAGATCTTAAAATCCAAACTCAATGGAGGAAATACCATAAAGGCAATCAACACCTGGGCAATCCCAGTCATTAGGTACACAGCTGGAATAGTGGACTGGACTCAAGCAGAACTAAAAGCAATGGATAGGCAGACCAGAAAAATAATGACAATGAATCATGCCCTTCATCCACGCAGTGACATTGATAGACTTTATCTACCAAGGCAAATAGGTGGGCGTGGAATGCTACAAGTACATCAGATGGTTGAAGAAGAAAAAATGGCTTTGGAAGAATATCTGAAGAACAATGATGAAGATGCACTGAAATTAGTATATCAGGAAGGCTTACTAACTACTGGAGAGACCAAACTGGCCTACAAGAAAGACCAAATGAAGAACAGAATAGAGGCATGGGAAGACAAAGCACTACATGGCCAATACATGAAAAAAATAGCTGGGAAAGCAGATAATAATAAAACCTGGCAATGGCTAAGAGCAGGAAAATTGAAGAAAGAGACCGAGGGACTAATTCTGGCTGCACAAGACCAAGCCTTAAGGACAAATGCATACAAAGTCAAAATTGAGAAGACAGCAACAGACAGTAAGTGCCGCCTATGCAAAGAAGCTGAAGAAACAGTGGACCACTTGGTAAGCTGTTGCAAGAAGATTGCACAGACTGATTACAAGCAGCGGCATGACAAAGTAGCAACAATGGTGCATTGGAAGATCTGCAAAAAATATCATTTGCCTGTAAGCAAAAACTGGTGGGATCATAAAATAGAGAAAGTCATAGAAAATGATAAAATTAAACTGCTCTGGGACTTCAGAATTCAAACAGACAAGCACCTGCAACATAACACCCCAGACTTAACAATTGTCGATAAGAAAGACAAAAAAGTCTGGATAGTGGACGTGGCAGTGCCTGGAGATAGCAGAATAGAAGAGAAAGAACTGGAGAAGATAACAAAATACAAAGACCTACAAATAGAAATAGAAAGACTGTGGCAAAAGCAAGCAAGGGTAGTACCAATAGTCATAGGCTCCTTGGGCGCAATCCCAAAACAACTGGAGCACCACTTGAACACCATTGGCATTGACAAATTCGCTATTAGTCAATTGCAAAAGGCGGCCTTATTAGGAACTGCTTCCATCCTGCGACGATACCTGTAATACCATCAAACATCCACATCTGCCTATCCCAGGTCCTGGGTAAGGACTCGATAGGTAGACAAAATGCCAAATCCAGTCTGAACATCTGGCTGACTGTGCGATGATCAATAATAATAATAATAATAATAATAATAATAATAATAATAATAATAATAATAAGAAGAAGAAGAAGAAGAAGAAGAAGAAGAAGAAGAAGAAGAAGAAGAAGAAGAAGAAGACAAGAAGACCAAAGACCACGAGAACAAGAAAACCAAAGAATACCTAATCAAGAAATACCACTTAGAAACAAGGAAGATCAAGGAAGCACTGGAAATAATAAAGCAACAAATAACAGCTATAGCCAGGAAAATCAGTAGATATGAAGCTCGAATTGCAAACTATAGGCAGAACCTCCAATTTCAATCCAATCAGAAACGTTTCTACCAATCCATCAATGGAGAAACTGCAAGGAATCAGTCAGTACCTGACAAGGAAGAAACAGTGCAGTTCTGGAAGCAGATATGGGATAACCCAAAGAAATACAACAAGGATGCGGCTTGGTTAAAAGAGGTGGATGCAAATAAAACAGAAGTTGAAATGAAAGAACTAGTAATAACAACAAAAATGGTAGAAAAAAGAGCAAAGAAAATCAAAAATTGGTCAGCACCAGGTGAAGATGAACTGCATGGGTTTTGGTTGAAACATCTAACTGTTATACACCCACTCATTGCCAAGCAGTTCAACAATATACTACAAGGAGGAGAAATTGAAAAGTGGCTAACAACTGGGAAAACCTACCTAATAATGAAAAATCCAGCAAAAGGGGCAACACCAGGTAACTACAGGCCAATTACCTGCTTACCAACAACTTTCAAATTACTAACTGGTGTGGTAGCTGATGCAGTACAACAGCATCTAGTTGAAAACAATCTCTTTCCACCTGAGCAGAAAGGAAACCGCCCCAATAGCAGAGGAACAAAAGATCAACTCCTAATAGACAAAATGATCTTGGAAAACTGCAAGAGAAGGAAGACCAACCTGAATGTTGCATGGATTGACTACAAAACGGCATTTGACTCTCTGCCACATGATTGGATAATCAAGTGCCTAGAAATAACAGGAGTCAGTAGAAACATCAGAAAATTTGTGCAAAGATCGATGGCACAATGGAAGACACAGTTGCAGATCAATGGTGAGAAGCTGGGAGAGGTTAATATCAAGAGAGGGATATTTCAAGGAGATTCATTATCACCATTACTATTTGTTATTGCACTGTTTCCTCTGTCAACAATACTGAATAACTCAGGACATGGCTATCAAACATCAAAAACATCTGCTAGACTATCCCACCTCCTTTACATGGATGATCTGAAGCTGTATGGAAAAACATCATCTGAAATAGAATCGCTGCTCAACACTGTCCGTATATATAGCCAAGATATTGTAATGGAGTTTGGCTTGGACAAATGTGCCACACTTACTATCAAACAAGGAAAAATAGTGAAAACTGAAGGAATCAAGATGCCCCACGAAAATAACATTAAGAGTCTGGATGAGGAAGAGTACTACAAATACTTGGGTATCCTTCAAGCTGACAACATCAAGCACACTGAAGTCAAGAAAAAGATTATAGGTGAATACATCAAGAGAGTGAAGAAGATCTTAAAGTCCAAACTCAATGGAGGAAATACCATAAAGGCAATCAACACCTGGGCAATCCCAGTCATTAGGTACACAGCTGGAATAGTGGACTGGACTCAAGCAGAACTAAAAGCAATGGATAGGCAGACCAGAAAAATAATGACAATGAATCATGCCCTTCATCCACGCAGTGACATTGATAGACTTTATCTACCAAGGCAAATAGGTGGGCGTGGAATGCTACAAGTACATCAGATGGTTGAAGAAGAAAAAATGGCTTTGGAAGAATATCTGAAGAACAATGATGAAGATGCACTGAAATTAGTATATCAGGAAGGCTTACTAACTACTGGAGAGACCAAACTGGCCTACAAGAAAGACCAAATGAAGAACAGAATAGAGGCATGGGAAGACAAAGCACTACATGGCCAATACATGAAAAAAATAGCTGGGAAAGCAGATAATAATAAAACCTGGCAATGGCTAAGAGCAGGAAAATTGAAGAAAGAGACCGAGGGACTAATTCTGGCTGCACAAGACCAAGCCTTAAGGACAAATGCATACAAAGTCAAAATTGAGAAGACAGCAACAGACAGTAAGTGCCGCCTATGCAAAGAAGCTGAAGAAACAGTGGACCACTTGGTAAGCTGTTGCAAGAAGATTGCACAGACTGATTACAAGCAGCGGCATGACAAAGTAGCAACAATGGTGCATTGGAAGATCTGCAAAAAATATCATTTGCCTGTAAGCAAAAACTGGTGGGATCATAAAATAGAGAAAGTCATAGAAAATGATAAAATTAAACTGCTCTGGGACTTCAGAATTCAAACAGACAAGCACCTGCAACATAACACCCCAGACTTAACAATTGTCGATAAGAAAGACAAAAAAGTCTGGATAGTGGACGTGGCAGTGCCTGGAGATAGCAGAATAGAAGAGAAAGAACTGGAGAAGATAACAAAATACAAAGACCTACAAATAGAAATAGAAAGACTGTGGCAAAAGCAAGCAAGGGTAGTACCAATAGTCATAGGCTCCTTGGGTGCAATCCCAAAACAACTGGAGCACCACTTGAACACCATTGGCATTGACAAATTCGCTATTAGTCAATTGCAAAAGGCGGCCTTACTAGGAACTGCTTCCATCCTGCGACGATATCTGTAATACCATCAAACATCCACATCTGCCTATCCCAGGTCCTGGGTAAGGACTCGATAGGTAGACAAAATGCCAAATCCAGTCTGAACATCTGGCTGACTGTGCGATGATCCATAATAATAATAATAATAATAATAATAATAATAATAGTAATAATAGTAATAATAATAATAATATCTTCCATGGACATTTCCTTGTCATGGTGAGAAGGGTTTGTGATATTCAGACCTATGCTGGGAGAAAGGTTACAGGTCTTAGCAGAAAAATTAGACAGTGTATCGATCAATGTATTTAATATGATGAAAAAGTAGAAAAAGAATCTTAATTCAGATCAGTCATTGTCCAGGTCAACAAGGACCACATCAGATGTAGAGATCCTGGTCAACTATGGACAATTGAGCAATGAGATTTAAGAGCTCTCGCTAGGCAATCAGAATTTAGGCCTGTAGGATTACTGCAAGAACAACAACCACAGACAAGACAAAAGTATACTATGTTTGAAAATTGCACCATTATGGCCCATTATTATAAATCAGAACCAACAAAGCAGAGCTATTTAAAGTAAATGTTTGAACTGTGGAAAAGAATTTATCCAGACTCATATATCACTGAACAGCAATTAGCAGATCAAAGGAGATTCATTTGCAGAAAAAAAAATCAGGATGCAGAACTGGAAGAAATTCAGAAAAACTGTGAAAATGGAATATCCTAAAACAACAGTAAATAGCTTAATGAAGTATTGCATAAACAATACATCAGTGATTGCTTAAAAACTAGCATTCCATTTTATGGAAAATCCAGTCATTGACCAATGCCATAAGAATTTTTAGCACAGATATAGCAGTGGAATTTGGTCTAGAGAAATGTGCTACAGTAGTAATAAATTGGGATAAAATCACAAACTGTAATGGAATTGAAATGCTGAATGGCCAAACTATTAGGAGCCATCAAGATGAAGCATACAGGTATCTGAGCAATTTACAATTGGATAATATCAAACATGGACGAGTTAAAAATATGATTAATAAAGAATTACATTGAAACAGTGAGAAAAGTGCTAAAAAACAAAATCGAATGGTGGAAACACCATCAAAGCAATCAATACCTGGGCCATACAATAAAAAGGGAAAGGTTTCCCCTGTCCAGTCGATTCCAGCTCTAGGAGGCAGTGCTTATCTCCGTTGCCAGCATTGTCCGAAGATATTTCCATGGTCATATGGCCACCGTGACTATATGCAGAACACAGAACACTGTTACCTTCCCACGGAAGCGGTACCTGTAAAATATACTGCTGGAGTAAACTGGACACATGCTGAACTGGACAGTTTGGACCCAAAAACCCCAAGAAACATAGAAATTTAATAAATAAACAATAAGAAAGCTAATAACTACTGTAGTCACTATGCATTACATCCTTGTAGTGATATTGATACATTATACCTGCCCTCAGAATTGAGACAGAGATTTATTTCGAGTCAGTAGAAGAAGAAAAGCATGCATTGGCTGATAACGTAAAAGACAGCCAAGAACAAACATTCAAACAAGTTAAAAATCAGAACTTATTGAATGTACAGGAAACAAATCATGAATATCAAAATAATGTAATAAAAACAGAATGCTGGCAAGGAAAAGCATTACGTGGTCAATTTCTACAAAAGATCAAGGAAAAGGTCTGCATCAAGTGGATACAGATAAAACCTGGCAATGGCTTACAACTGGAAGATTAAAAAAAGAATTTGAAAGCTTGATTTTGGTTGTGCAGGAAGAAGCTATTCAAACTAACGCAATAAGGTCAGAACTGAAAAATGGTTACATGATTCAAAGTGTGGACTGTACCAAGAAACAGAAGAAACAGCAGATCATATACTTAGCTTGTGCAAGAAGATTGCAGAAACTGATTATAAAAACAACATAATACATTTGCCAAAATGAACTGAATATCTATAAAAATTATCACCTGCCATTATTGAAAAATAGGTGGGAATATAAAATTGAAAAAGTAGTCCAAATGAGCATATTGCAATGTTGTAGAATTCTGAATACAAACTGATAATATTTTGGCTCATAACACACCAGATTTAACTGTGGTTGAAAAAAAGAAAATGGATAATTAAATGTGGCAATGTCAGGGGATAGTGGAATAGAAGACAAAGAATTGAAGAAGATCACAAAGCATCAAGATCTGAAAATTCTCACCCAACCTTAACAATTAATATAGGGCTTGTTGTGCTTCTTGTCTGAACCATCTTGCAAGGCCAATTCAAGGAAATAAGTTCTTGCATTATATGTTGCATTAAAAAAAACAATCTTTTTTTCTGTTGCTTGGCTACATCATGGCAGAATATATCCCAAGTGCAGCATTGTTAACCCATTGTGTATCCAGCAATAATACAAATTTTGCTTTCCAGTGTATATTCACAATAACTCTTGCCCTTTAATTTCCACATTGATTATTACAAAATTAATTTTTGTCCATATTCTTTTGAAAAATTATCATATGCCTTTGTTTTCCCATTACATCTTCCTGCGCGCATTAATAATAATTTTCTTTTACATTTTAATTTTGTTATGTGTTGTTTGTTTCAACTATTTGTAAACTATCTATTAAATAGAATTATTATTATTATTATTGATGATGATGATGATGATAAAGTTGGAAGGGATCTTGGTGGTCAACTAGTCCAATCCCCTGCTCAGGCAGGAAACTCTATACCATTTCAGACAAATGGCTGTCCAGTCTCTTCTTAAAAACTTCCAGTGTTGGAGCATTTACCGCTTCTGGAGGCAGGTTGTTCCACTGGTTAATTGTTCTAAGTTTCTTCTTAGTTCTAGGTTGCTTCTCTGCTTGATTAGTTTCCTTCCGTTGCTTCTTGTCTTGCCTTCAGGTGCTTTGGAAAATAGTTTGACTCCCTCTTCTTTGTGGTAGCCCCTGAGATATTGGAACACTGCTATCATGTCCCCCCTCATCTTTCTCTTTGTTAAACTAGACATAACCAGTTCTAGCAACCATTCCTTATATATTTTAGCCTCCAGTCCCCTAATCATCTTTGTTGCTCTTCTCTGTACTCTTTCTAGAGTCTCAACATCTTTTTTACACTGTGGTGACCAAAACTGGATGCAGTATTCCAAGTGTGGCCTTACCAAGGCATTGTAAAGTGGTATTAAGACTTCATGTGATCTTGATTCTATCCCTGTTAATGCAGCCTAAGCACTGTGTTGGCTTTTTTGGCAGCTGCAACACACTGCTGGCTCATATTTAAGTGATTGTCCTTATAATAATAATAGTAGTAAAGTTGGAAGGGACCTTGGAGGTCATCTAGTCCAACCCCCTGCTCGGGCAGGACACCCTACACCAGTG